>NW_023458556.1:64361226-64365944 GCF_013731165.1 Rhagoletis pomonella
TCGAGAGCATCGTTTGCATTATCGCTTTTTGACATTATTTCGCTTTCACTTCATACTCGCCAGGTCGCTAGGTATTCAGTGCTTGGTTTGGTATTTGTAATTTTAAGCACTGTTGCTACCAGCAGTAGAGGGAGAAGGTTATTGGCAAGGTCGGTGACCCTTTGCTGGGTACTTGTGTACTCTAAGTGTTTCGCGCCGATTGTTTACCAGCTCTCCCTTCTTCGCTTTCGAAGCAGTAGGCAAGTAGTTAAGCAAGTTTTATGAGTTTTTGATTTTTAATTTTTTTAATATAAGTACAGACACTATTAATGCTTAGGAGGCGAGCCCTTGGCGCCCTCAATCTATGGTGACGCAATTTAAGACTATCGGCAACTTTCAACACTATTTTGTCACTTGGTTATTATTTTTCTACACTTTCCACAGGAGCACCTGAAAAAAAAACGTCTTCACTCTATGGATGTTGATGAGTTACCTGGGTGTTTATGGCGTTAAGTGCTGTTCTTGTTCTTGTCCTGTGCACTTTACGGAACCCATGCTGATGCCTCGCTGGGGTCAGGTGGTTTGTATAGTGCGGGGGTAGAAGGGCCTGTAGTTTCGCTACCGGGGAAAGATGGTTATCGGACGATAAGACTCTCCTTTGTTGGACGGTTTCTCCGGTTAGAGCAGTGGGAACACTCTCCGCATTTTCAAGATGTCTGGAATGAAGAGAGTGGCCATAGACAGGTTGAGGACCTTGGTTAAGTAATCCACTCCCGCAGACGTAACCGGGGTTAGATCGCCGAAACAGCAGCCCTTGGTTGGGTAAGACCCGAGTCATTCCGGGTGGGAACGACAGCATTCCTTGGCGACCAATGCTGACGTTAGCTTCGAACCCTCAGTCTATAATCGCCTCAATCGATAAACCTGCTGACTGCTCCGCGGAACACCGAACCTATACCTATACCTTTAACAGAGCTGACTGGAATGGCTTCGCGGAAGTTTCCGAGGACAACCTCGCCGCTCTTCCCACACCAACAGACGTGCATGCTGTTGAACTCCAATTCCACAAGGAAACATTGCGGAAACGCCGAATCAGCTATTCTAGCAAACAAGCGTAATCAGCTTAGCCAGGCCGATCCCGGGAATCCCCGTGGCGGGGATCTCAATGCGGGGATTAAGCCATTAATAAACCAGTGTAAGCGGAAGAAGTGGGTCATACAAAAAAACACTGTAGTAACAATCCACTGTGTGAAATATGCAGCCGCCCACCCCATCAAAACGACTGCGATCGTATTAAATGCGCCAACTGTGACGAAGACTATGCTGCAAACTCTAAAAAATGTCCCAAATTCGTTCAAAAAAGGAGATTCTAAAAAAAAAATATTAAAAAAAAAATTTACACTTAAACAAGCAAGAGAAATGTACTCAGCACAGTTTCCGAGAGCATCAGGTCCTTTTTCTTTCGCCGCAACGGCCAACACCAGCAACATTGATACCACAACAAAAGTAAACAACAACAGTAATAACGAGCCAACTAATAAAATAAATGAAAACACCATCAAAAAAACTTCTTTAAACGAGCAGTTTTCTAGTACTCCTCAGAATCTAGACAAACCTTCAAAAGAATAAATAACAACGTATTTAAAAACAGCTACAACTCTACAACAACACGCCTAACAACTGACTCGCCTATTACTCGAATCAGTCAACAACTAATTCAAAGCAAAAGCTATTTCATATCCCCAAGCAATGGAACATAAAAGGAATACACAACAACATTAATGAATTACATCTACTTACATAAAAGAACTTACACCATCGATCATCTCATTACAGGAAATACATCTCCCATACAACAAAACAGCATCAGTATCAAATTCATTTACCACATACTTTTTTAACTTTCCTCAAAATATTACAAGAAAACAAGGGATAGCCGTCATGGTTAAAAACGGAATAACACACAAAGGTATAGACGTGCAGTCCTCTATAGCTACGGTGACCATCCGTCCTGTATTATACGGGGCAGTCCTGTTTTTGGACCAATTGTCCTGGTAATTGATTTATTTTATACGGGACGCCAAATGTTCTGTATTTCTTTTAATGTCCTGTATTTGTCCCGTATTCGGTGTTCGGTAATTCCACGCATTGACAGCTGATTAAAATGGCGTGCCTATGAACCGGTTTTAAGTGATGTTGGTATATGATCGTCATTTTCTTCATAAACAGTTATTATTTTCTAATCTAAATGTATGTGCTTCAAATTGATAAAAACATACAGTGACCAAAATATAAATTAGGACTCAACATCTTAGCCAGGTTTGGTTACTTTAGGCTTTCTGCACATTGGTCGTCCAATCATAGTTGCTTCATCGTCACAATCATGATGCAACGATTACATGACGACTACACTTTCGCACACTCGGTCGTGAAATTTCAATTCATTTGGCGTCTAAAAATTCACTTGGAGCTGGTATTTCCTGTTTTTCTGGTTGACATTTTCGCGAAATATTTACAAAAACCTGTAATTTTTAAAATATAGACTGTGCTGCAACAAATCTAGACATCATTTTTTATTATTTTTTTAAGAAAGTGAATCTCTTTTCCCACCAAGAACCATATAAATCCAAATTTCCGACTTTTAGCAAAAACTATGAAAATTAATTCTGCAACTTTTCATCAAAATAGAATCTTTAGAAAAAATTTGATTTGCAGTTTTATAGCTCATTAAAATTTAGTATAATAAAGTGCAACGTGCTGCTCATTTGCCTCCCCATAAAAAAATTTTCTATGAAGAAAAATGATTTTATATGAAGAAAATGCGTAACACTTTCAACAAAAAAAATTCCAAAAAATTAACGGTAAGTCCTAGCTACTTCAAACTTGCACTTTAATAATAAAAGATTGGCGCTTACACAATATGTTAGCGTTTGGCCGAGCTTCTCCCCAGATTAGTGGCGTGCGCCTTGATGTTGTCACACAAAGGGGAGGAACCTACAGTCGTACGCCGACTCCGAACGGCGATTGTATTTTTATGAGAAGCTGTTTTCCATGGCAGAAAAACACTCGGAGGTTTGCCATTACAGAAACGTTCTGTTGATTTCGTTTTATTTTTTGATGTTAGTCGGAAAACTGACTTGATCCGACTTGGAATGGTAGCGGGCACTGTGAACTATTGATTACACATGCATTTTATTATACTAAAATTTAACGAATTTTTTTAAGCAAATTTTGCGGGGTAAAAATCTCAAGAAAAATATCTTACAAACGTGTGATATTACTATAAAGATGCTGTTTTAGGGTGGATACATCTAGGATCATTGAAGAAGCTTTTAAGGAAAAAATTTGCAAAATTATTTTTGTCCCGTATTCGGCTTCCATAAATATGGTCACCGTACCTATAGCGTCCATCGCTATCGAAGTGAACATGGGATTTAAATTCACAATCCTATCGATTTACATACCCCCTCAACAAAAATTTAGCGTTAAAGATCTCTACGATATCATCTCTGGTGTAAAAACAGAAATTTTACTAGTAGGTGACCTCAACGCATGGAGCCACCTGTGGTGATCATAATCCACTAACCTAAGAGGTAGAATAGTAGAGGATTTCTTGCTTTCAAAAAACTTAATAGTTCTAAACGACTTCAACAGAGCTGACTGGAACGGCTTCGCGGAAGTTACCGAGGACAACCTCGCCGCCCTTCACACACCAACAGATGTGCATGCTGTTGAACCCCAATTCCACAAGGGCACATTGCGGAAACGCTACCGCATTCGAATCAGCTGTTCTAGCGAACAAGCGTAATCAGCTTAGCCAGGCCGATCCCGGGAATCCCCGTGTCGGGGATCTCAATGCGGAGATTCAGCTATTAGAAAACCAGTGCAAGCGGATGAAGTGGGACGATCATCTGGAAACCTGTAACATTGCCACTGGTGTGAGCAAACTTTGGTCAACCGTAAGACCACTGTCCAACCCGACGCACAGTGGGGTAAACGACCCTGAAAGTGGAGATAAATTCATAAGCACATTTAATTTTAAATATTTTGATGTATTTGTATAACTAGCACCAAATGAAGTAAAAAAAGACAAATCCGAAAATAGTTTAGTGGGAATTTTTTTTATGTAGGTTATTATGGCGTTGCCAAAGAGCGAGAAAAGTTAAAATTTAGTTGTTACCCCAATAAATAATTTTTATAATTAATGATAATTTGTTAAAATCCTAATCATCATTAATTAAAAGTTAAACACCACTTCTATCTTTAATAATTATCCTCATCATTATCTCCATTACTATTTCCATCATCAACATCACCCACATCATCACTTTTTAGGTAATTTTTTATATGATAATGAATACAAATTGTACAAATTTTCTCTTCAACAATTATCTAAGCTGGAAAGTAATTTAGAATATATAACCTTTAATAAAAATAATCATCATCTTCGCTTGCGTCATTGTCATCACTATCAACTAGAGATGGGCACGGGCCGGGCTTTTGGCAGCACGAACTCGTGCTTGCATGGGCGCTCAGTAAAAATGCAAAAGCCAAGTGCGCCTCCTGTTTCACCAGCGGGAAAGTTCAGGTAGTCTTCGTGAAGGCGAAAGCCTCCAAAGCCATTGCCCCTGGGGGAATATGCAAATGCTGAAGGAACTTGATCAGCGGGAGTAGACTACTTCATTTTCATCGTCATCTTCATCTTCATCTTCATCTTCATCTTCATCTTCATCTTCATC
>NW_023458556.1:64365954-64369145 GCF_013731165.1 Rhagoletis pomonella
ATCTTCATCTTCATCTTCATCTTCATCTTCATCTTCATCTTCATCTTTATCTTCATCTTCATCTTCATCTTCTTCTTTGTCTGTTTATTTACCTTTAACTTTTTCCTGTTCTTCATCTTTATCATTGTCTTGATCCTTCAATATATGTAGTAGGTTGTGAGTGTCTGTGGTTTTGTCGTTGCCTTTCTGCCGTCCCTAAATTGGCGCTCAAGCGCTAATCAACTGTCCAAAATGCTCATGCCCCTACGATTTGTATGGAGCATCCCACAATAAGGGTCAAAACATAGTGGAGCGGCGAGCAAAGAGCATCGAGCAATGGGAGAACGCATAGTTCAGAGCAAAGCATACATACACGTTTCTAATTGGAGCTTTGCTCGATGCTAGCTCTTCGCTTTGCTGGCCGCTCCGCTATATTTTTAACCTAACGCGGCGCTAGCGCCGAGCAAATGAAATTTTCATTTTTGACAGGGCGTTACCTATTGAAGTTGGATGCAGAAGGCGGAAAGAAAGAGAAAGGACCAAAAAGTGAAAGAGGAATCGAGAATAAAAACGACAGGAAATGTGAAAACGTCAAAAACTACGCCGCGTTGATTTTAGGATAGCGCGCGCTGACACTAGTTCACAATGGAAAACGCAACGCTTAGCGCTCCAATTTAGGGACGGCAGTTTGTCTTTGTTTCTGCCCTTGTATCCTGCGCTCTGTATTTTCATTCCCACTCCACAGTGGCGTTAAGACTTCAATGCAGCCGGACCCTGTCTATTCATGCATACGCTTATTGTCCGTGAGGTTAAGAAGCTTCAACAACATATTTCTCCTTTGTCGCAATAACCACCTAAGCGGCTTTGGGGATAAAGCTCGTAAATCGTTTTCCTATGTGCCATTGCTTGAAGGAATACACAAATTTAAGTTTTATTTTCTGAGCAAAAAATAAAACTCAAGAAATAACGATTATTTTTCAAGCAAAAAATAAAACTCAAAAACTAACGATTATTTTCCGAGCAACAAATAAAACTGAAAATGAAGCAATTGTTTTCCGAGCAAAAAATAAAACTCAAAAAATAACCATTATTTTCCGAGCAAAAAATAAAGTTAAAAAAATAATGATTAAACTTGAGTTTTATAAGTAAAAATTAAAAAATAAAAGTCAGTGCCGCTCATGGTACAATAATTACATTGTCTTCCCAGAGAGTTTTGCTTCCCATCGAAATTCGTGCTCCCTTATTTTAATTTAGACGCAGTTCAATGTTGATTCTTTTACTTTTATTTGGATTTGCTTTTTGTTTTCGCTCAATTAATTTTTATAATTTTTCAAAACAAAAGAAAAAACGTTTGAAATGAAGTGAGCCATACAAACTTTGAATTTATTTACAGGCAAATGTTTTTTTCCGACTGTTGCAAATAAGTTCTCTGCAAGATGGTTTGTTTAAAAAATACGCTAACAAATATGGTATATGGGGTATGCAAATATCCCTTTTCCCTAGCAGTAAACGTTTTAGTGTGGGCAACAAGGATATTTTTTATATAAGGCAGATCGGAATATGCGCTCTCTGGGAAGACAATACCTGTAATTATTGTACCATAGTGCCGCTGAAGGTATTCCGAGTAATAAGAAATATGTTGCTTGACCCCTTAGGCACGCACCATTTTTTGAGTTGAAATTTTATAAAATAATCGTTATTTGCGGTCGCTGATTTTAACAAATGCTCATCAAAATTTGGAACTGTTTAATCAGATTTTTAGAATTTTTTTAAGTACGCAGTTTTTTAAAAAGCGGTCGTCGGTTAACCGCTGTCAAAATTAAAGCTCACAAAGGCATATAGAATGGCTCATTATTGCGGTTGCAGCGTTCAAATGCGAATAAGCGGACTTACATATGTAGGAACTGCACCCGGTCCAAGGCGAATTTATATAAGGAGGTGTTACTAGCTCAGCTGATTTTGTGTATGTGTTTCGCCGCACGGCTTCCGATATCAAATTGAAAAATTTTGTTTGAATTTCTACACATACTCTTACAGATTTTGACAGTTTATGCCGCCAAAGCAAAAACAAAATACATGTAAATTTTTGTTTTTGTACTCCTGCTATCACCTTATATTAATTCCCCTTGACCCGGTCATAATCATTTACGCTTTTCGCCTGATTTGCTTGAAAGTTTGTTCTTCTCGTTATTTTATTTTATGAGAATTGAAAATATTTTTCACTGTAAGAAAATAACACAATTTTGCTTTATTTCATTTCTCGTTGAGCAATAAGAGCAACTTTTAAACTTTACAATTGAGTTATAAAGCAAAATAGGTACACATAGGTACACATTTGACAAAAAGTAGTACATGAACAAGTTAAATGGACGGATTTATAAGTACACAATTTTGAAAGTGCTCAGCGTCGCGGCGGTCCGCGTTCGACGTCGCGCTCGCGTCCCCCGCCCTACTCCCCTTTTTCGCAATTATGCACTGGTGGCATTATAACTAGAGTGCGACCGATTCCAATATTTTTTTTTTCATGTACCTATGCCAGTGCCGATTAATCGGCGATGGCCGATGCCGATGCCGATTCCACAAAAAATTACAAATAAATGTATTAATTCATAAAAACAGTTAATTTAACGGAGTTGACAAAACAAAAGAAAACAAATAATTGGATTAATTAGCTTGTTATGCAACATCATATACACAAATATGTACATACATATGAGTGCGTTAAAATATAAATGGCCCGTAGTCATAGTCAAAATAAAGTCGACTTTAAATTTAGTTGCAGCTTTTTTGACAGATATCCCATTGAAAATTATGTCAAAAAGCTGCAACTAACTTTAAAGTCGACTTTATTTTGACTATGACTACGGGCCAATATGTACATATATCACACTTATGTACATTACATAAAACACTTTTTTATATGGTGTTAAGCAATAAAATTTCATTTCGTTTTGTACTAAAATACACTCTTACAAAAAATAGAAAAATTCTGTTTATTTTTACCAAAATTTCAAACTTTTTAATCAGAATTTTGGTATGCAGTTTTGTAGGCCATTTAATTCTAATATAATGAAATGCAAGTTTCAAGCTGCTACAAACTCCCGTTATTTTTTGGCAATTTTTTTTTGCTGGCAGTGTCCTCCATATAAAAGAAAATTGTCTAACATACTTTTGTATGGACAAAACGTGAAACACCTTCAACCAAAAAAATA
>NW_023458556.1:64369245-64370515 GCF_013731165.1 Rhagoletis pomonella
TTCTGTGAAGAGCTTACGCATGGCTATGCTCTTATTAAAATTCTTAGGCTGCGTTTCTTTATACATTCCGGATAAACCCATTTCACAACCAGAATAAACAGAATGCCATTGAAATATACGTTTACATATCATCAGGAACGTTCTAAAGAATAAGTAAACAAAAAAGTTTATTCCAAACGTTCAGAATGAATAAAGAAATACAGCCTTAGTATAAAATTTGCCGACTTTAGTAGCTTCCTGGCAGCATATAAATTGTTTTGTAGGGAAATTTCTACTTAATTCTTTTTAGTGGATAAATTACCTTTACAAAAATACCAAACACGCTCATATTGCAGACAACTGTGACAACTGTGGCGTCAGAGAGAAAAAATAAAATCGCCACTCGAAATAAAAAATTAGATTTCAAACCCATTTAATTATTATTTATTTTATGGTAGGAGAAAACAGAATCAATTTTTTCGATTTAAGTTGTCGAAAAGTAATGAATATCTAAATCCCGGGACAAATCCCGGTATCCCGGTATTGTGATAACGACATCTTGAAAATCCCCGGATCGTAAAAAGCGAAAAAATTAACATCCCTAGTACATACCTGTAACGAAGCGTTTTCCTATTAAGGCCCCGATGCTTCTGTTTTCTATGCTGGGGTATACTCGCCGTGCCCAGGGTCCGTTACAATAAATTTATATTGTGGGGCCTTTGCAAATAGTACTTTATTTAATTGCTGCTTATTCTCTATCACGTGGAAATTCTTAACATTACAAACATAATATCATTAACGGGACGTAAATTCCTAACGGTGCTATTCTATCGGCGCTGCTGTATCGCCGCTCTGTCGCTGTGCGACGCCGGCGCTGTTGTATCGCCGCTCTGTCGCTGTGCGACGCCGGCGCTCTGCTTCTGTGCGACATCGGTGCCCTGCTACCAGGCGGCGTCGGCGCTACTGTGTCGGCGCTCTGCTAGTATGTGACGTCGGCGTTACTATGCCGGCCCTCTGTTTCTGTGCGATGTCGGCGCTCTGCTATGCCAGCGCACTGTTAAGGCTCTGTTATGCATACTTGGCATTGCTTGAGAGTTGTCACATAAGGAATCTGTTAAATGAGCTTCGCGTGTAAGCTGTTACCCAACGCACAGCATAACATACGTAAAAGTCTGTTGGTTTTTGATTTCTACGTAAAAATGGTATAGCAGTGCATGCAATGCCAAGTATGCATAACAGAGCCTTTATCCCACGATCGGGCGTCGCTGTCGCGCGTGTTCGCGGTGGACTG
>NW_023458556.1:64370615-64371722 GCF_013731165.1 Rhagoletis pomonella
GTTTGTGTTCGTGTGGGCTAAATTCCGCGGATATTTAGTCCTCACATACCTTAACTGTTTTACTTATACCATAAAACTGGGTGTGTTTTTAATATAATGGGACGACCTTCTAATCATAATTATTACACATTTTAAAACTCCAAAAATATACTATTTAGGATCGTCTAAAAAGATTAAGAACCATTAAATATAATAGAAACCCCCATCCCAAAATACCATCAATTATATTTTGTTATATTTTGTTTGTCGATAAGGCTATCGTTTACCGCTCTCAGCACCTCCTCCTTGGATGTTACCTCATCCATATCTTTAATTTCAATTAGTGATTCTTGGGTGAGGGATCGGACCTGCGCATTGTCGCCCAGTATAGTTTCAACAGCTGCCTTAAACTTTTGGGTTAAAGGATTGGCCGGCTTCTTGAGTTCGAACAAAAGCTCATCGCTTGCCGTTTTCCGTATGTTTTTAACATTCAGACTGAGTTCAGTTAGTTCAGGCTGTGATTTGATTTTCCTCAACATATCTGCGTATGTCGTATCGCCGTTTTTCTTCAAGATCACAGCATCGGGCTTCATTGGTTTACTTTTAACCTTACGTCCCGATACCTTAATCCACCGCTCCGTTGATTGGCTGTTGTGGTTTGAGCCGATTTTCCCTTCGCGTTGCAATGGCATAGGCTGCGCGCCTATTGGCTCGTTCTGCGTAGCGACGTGGGAGTGCTGCATTGTTGGATGGCCAGTCTTTATTGCGTGCAGCTCTTTGTTACCAGCATTAGCTCTTTTTTTCTTCTCCTTGGTATTGCTCTCCGTTTGTGTGCTTTAGAGTCGCATGCAGTGAGCGGTGGCACTACCTTACATTCAGCCAGTATTTTCTGGTGCTGCTTGGCTATTGAGCTTACTAGCTATCTCATCGTCATGTTAATGTGCCGCTGCCCTTCCATCATATTGATGAGCTCTCTTATGCTCTCGCCTAACACAATGATTGACTCTCGCTCTTCTTTTGTCTCACATGCTCCGTCACTTTCGCTTTGATGTCTTTCGCGCGCATCTCTGAAGCTCGGAGCTTTTACCTCCAGTTGTTGTGCGCTCGCAATTGGTTGATCGGGTGTGA
>NW_023458556.1:64371822-64384028 GCF_013731165.1 Rhagoletis pomonella
CTAAGAATTTTAATAAGAGCATAGCCATGCGTAAGCTCTTCACAGAAAAAAATGTCAAAAATATATTCTTTGAAATGAAATGTTGGCTTGACGTTTCTTGTTTCCATATAGATAGTAGAGAATTACAGGAATTAAAATTTTGGAATAAAATTAAACACAGGGTGTCCCTGCGGTATTTTAGAAAAACAATTTTTTTAAACAAAATTCCAAAAAATGCTGAATTTTAATGGAATGAATAAAAAATATATGTAAAAATAGGTTATATTTTATTATTTTGTTAAATAGTATGGGCCTTTGGCTTTCAAAAGAAGAAATAAAAACGTGCTCATTTTTTGCACTTTGTGAAATAATGAATTTTTCACTAATGCATAAAATTATTTGTTAATTTTTTGTCAGTGCCTTGAGATCTTTACGATTCGTTCCACTTTCAAAAATTGAAGTGTCAGATTAAAAAGCTTGACCTGTGGACAATAGAAAGTTTATTTTTTTTAAAGAGTTGCCACCTGTTAAAAAATTAGATTGTTAAAAAATTTTCTTCAAATTTTTTATAAGTTAGATGAATTATTAGAAGATAGGTGTCAATCAAAATGTGTATTAACTACATGCAGCGAGTTGCCACCTGTTTAAAAAATCAAATTCCACTTGAATTAACGGAATTAGGTTATTTAAATAGATATGTATTACCATATGGGAGGCAGATGAAAGAGGTTTAAGAAGGTTTTAGCTTGCAAATATTACGAAGAGGGTTGCCACCTATTTGTAAAGTCAAATTTAGTTAAACTTAAATAATAATTGTGTAAAAAAAAGGTTTACTACATCGTATTTGTTATTTTATAACAAACTAGCCAATGCCCGCTTACTTCGCGGCGCCTAATAAGAGCTTTTGCGTTGGCCAATGCAAAATTGCGTTTAAAAACAAACTTAGTCTGTAAAGTCAAAATTTTTGATTTAAGTTGAAACCACTAAGGCGCAGTATCCTCCTCACACATAGGCCAGTAATAGTAACCCTGTGATACCATATGGAATACCAATGCTTCTCGGTGGCATGAGCTTTACCGATGGTCTTATTTCCACCTGTGAGATCTCTGCCAAGCATGCGTATTCTTCTTGTATGATCTTGCAACTACAACATTGGTGCGATGCGTATGCCAATAAAAGTTCTTATAGGGAAACTCAAGAGCACATAAGTGCGTTTTCTGTTATAGAGGGCCAAGAATCCTCGCTGTCCCACAGGATGAAAAGTTTTCCGGTACATTGCTAAATGAGTCGTGTGATCTCTTAAGTATCTTTCAAATGAAGTAATTGATATACCTACGGTGATCTTTCCTTGTTAATTCACCACTTTTACAATTCGTGGTAAAATTAATGAACTGATTTCTGGGTAGATGCAAGTCGGCATGATCGTGCATGAGGCCGTCAGAAAAACTTAACCCCATCCTTCATTTAGACATCTGAAAACTAAATTCGTATAACTTAAACATAGGGCCAAAGCAGACCAGCCACACGGGGTTTCTATACATTTCGGCTGCAGCGCCATCCATTGGGTTCATTTTCTGCAAAACCATTGCTTACCATAAAATGAATACGTGTTATGAATTTCAACCTTAACTCCAGCGGCACTAATCGGGTAAATTTGTATCAAAAGAATTTTCCAATATACAGGTACATAGCTCACATTTAAAATTTGAACGAAATCGGTTAATAAATACGATTTTTATAAATAACTCTACTCCAGCACCACCTAGCGAGTTTTCTCGTAGCATGTAATTGGACCACATATGTATGTAAGATAACCTCCGACAATCTGGCGGAACTCTATTCAGTGGTTTTTGAGTTTATTCCTATTTTATGCAAATAGGTATGTAGATAGGACAGTTTATAGCGAAACTCGTGAAAGCAAAGCTCCATTCTTTGTGAAACATTTAAAAAAATTCTTCGAAATTTTCACATAAATTTTTCCTTACTGAAAATTAAAGACAAATTTACAATAATTCAATGGGATTTAGAAATCTAGGAGAAAATGGTTCCCAATCGAATGATACTTGCGCGTTTACGTAAATGTATATCGATCCAGCCTTTCCAATAATTACCACTTTTCGCCATAACTACGGTATTGATAACATATGTAGCTGTGTAGAATTTCAGGACGTTAGCGTCAGCAGTTCCAGAGATAAGCTATATGAGAAGTTCAGTTTGTATGGAAGGAAGGAGCCTCGCCCCCTTTCTCAATGCCTTTGCAATACATGCATCAGTGCTAAGTTTCAGTTCCCCAGCGTAATTAGTTTTAGAGATATATTGGTTTTTTTACGTTTTAGTCTGTATAAGAATTTTGGGAATATCCCGAGCTACATACCGAGTAAATTTCTGGTCAGAATATTTATTTTCAACGTGTTGCCAAATATGAACCAAGTCGGTGCAGCCGTTTAGTAGTATAGTGAAATACATTGTAAAGAGAACTGTATGAAATTGTAAAACGTGACGTCTCAGATTTCTTAATTTTTTGGCAGCAATAACGAAAAGTTTTAATATTTTTTAGCGAAAAACCTACCACAGAGAAATAAAAAAAAATTAAGTTTGTGGTTATATGAAGGCGAAATTTTGAGAACGGTCCGTTGCTAACTCTAAATATAAACAACGAAGCACTGGAAAAAGTTAATACGTTCAAATACCTAGGAATAATGATCGACGCTAAACTAAAACAAAAAAAAATGGATTCTATATTTTCAATTAGAGCTCTAGCAATATGTACATCGGTGAAAACTGCATTTAATTCCATACATTAGCTTTTGCGTGATGCGCTTACAAACATACAGACAAACATACCGAAATTTTAGATGTGGCTTCTGTTGATCTAATAAACCCCCTATTAATTTTTCTTTAACATCTATTATGTACAGATATCGGCCTGTTGCAATTTTATTATTCTCAAGTACTCTCGTTTGATACCCATATGGCAACACTTAGTTTATATTATAAATTTAACTAAATTAAAGTTTTCAAATAAGTGGCAACCCGCTTCAAGAATATTTTCAAAAGTAAGCTTCCTAATCCTCTTTAGTTTAATATTCGTATTGCAATATGTATGTCATTTATTTTACAAGTTTTAATGAATACAATTTTTCAATCAGTTGGCAAATCCCCTAAAAGTATTTTCAGCATTAAGATTTCCTATCGTTTTTAGTTTGATGCCAATATTGCAATATTTAATTTATGCTATCAATTAAATTAAATTAAAGTTTTCAAATAGGTGGCAACCCTCCACAAAAATATTTTCAGCTGTAAGCCTTTGTAAATTTCTTTCTTTTGACAGCCATATTGCAGTATTCACTTTACCGTATCAATTGAACTAAACTGAAATTTTAAACACAGGTGGCAACTCTCTAATTTTTTCTTCTATATTGGAAGCTAGATCTCTAGCGATACATCGGTGAAAACTGCATTCAATTCCATGTTTTAGACTTATGCGCGTACAAATATACAGACAGACAGAGATTCAAAAATTCTAAAAATTGTTTATTTGGCTTCTGTAGCTTTAATAAAAACCCACCATATTAATTTTTCATTAATATCTATAAGGTACAGACATCGCGCTGTTACAATTTTATTATATCGAGGGCTTATATTCAATACCCTCTATCTACAATTTTGATGAAAATGAGTTTTTGATGGTAACGTGAGTATCTTTCAAATGAAGTAATTGATATACCTACGGTGATCTTTCCTTGTTAATTCACCACTTTTACAATTCGTGGTAAAATTAATGAACTGATTTCTGGGTAGATGCAAGTCGGCATGATCGTGCATGAGGCCGTCAGAAAAACAATAATGCCAAACTTAAAATTTTGCTTTTATGGTATTATATTCTCATTTTGAAAAATCCACTATCTGCAATAACATTTTGTTACAAAAGCAAAATCCTCTATCTACACAATTTTGCTGGAAAATCGTTTTCATTACCATTTTTTTGTGGCAGGTCAAATAAAGACTGGGTAAGTTACATGTGCCGATGCATGTATGTACTATATGTTCCGGTAAAATCCGATCTTAGGTCAAACTAGTTTTGCCCAGGCTAAACTTGTTCTACCTAATGCGATGTCCAACCGAAACCAAATCTTGTGGACTGCGTAGCTTCAGTTGGACTGATGATGAGAGTTACAAAAATAGTTTATTCTAAGATCGGGTTTGGCCGGTAGCTTACAGGTATGTATATACATGTCCGCTCATTTACTACAATAATGTCATAACTCAAAAAATCAAAACTCGAGAAAGACGGCTTTAAAGTTTTGAATTTACATATACGCCGATACTAAAAATGAATACATATATTATTCTAGTGAGATTCTGGTAAAGGCCTGTATGCAGCTCTCAAGAAAAGCAAAAACTCCATATAAAATGACGTACAAGAAATGGCTAAGAAATTTTCTTGAGTCAAATTTCCTTAAGGCAGTACGCAGTTCTTAAGAAATTTACTACGCCTTCTACTACGGTTTTCTAAAGTTTTGTGTGAAGAAAGAGCATAAGGCAACCCAGTTTTGCAACAGAAATATATGCCCGTTCCATTATTTCTTGAGGAAAGAGTGAGGCAACAGGCTGTGAAGTATCAAAAAATGTCAAAATTCCTTGGACACTCACGCGAAATAATGGCAATTTTTTCTTGACCGTTTTCTTGAGAGCTGCATACAGGGCTTAATCGATACAGCTATGATATTTTTACACGAAATAGAAGAAGACGTAGCGATAATTTCTGCATACTCAACTCAAAATTTGTATTTTTTGGATTATGACACTACTAAAGTAAATGAGCGATGTGTATATGTTTATTTGCCTCCACTTGGTCCGAAGATTCCCACAATTCTCTCTTACTCATATCTATTTAAGAGTTTGACCAACCATCTCTTCGATGACAGGCAAAAGCCCTGGTGCAGACAAAATCCCGTACCCCGTTCTAAAAAATCATCCGTATCCCATCAAACATAGAGTCATTAAACTCCATAACTACATTTTATTTCAAGGGTGGGAAACTGCTATTATTATTCCTATTGCCAAACTAAATACGCTAATGATATTTTAATTTTTTCTAAGACTAAGGACTTGACGCAAGTAAAAATTATTTTTTCTAACATACTAAACGATCTAATCAATTGGTCCAAATCTTCAGGAGCTCAGATTTAAGCTGAAAAAGTAATTTTTTCACATATGCAGAAAATACAAATAAATACATACATCCAACCCTCTCCTTGTCTAACACCCCTCCCCTATACTGATACATTGAAAATATTTGGAATGATTTTTTACAATAAACCTACTTTTAAGCAGAACTGTCATTATGTAAAAGTTGACTTTGGGCTCGTAATTTATGGACACTGCGCAAAAAAACATCTTAAATTGCTAGAAACACCTTACTATGTAGCAGAGGAGAAAAAGCATCCGTGCATTTCCCACCTCGCCAATAAAAGCTATCTCTCACGTCGAATCCTGCTTTCAACAAAAAAACTGATGTAGCAAGCAATCACCTTTATTTCGTATATTAAGCTACATCAAAGATTTCGACATCATCCGATGCTTACTAAAGTAAAAACTCTACCGCAAGGGCATTTGCCCAGTTTGATACTCATAAATTACCTGGGAGCTTATTTTCACAGACGGTTCCAGATATGGTGGTAACAAAAGGGCTGGGTGTTACAATTGTCTTCAGTGCTTTTCCCCCGTACTGCTCGGCATTTACAGCCGAATCAGCTGTACGTTTCGTCTCTATAAACGAAGGAAATTTCCTCATCTGAACGGACAGTAAACCAGCCAGCGAAGCCTCTTTTAACAGTGCTAATGATTCTCATATAATTTCGAAATCACGTGAAATACTCTTTTGACACAAAAACACATTCAAAATTATGTGGTTACCTGGGCACATCGGAATAGAAGGGAACGAATTTTCACACCTATGATTTCTGCATTAAAATCTTAGTTTAACATAGTATTAACGTCTAAAGAACTGACATTTTCATTATTCTGCAAAACCCTCTATCAGCAAATTTTTCTATATAAATAGTTATAATTCGAATTGCAATAACCTCTATCTGATCTTTAAACTAAAATTAAATGAATTAAAAGTAAAAAACTAGTTTTAGTATATTGCGTGAATATTTAAGACATGCGTGTGTACTTAAAATTATTAACACTTTTAAAAACAGATGCCAAAACAGTTTTTTTGCTCTCCTGAAAAATTGAGTTTTTGCAGATAGAGGGCATTGAATATAAGCCCTCGATATGCATATCTAGTTGTAGATATAGATTTCATTTATTTTATCAATTTAATACAATAAAATTTTTCAAACAGGTGGCAGCTCTCCCTAAAAATATTTTCGGCAATAAAATTTCCTAAACCTCTTCAGTTTGATACCCATATTGCTATATTCAATTTATCTCATAAATTAAATTAAATGTAAATTTTCAAACAGGTGGCAACTCTAAAAATATTTTTGGCTGTAAGCGTTCTTCAGCCTCTTTCTTTTGACGCCCATATTGCAATATTCATTTTTTCTTATAAATTTACTTAACCCTCTAACACGTAAGAATGCCTCAAGACATTCATCATATAATTGCAATTAAATAAAAAATTAAGAGTTTTATTGTCAAATGAATCTTTTTTGGGAGTTACTAACAAACGTACCAAAATATTTGCAGAAGCCTTGGCAACTCTCATATGCATTCTAACGGTACTTTTCTTTTGATTTGCAGAGAACATATGTTTTTTCAATGAAAAGTTTTGTATGTTGCTAGTTGAGTTTTGGTGTGGTAATAAAAGTGAAATTAAACAAGTTTTTCTTAGTCATAATTTTTTTCGTCAAAGGTGAGTATATTTACTAAGAATATCCAGTTGCAGATTTGTGAATACGTGCAAATTGTGCGTTGTAGAAGTGAAATAACAATGAGTGCCTTGAGACATTCTTGGGGCTTTGAGCGAACTTTTTTGTAAGCAGTTATTTCACAACTATTTACAATTTTCGTGTTATTCTGCGTTTGTTACAAGACTTTTTGCATAAAGATTTTAAAAACAAAATAGAAATGGCAGAGGGAGTGCGTAAACGCTACAAGTTATCGGATTTGAGTGATGAACAATTACTGGAATTGCTTGATTCAGTCCAATCGGACGAGGAAATATCAAACACATCAAGTGATGATGAAGAGGACGATTTCGATGTGACAGAAGCGCTAAACGCAGCATTGGATGATGCTGAAACGGTGTCATTCCTAGAAAATACTGTTGAAAATACTCCAAATACTGTACAGCAACATGAACCTGAAGATACAGGATTCACATCATTGACTTATCCTAAGGAAGATCTTGATGTAGCAGAAGTGCTAAGCGCAGCATCACATGCTGGTGAGGCAGTGTCATCGATAGTCAATGCTGTGGAAAATGTTCCAACTACAATACAGCAGCCTGAACCTGTTTGGAAATTGAGAAAGAGACCTCGATCACCATTACCATCAATAGAAGCTACAGCATGCATATCTTCGCCTTCTTCTGTGGGCTTCAATGGTTCTGGTAAGTTTTCATAATTACAAAATACTAAAAAATTACATACTGATTTATATAATATATATAAAGGTATTGATTCGATAACGAAGGATCCGGGAAAAATAATATGGCGAAATCAATCAATGCAGTTACATGTCAATGACATAGCCTTTCGTGGGAATTCATCGCTGCCAGCGGAAATCCTTGAACTTGAAACTCCACTAGAGATATTCTGCTACTTTTTTGATGGTGATATAATGAATATGATTGTTGAGGAAACATTGCGCGCAGCTTTAGCCGACAACATCGTAAATCAATTTAAAGTGACTGTTGAAGATATGCACAATTACATAGGTATTTTGATGTATATGTCTTTATATCGCTACCCGAACTTGAAAAGCTACTGGGGAAAAAACTCCTTTGCACCCGTTAAAAACTGCATGACCAGAAGCAAATTCGAATCTATAAAGAAATACTTTCCACTGCGTGATGAGAGCAAGCGGATCAAGAAGGGTGAGTGTGGGTACGATCCACTGTATCGCTCGCGTACGCTTGGGGACTTACTTAACCAGAGGTTTGACTCCGTGCCAAAGCAAGCCCGTCTGTGCGTCGATGAACACCTACCGCTTCGAGATTTACAGCGGCGCAGGAGATAACGTAATCTTGCCTGGTCACCCAGATCTTGGTAGTTCGTAGTTTTTTATCACTTGGTGGATATGGCAGAAACAAACGCATATATTTTATACAGACGCATACAAAAAGAAAAAAGTAAAGACAAACTGCTTGAACTCCCAGATTTTCGTGAAGCGATTGCTGCTGGTCTGGTGGCTTTTCAAAAAAAACGTTTGCCAGGTCGCACAAGCCGTGATCCGAGTGATCGGAATATGCTGTCGCCATCTTCTCATCGAACTTTACAGACAAGTCAAACAAGGCAGTCGTCCTCCTTTGAGGGCCTGAAAGCTGGGGAAAAATCAAAGCATCCAATATCGGACCTGCGGTTTGATCAGCTTAACCATTTCCCGGTTTGGATGGATCGGAATAGTGGAAGGAGGTCGTGCAAGTTATATAAAACTTCGCAAACACAGTGCATTTGCACAAAATGCAATTTGCACTTATGCTGCACAGCCAGCAAAAATTGTTTTTTTGACTATCACTCAAAAAAAATAAAGCTAACCTTATTAGAACAACATAATAAAAATCTGATTTTTTTAACCCTTAAAACCCCAAGAATGCCTTCAGGCACGCATTCATATATTCTCTTCTTACAAGAAAATTAAAACTTTTACATCATTTCTGAGCTAATATTTGGATTTAGTGGCTAAAAAGCATTTAAGAAAAATATGCTCAACTTTTTTGTATCCATTATTTTAGAAAGTAGTCTTAGAGGGTTAAACTCCAATTTTCAAACAGGTGGCAACTCTCTAATTTTTTTCTTCCTATATTTTAAGTTAGACCTCTATCAATACATCGGTGAAAACTGCATTCAAATCCATGCATTCGTTTTCGAGTGATGCGCGAACAAACATACAGACATACAGAAAATTCTAAAAATGGTTGATTTGGCTTCTGGTGCTCTAATAAAGACCCCCTCAATTTTTCTTTAATATCTATAATGTACAGACATCGACCTGTTACAATTTTATTATATGTATAGATATGTACATACATTGTCAATCAGTGATTTGTTCCGATCACATACCTTTTAGATTACTGGACTTTTAAATTAACTCAGGAATATTTTTACTGTTCACTTGTTTCTTGCCTATTATGACCATTTTTTTCTTTTGTCTCATACCGTTATTGATATACTATTTCAGTTACCTTATTCCCTTAATTAAAGTGAATTTGACTTTTTTAACATGTGGAAAGCCTTCTACGTGTCGTTTAAAAGTAAAGCATTTTCAAAACCATTTCAATTGATACCCATATTGTAACATCTAGTTCGTTTAACTTATTAATTTTCAAAACCATTTCAATTGATACCCATATTGTAACATCTAGTTCGTTTAACTTATTAAATAATTTTAATAAAATTTGTAACAGGTGGCAACCCGTTTCAATAAAATAAAACTTTATTGCACATCTACCGGACAAGCCCTGTCATTTGACACCTCACTTTTGAAAATAGAACGAACTATTTGTACATACATACCTATGTAAAAGCCACAAGAATTCAAATTTTCAACTTCAAATTGCATTTAAAGTGAAAGTATGAAAGCTATCCAAAAACAAATTTCATTTTTGAATTTAGCATTCTCAATTTTACTAAGAAGCGAATTTTCATTTAAATCCGTTCATAATTCTATTTTTGCCCACATTTTATATGGAAGGGAAGCACTATGTGACGTCAGCATTTATTTTAAAGGACTTTGTAATTTCATGAATGATTAATTCCAAAAACTATTTAAAAAATCCAATGCAATGTAGAATAAAAATATGGGTACTAAATGGAAGAGGAAATTTCTTTAGAATTGAAAAATAAAATAAAAAAAATTTGGATTCACAAGGACGAATAGGTAATTTTTTAAGCTGATAAAGTTAGAAGGACGAATTTCGAGGATGTTACCTTGTTTTTATAAGTTTTTAACATATAATTTTTTCAAAAATAAATATTGCAAAATTTCAAGGATAAAATTTTAAAAGGACATTTTCAATACTTACCCGTCCTTATGCACCAAAAAATTGAATCTGTTTAAATTATACAGAATTTTGTCTTTAATTTGGTACCCAAACTCTTTCTCTAAGCGCATTTCACTGAATTTTTTTAATCATTTTTGAATTACTGACGTCAGAGGGAAGAACTTAAAGCGCAATTTTATTATATTTGGCCCATGGTTTCGCAAATATTTGATTTTTGTGCGTAAAATTTACAATCGCACGGTGTTATATGTATATTGCGCTAGACATTTATAAAAATATAAAAAAAAGAAATTTAGCCAACACTGGTCAAGAAAAGGAGGACCTGTTCGAGGCACGTATTAAAAGCGGCATTACTGCCGTACTGATGAAAAATGGCAATATTGTTGCAACTGCCCAACTGATAATACATTGCTAGAAATTCACACAGAACGCGATACTTTAATAATTCGCGCAACACTGCGGTTGTGATTGCAACTCGAACAAGTCCAGAGTTTCTATTATTGCTATCAGTGCAAATTACAAATTCCGAAAATCCTGGGATTATTTGTCAAGAAATCCGGGATGTTCGAACCTAAAAAAGGCCGGGATCCCGGGATCACGTGATCAAAGTTCAATGTGCTCAAAAAATAAAATTTAGTAAGTACATTAATAAATAATTTTTTTTTACTAAAATTGCAATTATTTTCGTAAGTATAAGCCCTACATAATTTGGTATATGGACCTTTTTTAAGGAGAATCAAAGTAAGCCAAGACAATTTTTTTTTAGCACTTGAACTTTGATGGACTTGTTTTTAGAGCATAATGAACCATATTTTTGCTATTACCAATCAAAAAAGCGGATTTTCGGCCCACGCTAATGTACATATAAACAAATAAAGTTCTGCTTGTTGGCACATCTTAAGATCTTAAGGCAGGGTTGTTAAGATATCCATATATACATATGTATGTATGTATGTGCATATGTACATTAGGCTGCATCACCAAAAAGTTGCTGTTTTGCCGCCGGAATTACAAAAATTATTATACCACCAAAATATTTCGGAATAATATTAAGATTTACATGAGCTGGACCGATTTGAAAATATGAATAAACCTAGTTTCTTGAATGATTTTTTGAAAAAAGTCCCCTCGGACGACTCAAAAACAGCTTAAGCTTAAAAAAATCTGCATAAAAATATTTAAAAAAAATTTCAACGGAATGATAATAATGAGACTTATAATGCTGTTTTTTTTTACTTTTTTCAAAGATTGGTTTAAGAAAAACTTAAATAACTGGACCAAAACTATACCGATTTAGACTTATGAGGTATCAGTGGAAAGGTATTTTCTCACCATGTTTATTTCTTTGCAAAAAAAACTCATGTCTCAATTTTTATTTTTTCAAATATCAACACATCTCAATTAAACTTGGAATGACACTCGTTCATTCTTTGAATTAAATCATGCAAACGGCTGAGAAAATACCTTTGCCATCATACCTTATAAGTCTAAATCGGTGAAGTTTTGACCGAGTTATTTAAGTTTTCTTAGACGAATCTTTAAAGAAAGGTCAAAAAAATACTTTAAAAACCCTATTTTTATTCATAAAAAAATCAAGGAGGTATTTTTCAATCGGTCCAGCTCACGTAAATTTTAATACTTTTCCGAAATTTTTTGGTGCAGGTCTTAAAATATAATAGATTTTATAATTCCAAGGGAAAACAGTACCGATTTTTTTGTATGGGGAGTCATGCCCCAGCAAACATTGAGGTTAGTCATCGATTAGATAATGATTGGAGAACTAGCCACATTCTCCAATCTCAAACGTTAGAGAACGACTCGAAAAACTATCGAGAATCATAGCGATCTCAACAAAAATGGGACATAGTTCTCGACTCGAGAAAATATTAATTCCCTAATCGAGTTCTAATGTTGATCTCTAATGGGATTCGAATGTGAATTTCAAACTGCTGTTTTGCTTTATTGAATAAAACGCATTGTTTGCAAAATTTGTATTAAATGTATTCGCAATAAAATAATAATGGATTATTTGAACTAAAAATAATGT
>NW_023458556.1:64384128-64390683 GCF_013731165.1 Rhagoletis pomonella
GTCTGGGAATGGGATTGATGACTTGTTCTCGAAAGATGTAGTATACATACTCTTTTAGGATCTGTTGTTTTTAAAAAATTTTGTAAACGTAACATTAAAATTACTACTTTATATATTTGTATTAAATTTTGCACATTAAATACATAACTAACATCTAAGTGTTTTAATTTTGTTTGTGTTCACTTATGTGTGCATACATTTCCAAACACATTTCACATAAAACATACCCTTAGGGCTTAGTTTTTCAGTTGTTGTTGTTGTAGCGGCTACAACATTTTTCAGTGCACTGCTAGGGTTTAAATGCTCGAGCTGGCTGGTTTAAACTAAGATTAGCCAATCAAATGTCAGCTAGCTGTTCAACTTAAACGCAGTTTACGTGATCTAACTTTAAACTGGCCCTGAAAAACTCGCCTTAAAGATTGTCCTTAAATAAGTGTACAATTTTTATTTATGTACATAAGTACTTCTAAAAGAGATTTTGTGAGTGCACACATACGGCGTAAAAATTTACAAGATTACACTGCGGCTATAATCACAGACTCGCATTCAATTAAATTTAAATCTGGATTGCTGCCGTTCATTTGAGTGTTGACTTTTGAAACTTAGCACTAAAATCTATTTGGCCTTTAAGTATTTGCTATTTACAATTATAAATCTAATCACTAAAACATATATATATATATATATATATAAAAATTATATATATATGAATATACATATATAATTCACGAAGTTTTACAGATTCTAATTGTATAATTTTAAAAATTATAAAAGAAATAAAACGTTTTATGCTAACATCCCCGTCTCAAATATATTCGCTACTGCTGTATTGTGTCCCTCTGTGCGCTTTCGCAGAAACGGAATTATAAGTGGCTGGAGTTTGTTGGAGGTAAATGAGCTCCGGTGGCTAGCAATTCGGTCTATAAGTGCCGCCCAGAGCACGATCAGTAGCGACAATTGACGCACCCGACAAATTGACGTGCTGGTGTTGTTGTTGTTGTTGTTGTTGCACCTGCTGATGGTGTTGTTGTTGTTGGTGCGGATGTTGTGCGACATGTGGTGTGGCATTTATAAATATATTTGCAGCACCTGCACTAACATGTGGGTGCTGGTGCTGCTGCTGTTGTCCATGTTGTTGTTGGGCTTGTACCTGAGCAGCAGAAACGGTATGAGAGGTAGTGGCTGGAGCGTTAGCGGGAGTATTGAGCTGCAGCAGCTGCTGCGTTGCACTAGGCTGCATTTGCAGGCGGAGCAAATTCAATTGATTTGCGTTTATTGCAATCTAAAAAATATGGAAAATTTTGATATTAAAAGATTTAGCTCAGTTGTTGGATTTGGAGTACTTACGGGTACGTTTGTTATCTCGCCCGAGGGCGTCACAACCTGTTGTAAAAGTTGTATTTGTGGTTGCTGCTGCTGTTGTTGGTGTTGCGCCAAATTTTGCAGTAAAGCAGCTTGTTGCTGTTGTGCTGTATTTGCCGGCGCTGGAGTTGCAGTGAATTGTCCGTTCGGTCCAGCCGTCAGTATGAGTTGTTGCGGTTGCTAATGAAGAAAACAAAGTCCGGATTTATAAAAATACAATAAATATGATACACCTACAATTTTAATTTATTCTAAGAAATGTACTCACATGAGTGGTTATAAAATATTGCGGTTGTGCCGCTTGCTGTATAATCTGTAGTTGTTGATGTGGCGCTGCATTTTGCCCGTGTGCGGCATTCAGAGCTTCTGGAGTAGCAATATAATATTGCATCTGCTGCGGATGAGTAGCGGATGGCTGTTGTATGATTTGCAGTTGTTGCATTGTAGGGTGTGCTTGCTGGGAATGATGTTGTTGAGCTGCAGATGCTGCAAGTGTATCTGAGCTGATGGTGCCAAATGTCAATACTTCCCCATCGGCAGTTTCCATTTTTACAGGTAGAGTTACTGTGCCAGCCGTCATTACAGCAGCAGTTGCAGGCGTACTGGTTGAGGAGTTTACCGTAGCATGATGCTGTGACGCTTCTTTTCTTGTGCCACTACTAGCAGTAGGTTTTATATCTTCCCGAGGCACAATATCAATTAAAAAATCAAATTGGTCATAATTGGCAATGGCTTGAGCAATATCAGAGCGCTGGAGCGTGCGTCGTTTGCTTTCTTCGGTATGTATCCAAGCCCGCATTGTCAGCTCCTGTATAAAGTATTCACAGGCCTTGGCAAAGAGAAGAGGTGCTTCGGCTGCAATCATTTTTGCGTTTTCATCCAACTTCATTATTTTTTTTATACGCGCCAGTGGCAAAGCTTGATGTTTAGCGTCTACTTGATTAATACCCCTCACGTCGGCCATAATGTTCTGCCAGAAGTTATCGATGGTGGGAGGTGGCTTACGAGCTGTAGCTGGTCGTGGGCTTTTGGTAGATTGCTTCTGATTGGAATTGCTAGGCGCACTGCTGCTGCTTACTAACACATCACCTGATATGTTAAATGTTCCAGATGAAATGACTTGGCTCGCATTCACCGAATTATTGTTGGGGCCATGACGACTACCACTGGTGGTGGCAGTCACATTTACAGACCCGCCACTATTACTCGGCGCGGAAGAGTATGTGTGCGACATTTTTCCTGATAGAAGTCAATAGCCTGTGTGGTGTATTGCTAATATTTCGATAAATCCACACAATAAATTACAAATGGAGAAAAAATGAACCAAAAAATAATTCTGGCGTCAAACTAATCACTGTTGTGTTCCAATTTTGATAGGTTTCACAATTTCAATCTTCTTGGTTAAGTATGATTCACAATGAAATTTTAATTGTAATAGAATGCGGGGCTTGAAGAACGTAGGTACACCCCGTTAGTTTGAAAATGTTCCGTGACCAAAATCTATGAGACAACTCGATACTTTGAAAATGTGCCGCGACGATTTTGACCGTGTCTGAAACGTTTACAAGAGGAATTAGTCTCCGTTTTGACTCTGTCCGAAGCAAAATTTTTTATTTTCGTCTCGAATGCGGAAAACACTAACAAAACATAAGAAAGCGGCAAAGGTGAATTTCGGTGAATATTTTGCACAAATGACATTTCATTCATAAATTAAAACTTCGCAACTTCCTACTACATAGCGCATGCATTTAATTTCCTTACATTTGTTTAAAATTACAGAAGAAAAAAAATCTACGCAAATGCGCATGTTAAATGCCGACGGCAAATAAACAAAAAGAGTCGGTATTTCATTTCTTTGTTTCTATCATCGATCACTCCTTCTTCAACGTTCTTTGTCGCGGCAAAATCAAATTTGCTGCGAATTCCTTTCCGAAACTTGATGTCAAAACGGACGCGAATTCCTCTTGCAAACCTTCTAGACTCACTCGCCACACTTCAGCGAGTTGTCTCTTCTTATAGATATACGTTCTTTGGCGGTAAATTTCTAAAGTAACGAGTTGTCTCTTATAGATTTACGTTCTTTGGTACAAGTCTGGCAAGGAGCCTTGTGCATTATTGTGAATGGAAGATAATCTGTCAGAGAACGTAGAGCTCTCTTACGTTCCGTGACTTCTCTGTGGAATATCTGTTATCAATATTCCATTTCACCCTGTAACAACCGGCACTTTATTTGATGTATTGTGTTTATCGTAGTGTTTACCACTAAAATCCTTTTAAATCTGAAGGAAGCTCAGTTTATTTTTTCTGTTAAATATGGAGAGCCATTTCTGGAAAATATTTACAATTTCGAGTGCTGTCAAATTTATGCTTGCCGCGTCGCCGTAAGTCTGAAATTTTGCAACTTATCGAGAGAATTAAAACTGACGTGTCATATAGACATTCCACAGATTTTGAGGTGCATCGCAACTGGCTCGCAATAACACATTCTCTGCCAATGAAGGATTGGTATTATGACGAAACCAGTGAATGGACACTTGATTATCCACCATTCTTTGCGTATTTTGAATGGCTCCTCTCTCAGGTGGCGCACTATGTTGATCCGCAAATGCTGGTTGTTAAAAACCTTAATTATGCATCTACTGCAACAATATACTTTCAAAGATGTTCGGTAATAGTTACGGACTTGTTATATTCATATGGTGCATGGCGATGTCTTCGCGCGTTAAACATTCCCAAAAGGTCACAAAGGCATTTTGCAGGAGAAGTGTTGCTTTTGTTCAATGTTGGATTGCTTTTTGTAGATCACATTCATTTCCAGTACAATGGTTTCTTATTCGGTTTACTGTTCCTAAGTATTAGCTTATTGCTGGAGGAGCGCTACTTGCTTTCAGCATTCACTTTTGCGGTTTTGCTAAATTTCAAACATATTTTTTTATATATGGCACCTGCCTTTGCGTTTTATCTATTGAAGTTTTATTGCCTAGATGTTGGACGCAATCCATTCATATCTATAGCCAAATTAGGAGTTGTTGGATTGACACCCTTCGTAGCTTCATTTGGACCCTTTTATGATGATTTGCCACAGGTAAGGACTAATTTTCTAAAAAAAATCATATTTTTGTATTTCTTTCCCAGGTTGTAACTCGCCTTTTTCCTTTTAAACGGGGGTTGACGCATGCTTACTGGGCACCTAATTTCTGGGCACTTTACAATACTGCTGATAAAGTTGCCGCGAGATTGCTACATATTAAAAATCCATCAGGATCAACAACTACCTCCGGATTGGTGCAAGAATTCGAGCCAATCGTCTTGCCGAATATCACACCACGCACAACTTTTGTGTTAACGGTGTTATTCATGTTACCAGTTTTAATAAAACTATTTTGTTTTACAACGAAAAGGTAACTACATATTTTAATTTGACTAAAAAAATGTATATCGTATCAAAACGATTTTATTTTGAAGCACGTCGAAAATTAATTTTCTGCGCGCAGTTGTTCTCTGTTCTTGTGCTTCTTTCATGTTTGGTTGGCATGTTCACGAAAAAGCGATACTTATGTGCCTTTTGCCTTTGAGGTAAGTATTTTGAATATGAGTGTGCCATGTGCTATAATTTCTTCGCTTCTATTTCCAGTTTGCTCTGTTTGCTTCACCCTGCGGATGCCAAATATGCTTTCTGGCTTGGTGTAGTTGGATATTTTTCCCTCTTTCCTTTACTATTTCAATCAAACTTACTGTTGCTGCGCTACTCATTGTATCTGGGTTATATCGCGTTCATGTACGGTCAGTTGGTGCGTCTACACCCGAACTCACCTGATTTGAAAATGTACCTTATAGAAGATATTTACATATTTGGTTTCTTATTGCTGCCCGTCTACGAGCATTTGCTTAGCCCTATTTTGGGTCTACAAGAGAAACTTCCATTCATGCCGCTATTGCTGACCTCGCTCTATTGCAGCGTAGGCGTAATTTCATTTTTTATTTCATATTATTTACATATGCTAGATCTAAGTCACAGAATATTTTTAAGATCTACCTCCGATTTACTAGCAAAATCAAAATTGAATGAGAAACTTAAGGATAAAGTGAAGTCCAAAGCGAAGTCAAAGCCGAAGGTGCAATAAACATAACTGTTGTATTTTGATTCCGTAGTGGTTTTTTCGTTGAAGCAGCACAGCCCAGCCAAGCACTTGAAGTGCGCCTGGGATAGCCGCGTACGGGCCGAATATTAACGTTGTCATACAACCAGTAAACATTATTTTTAAAGAAATACGTTTTGCCATTATTCAACGTCGCTGTTGCATCCACATTGTTGGGAATGCCGTGCCATCGACGCATCGACTTTGGATAGCCCTCGTCCAGTATTAGCAAACGGTCATTATATCGCCAAAACTTGTCACCGGA
The DNA here is from genome assembly GCF_013731165.1 of Rhagoletis pomonella. Lineage (NCBI taxonomy): Eukaryota > Metazoa > Arthropoda > Insecta > Diptera > Tephritidae > Rhagoletis > Rhagoletis pomonella. Next base: position 64,389,895 of record NW_023458556.1, read on the forward strand.
AAATATATACGTCAAATTATTTTTAGCTGAAATGAAAACATCTTATTAATAAGTTTGTTATCCTGTGTGCTGCAGTCAAGAACATACGCCACAGCATAGCTGCATCAATGTTGGAAACGTTGCCAATCAAGTTAGCTATCGGCAGGGGGCTATTTTCGATCGGAACAGGAAGCGTGCTTTGCTCGTAGCGGAACAACCAATATTTATCACCTATTAGAAAGGTAAGATTAGTATGTTGCTGGCAAAAATGTAAAATGTAAAAAAATACCTGCGAAAAATACTCCAACTCCGTCGTAACGTTGATAAGCAGCATCGATACGTTTAACGTATGTCGGCATAAATGGAAACATTTCGTATAAATTCTGTGGATAACTAATTAAAAAAGCTTTATTACTAAAAAAATGAGAAGTTTTTGCTCAAAATACCCGTTTTTTATTGCATAACGCGATGTGAGCTGGTATACATATTCATTTTTGAAAACATGAACCGTTCCGTTTAAAACGCTGGCCGCATCAAAATTGCCCAGGCATATATTTGGTTTCTTTGAAAGTCCTGGTTGAGGTGTGTTTGCCACTGTCGTGCGTAACGTCGTACGACTCGTCGCGGGTTCCGCAGGTTGTGTGGTTGCAAAAACGTGATCCTGTGCGGATACATACATACGTATACCTTATTTCTAATTATTCAAACATATACATATCTGTGTTCGTATGGAAAAGTAGCTTATGTCGAAAGGCTGGCTTTAGTATAATGCGGCATTCCCTTTATTCCTTAAACGACAAGGAATTTTTT
>NW_023458556.1:64390783-64392218 GCF_013731165.1 Rhagoletis pomonella
CTCAAAAACCCCCAAACACTAAGTTTCAAATAAATTTGGTTACTTCTCGACTTTTGGCCACCAAATGATAGTCGCCAGATAATAAGCACTTGTTCAATGTTCTAATAATTTACAAAATTATTAAGTAATAAAAACGATGGCTTAAGTTGGTTATAGCTTTTTTAATGTTATTCCTAACATTCGCATTCGCAACATCCCTACTCCATAGCCATCTTCCCTGATTTTTTCAAGAATGTTAAAGTTAATCACGTTTCAATGTTGTGGTTCGTTAGAAGTGAAGATTTCACTAAAGCAAGCAGTATCTAGTTTTGGTTAGTCTTCTGTTACCTTCTTTGTTCCTATCCCTGATCCACAGCTAAAAGATCAAATCTGTTGCTACTTTCAGGAAAGTATGCTTTTAAAGTCTCGCGTCGCGATAATTTCTTGACTATCCTAATCACGGTGGCCACACGACAAAATATTTTCTGACCAGAATAAAAAAAAAAAGTTACCAATAAAAAACAACGTTTTATTATATAATAAACTGTAAAAACAAACCTCGTTTATTTGCCATAAATAAGACATGGGTACAATAAATAGTTTTATTAAAAGGAAACTATACAAATTCATTTTACATATGAGGCGATGTGGGCCAGAGGAGCCTATTTACAAAAATATCTTTAGTAATATGAGACAGAAGGATCTATAAAAAAAAAATGCGGACTTTTATTAAAAAATTCAATGCACCTACGTGATGCTATATATTATAGTAAAAGAAAACTAAAGGGTGTGCCTCGGGCCATTACCGTTTCGATTGTGGTAATGCATTTTAAGGTGCACCTCAACTTTTTTGAAATGTTCGTTAAGCTACTCTGGCGATCAAGGCCTCATATAATAACTAGATACATTCACATACGTATATACCCAATGGGGCCAGAAGCGCTCCATTAGTTCTATTGGAGCGCTGCATATTCAGCAGTAAGCGCTCCCTTCTTAATTTTATACTTCATTGTATTTTAACATTGTGTGTCAACCCTTGGTGAGCGCTTCAACTAAAGCATTTACAAAGCGATGCTTGCTTATATTATATTTTTATATTCTTGTTTTAATAAAAGAATAGCGTTTTTGTAAACCAGTTGAAGGCTTTATTAAGTGTACGTATTGTTTTTCTTTTTTATGTGGTATACATACGAAAATACATACATACATACATGTCTGTACATAAATTAACTACTTTTCAATAAAAAAATATTTTATTTAAAAACCATGATTCAATAATAAAAGGTTTGCTCAAAAAACAGTTTTCTCGCTTCCTCTTGACAAAATCGGCTCCCTTAGCAAGGCACTGTGTATGGGTTCGTGTGTGAGCAAAGCTTTTGTTACTTAGGGTTTACACCAGACAATATTGCCAAGACAATTATGTCAAAATGATGTGTTTGTTGTAAACACGGCGAAT
>NW_023458556.1:64392318-64392922 GCF_013731165.1 Rhagoletis pomonella
AAAATCAATATTTTCCGATCGAAAAATATTGATTTTCAAGAATTCTACACTATTTCTACGAAAAGTTGTTTTTTTTCCCATATAAAATACATTGAAAACTTTGAGCGCTTTGAGCACACCCTAATTTGTTCTTTTTTTCAAAATAAAAAAATAGGGGTATATTTTTTTTTGGTATAGAACAATCCTAGGGGCTGGCGGCTTTAAAAATGCGACCTTATTTTTTTTACATACATTTTTGGACCACTGTAGTGTACATACATATGTATACAGAGATTGAATAAAAATGTATTTACCCAACGGGACTGAAAGTTATCTGCTCCCCAAAGGAGCAAGTAGGGAGCAGTACAAAAGCATGATTCAATAACTAAAGGTTTGCTCGTTAAGCTGCCTTTACATGAGGCGATTTTTAGACAGGCGATAATCAGGACAGGACAGGAATCACCATTTTAAGTGACATTCGACTTTTGACACTCCCTAACTTAGGGTTTACACCAGACAATATTGTCAAGACAATAATGTCAAAATTATATGTTTGTTGTAAACACGGCGAATTCATATTACAACAAACACATCATTTTGACATAATTGTCTTGACAATATTGTC
>NW_023458556.1:64393022-64396717 GCF_013731165.1 Rhagoletis pomonella
TTCCTTAATTAAGACTAAACTTAAAGGAAATTCGAGAAATTTAATTGACAATGAAAATACAATTGCGGAAATTAGTACCAAACTACGCACCACCGTAAAAGGTGAGTCAGTAGAAGTAGTGACTGCAAAACTTATGAATATAAGACAAAGTAGCAAAACTGCTACAAATTACTGCAATGAAATAGAAACACTAACAAAATCATTAGAAAATGCATATATAAATGACGGCATAAACTTAAATTTGGCAAGTAAATATGCGACACAAGCCGCCGTAAGAGCAATAACTAAAAATTGCACATTAGAAAAAGTCAAACTTATTATGGAAGCAGGTCAGTTTACTGACATGAATGAAGTAATAAGCAAATTTGTTGGAAGTTGTACAGAAGCTACAGGCCAACAAAATACCATTTTGCACTACCGACAAAGACCATTTGGCAACAGATTCCAAAACAATAGAAATTTTGGAAGAAGGTTTCAAAATAGAACCAATGTTCAAAGAAACCACAATGGCCAAAACAGCAATTATAGTGGAAATAACTATAATAATAGAGGTCAAAACAGAAATAGCTACCGAGGTAATACAAGGAATATTAGAATGACCCAAACAGACAACAATAGTTCGAAAAACCCGGACATTCCCCTAAGATAAACTCGGACTACAAAATATACAATCTTAACCTTAACTTTAGCATTTACATACAAGTCAGAATTGCTCACACTAACACCGCCATAACACTACTAGTTGACACAGGAGCAAACATTTCCATAATTAAACATGACCAAGATACACTTAAACACATAAACAAAAAACACATTACAACACTACAAGGCATTGGACAAGGAAAAATCAATTCAATAGGCACAACATTTTTCGATTTAAAGTTTAAAAATTACTTAATACCACACGAGTTTCATGTAGTACAAAACGATTTCCCAATACCGTGTGATGGCATTATTGGAATGGACTTTATGAAAAAATACAATTGTCTACTTGAATTCAATGAGAATCAAGATTTCCTAACCCTCAGACCAGAAAAATTCCAAATGCACATTGAAATACCAATTATAACTACTTGTAACGATGACATAACACTCCCAGCTATGTCAGAAGTTATAAGAAGGGTGAAACTTTCTACTCCTTTTCAAGAAGTACTGATACCTAATCAAGAAATACAACAGGTATATTCATTGCAAGTACCTTGGTAAAATCTGAAAATGCATTCATACGAATTCTTAACACAAATGACAGACCAGTAACGGTAAAACTAAACAGAATTCAATCAGAAAATCTCACTGACTATAACATAATTTCAAGTGATCAAAACAAAACAGAAAGAAAAAATAAAATTTTAGATACACTAAAGAAAAATTTTCCAAAACTATTTGAAAAAACGTTAACGGAATTATGTTCTATGTACAGCGATATTTTTGGATTAGAAACAGAAGCAATCAGATCAAACAATTTTTACACACAAAAGTTAAGGACAAAAGATACAGACCCAGTATACATTAAGAACTACCGTATACCACACACTCACAAAGAAGAAATTGAAAGACAAGTCTCAAAAATGTTAAAAGATGGAATAATAGAGCCATCATGTTCCGAATATAATAGTCCTATTTTATTAGTTCAGAAAAAATCACTTCCAAATTCAATTGAAAAAAGATGGAGGTTAGTAATAGATTACAGGCAGATTAACAAAAAATTAATAGCGGATAAATTCTCACTGCCAAGAATAAATGACATCCTAGACCAATTAGGTCGAGCTAAATATTTTTCTTGTTTGGATCTTATGTCAGGATTCCATCAAATACCACTAGAAACAAATTCACGAGACCTGACATCCTTTTCTACAAATAATGGATCCTACAGGTTTTCTAGACTCCCATACGGATTAAAAATTGCCCCTAATTCATTTCAAAGAATGATGACAATTGCGTTTAGCGGTTTAAAACCAGAACAAGCATTTCTCTATATGGACGACCTGGTAGTCCTGGGTTGCTCTGAGAAACACATGCTATCAAACCTATCGGATGTTTTTGAACTATGTCGCAAGCACAACTTAAAATTACATCCTGAAAAATGTTCATTTTTTATGCGCGAGGTGACTTATTTAGGACATAAGTGCACTGACAAAAGCATGCTCCCCGACGACAAAAAATTTTCAGTAATTAAAAATTACCCTATACCTACAGATGCAGATAGTGCGAAAAGATTTGTAGCATTCTGTAACTACTACAGGAGGTTTATAAAAAATTTCTCTGAATACTCAAGACATCTCACTAGATTGTCAAAGAAAGGAGTACCTTTTCAGTGGACACTAGAATGTAATAATGCTTTCGAGCACCTTAAAAAGGCATTGATAAATCCTACATTGTTACAGTACCCAGATTTCAGCAAACAATTTTGTATAACTACTGACGCAAGCAAACACGCATGTGGTGCTGTACTAACACAAGAATATGAGGGAAAACAATTGCCGGTGGCATATGCATCTAGAACTTTCACAAAAGGAGAAAGCAATAAGTCAACAATTGAACAAGAATTAACCGCCATACATTGGGCAATAACATATTTTAAACCATACATTTACGGAACAAATTTTCTGGTAAGATCAGATCATAGGCCACTATCTTACCTATTTTCAATGAAAAACCCTAGCTCGAAACTAACTAGAATGAGACTTGATCTTGAAGAATATGACTTTGTGGTAGAGTACCTTAGGGGAAAAGACAACTATGTTGCGGATGCATTATCACGCATTACAATTGACGATTTAAAAGATATAAATAAGCCCACTTTATAATTTAGATAATTACGCTAAGGAAATTAGATTTAGGTTAGAAATATCTCATAAAAGAGCAAGAGATATGATAGAACAAGCTAAGATAGTACAAAAATCTTATTTTGATAAAAAAGTTTTAGATTATAACTTTAAAATAGGTGATTTAGTTTTGCTAAAAAACGAATCAGGGCACAAATTGGACCCACAATACAAAGGACCATTTAAAATTAATAATATAGATTTAAAAAAAAAAACTATAACTGATAAGAAAACGGGAAAAACCCAAATTGTACATAAAAATAGAATTAAGATATATGATCATTAAAACTATTTTTTTTAAGTTTAAATAAATTTATAAACTATTATTATATTTAATTACTTGCTAAATAGGAATGTTCATACAATAAACTCTGTATGAGCATTCTTTTAAAAAAGGAGGTGTAGTGTAACTGAAAGTCGACCATGCTTAACGTTTATAATTATTTAATTTATTCATAACAACAAGGGTTTCATATTTCAGTTGTTTGAATATTTTGAATATAGAACTCACGGATTGTCAGGCACACGTGCCAAACCGTCAAACAAACTAACTTTAAGCTTCAATTTATTTATAATACTATTTATGCTTATGCAGCAATTATTTCCCATAAATACCCCAATATGTTAGGCTAAGAATTCAATTGTAAAAGAACCTACAAAGCGACATTGAGTTGCTCAGTAAAATAAATTCAATACAATTAAAACATAAATGAATTGTTTCATTCGATACATGGCGATCCTGCCAACTGAAATATGAAACCCTTGTTGGTATGAATAAATTTAATAATTATAAACGTTAAGCATGGTCGACTTTCAGTTACACTACAGCTTTGCAAACCGTGCAATCCGTGCACCGTGCAAGGGCTTTGC
>NW_023458556.1:64396817-64400487 GCF_013731165.1 Rhagoletis pomonella
CAACAAGGGTTTCATATTTCAGTTGTTTGAATATTTTGAATATAGAACTCACGGATTGTCAGGCACACGTGCCAAACCGTCAAACAAACTAACTTTAAGCTTCAATTTATTTATAATATTATTTATGCTTATGCAGCAATTATTTCCCATAAATACTCCAATATGTTAGGCTAAGAATTCAATTGTAAAAGAACCTACAAAGCGACATTGAGTTGCTCAGTAAAATAAATTCAATACAATTAAAACATAAATGAATTGTTTCATTCGATACATGGCGATCCTGCCAACTGAAATATGAAACCCTTGTTGGTATGAATAAATTTAATAATTATAAACGTTAAGCATGGTCGACTTTCAGTTACACTACAGCTTTGCAAACCGTGCAATCCGTGCACCGTGCAAGGGCTTTGCAAGACTCAGAGAATACCCCTATTGTGTATTTTCATATTAATTGCATTTAATATTGTTTTAGTAAATGCCTTAGGTTTTGCAAAACTCCGTCGTTTAAAACGTGGTGCGGTGTCTACTATTTACGAAGAAAATCTGGGGGATTACCAGCGTGCGGAAAGAGCTGTACACAGCAATTTACTTGAGCGGAGGGAGACTGCCGTTGCCACTGCAGATAACAATTTGCATTTATATAAAGTTTTGCATTATACTGTAGCTAAGTTTTTATAGCTGTTGCGAGTGATACTGTTGATGCAAATATATCTGATGAATGTGTGAATAATAAGGAAATTAGTCTTAGGGAAGCTAACCTTTCTAATATTCCCACTTTGAAATTTTCGTCGTTTATAATACTGTCTCAGGCTTTGAGCTTTTTTTCTGGGCAAAGGCTTTGATAGCTGATATTTCTTAACTTGGACCTTTTGAATTCAATGGCGTCCCCCGTTTGGCCAGGTTGGCTCCAGTTTTGAAATAACGGTACTTGAAAATTTGCTTATATTTGAAGTTTTCTGATAATAAATTTTTGATGATAAATTTTGCACGTGACCCTTTTTATTACCTTAACTACTTCTAAAAATGATCGAAATCGGTTAACTATAACACATAGCTTCCATAAAACTGATTGTTCAGATATATGGTTTTGCGTTATAACTCATATTTTATTTCGTAATATTTTTAAATTTAATTGGGTTGTAAACTCTTTGGACCTGAACTTAGACTCTTCTCTATCCCATTCTGCCATATTTTGGCAGCTTCTATTGTACGAATGGTGAAGAAAAAAACAGAAATTAATTAAGGGAGAAAGAGACTTGGCTTAGAGCCGATATAAATAAGACCACTTTTAATAAATATTGGAAATTATTGTTCTAAATAGGAGCACTTACCTGTGTCTTGAATTTCTATTACAGAGTTTCGTGAATGCATTCCGGGTTTTTCATAAAATAAATATAAAAAAGTTAGAGGCATGATATAAAAAAGAATATAGTTTCACTCAATGATTTGGGCCGCCATGTTAGCCATTTGACTTTTGCTGGCATTATGACATCTCTATCAAAATCAAGCTACCAGCCACAAAAAATATTATTTTTCAACAAAAAAAAATTTCAAACAAATATTTTAAAACGACATATCAGTAATTTTAATAAAATAAAAAAATGAATTGCACGTTTGAAATCTGCAGGAATCTTATAAATTTGTGCAAGAATACCAAAGTGAAATTTTTAAAATTTTCTCTTTTATTAGAAATAAGTTAACCACTTGCAATGTGCAGGAATAAAATCTTTCCGAAGTACGATTTGTTTGTTCACAGCAATATATGTATTTCCTCAATTTCAGAGGTTTTGGAGAAACTGAATCGTATGTAAGTATATTTGTATACATATGTACATTAGACTGCATGACTCACCATACAAAAAAAAACCGGTCCTATTTTTCCATTGGAATTATAAAATCTATTATATTTTAAGACCTGCACCAAAAAAATTCGGAAAAGTATTAAGATTTACGTGAGCTCGACCGATTTGAAAATGCCTCCTTGAATTTTTTATGAATGAAAATAGGTTTTTTAAAGTATTTTTTGAATAAAAATCACCTCACAGTTTAAGCAAAAAAATTTGCATAAAAAAAAATCTCGACAGAATCCCAATAATGAGATTTTTGGTGCTGTTTTTGAACTTTTTTCAAAGATTGGTTGAAGAAAAACTTAAATAACTCGGTTAAAACTTCACCGATTCAGAGTTATAAGGTATCATTGCAAAGTTATTTTCACTCCCGTTTGCATAATTTAATCCGAAGAAAGAACGAGTGGCATTCCAAGTTTAATTGAGATGTGTTGATATTTGATGCAAAGAAATAAAAAGGGTGAGAAAATACCTTTCCACTGATACCTCATAAGTCTAAATCGGTATAGTTTTGGTTCAGTTATTTAAGTTTTTCTTAAACCAATCTTTGAAAAAAGTTAAAAAAAACAGCATCATAAATTTCATTATTATCATTCCGTTGAAATTTTTTTAAATATTTGTATGAAATTTTTTTAGGCTTAAACTGTTTTGTCGTCCGAGGGGAGTTTTTTCAAAAAAGCCTTTAAGAAACTATGTTTATTCATAAAAAAACTACATTTTTGCAGGTATTTTCAAATCGGTCCAGCTCACGTAAACCTTAATATTTTTCCGAAATATTTTGGTGGTATAATAAATTTTCTAATTCCGGCGGCAAAACAGCAACTTTTTGGTGATGCAGTCTAATGTACATATGCACATACATAGATACATATGTATATATGGATATCTTACCAAATGTGCCAACAAGCAGAATTTCGTTGTTTATATGTACATACTAGGAATGTTAATCCCAGGATCCCGGGATCCTGGTGTAATGGCAACCCTATTGATATGGCAGCGCCATTCAGCACTACCATAATGTTGGTACTACTGCCAATAAACAACAGTTATTTTTCCTTCCACTTGTTCCAGGCGTCAGTTTTGTAAAAATATTGAATTAATTCGTAACTCGCCTTTTAACTGGACGGACACGCGCTCCTAATAAAAAAATTGTTAAATATACAAAAAGTTATTTTATTTCCAAGCGAAGGTAGTCTAACGGGTGTGTAGTTTAAAATTGTAAATATCACGAGTGGTTTGGAGTGATTTTGGGGCTACACCCAACCAGCCGACCCAGCAAGTGTACACCAGCGTACCGGAGCAGCGATTTCTTGGTGCTACCACAAGAGCCGCTCCAAGCAACCGACATTGGACACCAAGTAGTAAGAGGTACGCAAGGCGGGCATAACATGGCGACCGTGGCTTGGGGTGATGCGGCGGACTGCGGCAGCGTAAAGAAAAAAAGGAAAAACCAACTTTATAATTAAAAACCAAAAATTAATTGAAAAAATACTATATATGTAATTAAAAACCAGAAATTTAATTGAAAAAAAAAAAACAAAATATATACCTACAAAACAAAAGTATATAACTACAAAATAAAAGTATATAACTACAAAATAAAAGTATATAACTACAAAACAAAAGTATATAACTACAAAACAAAAATTAACTACAAAACGCGAAAAATTTAATAAAAATAATTGCGCATTGCATGGTGGCTTGTGGTGTCGTGGTGTTCGTGGTGCTCATGGCGTTCGTGGTAGTGGTTTAAAGTGCAAAGTTCCGATTGGAAAAATGTGGACTGTACATCGAAAATCAAGTCAGAGAACAGTTAGTGTACG
>NW_023458556.1:64400587-64403203 GCF_013731165.1 Rhagoletis pomonella
TTGCTGTGAACAAACAAATCGTACTTCGGGAAGATTTTATTCCTTCACATTGCAAGTGGTTAACTTATTTCTAATAAAAGAGAAAATTTTAAAATTTCACTTTGGTATTTTTGCACAAATTTATAAGATTCCTGCAGATTTCAAACGTGCAATTCATTTTTTTATTTTATTAAAATTGCTGATATGTCGTTTTAAAATATTTGTTTGAAATTTTTTTTGTTGAAAAATAATTTTTTTGTGGCTGGTAGCTTGATTTTGATAGAGATGTCAGCAAAAGTCAAATGGCTAACATGGCGGCCAAAATCATTGAGTGAAACTATATTCTTTTTTGTATCATGCCTCTAACTTTTTTATATTTACTTTATGAAAAACCCGGAATGCATTCACGAAACTCTGTAATAGGAATTCAAGACACAGGTAAGTGCTCCTATTTAGAGCAATAATTTTCAATATTTATTAAAAGTGGTCTTATTTATATCGGCTCTAAGCCAAGTCTCTTTTCCCTTAATTAATTTCTGTGTTTTTCTTCACCATTCGTACCATAGAAGCTGCCAAAATATGGCAGAATGGGATAGAGAAGAGTCCAGGTTCAGGTCCAAAAAGTTTACAATGAGAAAAATAAAAAGCATTCAACTATATTGTTAGGCAACAAATTGTTAAAGAAGTAACACTGTTTCACCTAAGGCAGTCAATATGGCAGAATTTGAGCGAGAAGCTGCCAGCCGATAACACCTTGTATTATTATTGCATCACGTTGTTATGCTGCTGTTGTATGCGGAGACTTTCCAGTGTCATTCGTCTTCTTTCTGCATCCAAGATCATCCTATTTGCGAAGGCAGCTGCGTGTTCGTTGTTAGTCAGGTGTTAAGTCACGATTGAGAGAAATAGAGATTGCGCCAATCGCGGTACCGCTAATCCGCTCTTTGGGATTTTGACAGAATCAGCTGTGTGCGTGACGTCATCTTGGTGGAATTGTTGATTGTGAGCATAAGAAAAAACCAAATAACAATTTTAATATTTGCACGTTAATATTTCTGCGTGGTTTTAAACAATTATTGAGACATTACCAAGCAAAATGAAGTGTGCAGTGGCAAAGTGTAATAGTGAAAACAAAAGGAAAGCGTGCGATATAATTTTTTTCTCGTTTCCTACGGACGCAAATCTGGCGAAAAGTGGAAGCAGTTCTGCCGGCGAGGAGATGCATTAAAAGCCCCATATCGAGCTATATGTGCTAGTACTAGTAGTATGTAGTATGTACTAGTGAAGATATTGAAAATAATACACAGTTCGAAATGAGTAACATATTAGGGGTATTCTCTGAGTCTTGCAAAGCCCTTGCATGGCGCACAGATTGCACGGATTGCACGGTTAAAACCGGTTTTCGTATGGGACAGCTTTGTAGTGTAACTGAAAGTCTACCATGCTTAACGTTTATAATTATTTAATTTATTCATAACAACAAGGGTTTCATATTTCAGTTGTTTGAATATTTTGAATATAGAACTCACGCATTGTCAGGCACACGTGCCAAACCGTCAAACAAACTAACTTTAAGCTTCAATTTATTTGTAATATTATTTATGCTTATACAGCAATTATTTCCCATAAATACCCCAATATGTTAGGCTAAGAATTCAATTGTAAAAGAACCTACAAAGCGACATTGAGTTGCTCAGTAAAATAAATTCAATACAATTAAAACATAAATGAATTGTTTCATTCGATACATGGCGATACTGCCAGCTTTTTGCGAAAATTAATTTGCAAAAAAGCTATCCTGCCAACCGGTGCTTGGATTTGAATTGCACAGTGGCAGTCTAGTGCTTTGCTGCACAGATCAGCCTGAATTCTGGTTTGCTTAGATTGCAACATTTTTAAAATTTTGTGCTTAAAAATTATGCACTAAAAAGCACTTTGACTTGGTCAGCCAAAAAAAAAAAAAAAAAAAAAAAAATCAATCAATCATCAAACAAAAAAGCCTGACGGAGAGTCAGCTTAAAACTAATTTGTCCTGACGTGGATCAGCCACAAAGATCCGTCAGCTGCATGATGAAGGAAGGACCACAACCAATAACTCTCGAGGAATATAGAAAAAGAACCAGCAGAAAGACAACAGATGAAATTACCATTCCAAAAGCACAAAAGCCAAAAAGAAGAGGAGGTTACATGCAAAAACTAAAACGGGAGAAGGCAATCCTACTAAGAACAGTTAATACAAGGCCGCCACCACCATGGGATGCAGCAACTAAAATATGGAGTAGAATCTCAGAGGTAGAATTCCTGATGGAGCAGTATTTAGTAAATAGAAAGCAAAATTAAAAAAAAAAATAATAAAAAATATAAATTATATTATAAGCAAACAAAAACTGATGTGCGTCAATCCGCACTCATAGGGCCAGTAAGCGAATTTTCGCTCGTGGCAAAAATATTTTTTTTTATATACATATACAATACCTTTCTTAACTTACTTTCAATCTTACTTTTAAAAAAAAAAAAAAAACTTTTTATGACTTTTTTTTTAAATATTAAGCCAAAATTTTAGCAATAAAAATAAATAAATGTTAATTAAAAATTTACTAAAATAAGAATTAATTAAAAAAAAAGAGGGTTATAGTT
>NW_023458556.1:64403303-64404289 GCF_013731165.1 Rhagoletis pomonella
ACTGGCCCATAGTCATTCTTGTTAAAATAAAGTTTTAAGTTTAGAATAGATTTTTAAGTTTTGTTAATCATAGCCATCTTAGAAACAGCTTTTTGTTAAGATGAGAGAGAACAGTGCTATTCATATGAAGAGAAAAAATGTACCAGGCAATATATAGAAATATGAGTACTTTAATTAGTTCACCCTGTGTCCGCTGCAGGATTGCGGATTTAGGACTTGTGGGTTCGAATCCCACTGCCAGGGAACCTTTTTTTTACATCTTTTTTTGTTCTTTTAAATATTATTTAAATTTTTGTTATTTAATTATAGTTGTTGTGGCCTTTTAAATTAAAACTAAAGTCCAAAAAATTTGATTAGTAACAAAATAATTATATGAAATACCATAAACAAAAAAAAAGATAATAAAACAAAATTTAATAAAATAAAATAAAACAATGTTTATGTTAAAATAAAAATAAAAAAAAAAAACAAAACTTAGAACCGTATTTTACCATTTTAAAACCGCGTTCTCATTTTAAAGTTTAAATTCTGTTTTTGCCATAAAATGCATTTTAAGTTGACTATGCTCTTTCAATAAAACACAATTTTAATCATTAAAACTTTTTTCTAACTTCTCTATGACTACGGGCCAATATGTATAGACATTAGGGCTGTGCGATTAATTGATTACTCAAAATTTTAATTAATCATAAAGTAAATAACTCAATTATTCGATTAATTGGAAATTATGATTACTCAAAAGTCCAGTTACTCGAGTAAGCAAGATTTTTGATTAACCAAAAAAAAAATATTTGAGTAAGTTGATTTATGATTAATCAACATTTCGAGTAAAATGAGTAATCAACATTTCAACTGTTTACATATGTATAAAGTAGTTAAAATTCCTTGATACTTTGAAAACAACGTTTCTGTTTTCAAAAATTAAAACGAAAATTTTTTTCATATACAGAATGTAAAAAAGAAAATAAGCATTTTCCAAAGCAAAC
>NW_023458556.1:64404389-64409445 GCF_013731165.1 Rhagoletis pomonella
ATGTGCGATTAATTGATTACTCAAAATTTTAATTAATCATAAAGTAAATAACTCAATTATTCGATTAATTGGAAATTATGATTACTCAAAAGTCCAGTTACTCGAGTAAGCAAGATTTTTGATTAACCAAAAAAAAAATATTTGAGTAAGTTGATTTATGATTAATCAACATTTCGAGTAAAATGAGTAATCAACATTTCAACTGTTTACATATGTATAAAGTAGTTAAAATTCCTTGATACTTTGAAAACAACGTTTCTGTTTTCAAAAATTAAAACGAAATTTTTTTTTCATATACAGAATGTAAAAAAGAAAATAGGCATTTTCCAAAGCAAACTTTTAACGAGCAAAATTATTTTTTTTGAGTAATCATATTTCAAGTAACTCGATTAATCATCGTTTTGAGTAATCAAAATCTTGATTACTCGAGTAATTGATTAACCGGATAATTGATTAACCAACTTGCTCGAGTAATCGAATAATCGCACAGCCCTAATAGACATACATACATAGATTACTAAAAAATAGAAACAGATCCACATTAACTGCAATCAACATATGTACGTTCGCACACATACATACTTTTTGTCTCCTTCCCTCACTTCCAACGCATGCACGTGTTTGCAAAACGATGACGAAGTGGTTTTGTATGGAAAATCATTTATGCCCATATTTTTCAATCAAATAAACATACTTAGAAGATATCAACCAATACTTCCCATATATCAAACTATGATACAATAATTTTTAGAAGGTAGTTTCACTTCAAAATTTTTGACATAAACCGTGTCTGTGACAAACACGCAATGTGGCCACTGCTACGATATAGAACTTGGGGATTATCGCTTGTTATTTTAGATATTTTTTAACAGAACATGTAAAGATTGTTTCATAACTGATCACTTAATTTTTAATATACATACACGTATTTTGTTCATACATTTTTGCCACAGCTAATCACATGAATAAAAATCATAAAAATGAAAATATAACAGCAATATTTCTTGTTTATAATGGATTAGTTCCATCGCACACCACGGACTTTATCGGCCGCCAATTTAGATGTGCCCGCTAGTCTTTCCATTGCACCACAACCTATTGGTCAGAGCGATTAAGCTGGTGTAATGTGCGCACCTCCATACATCTTCATGTACATATTTTAAGCGAGCCCTATCATTTAAATAGGCGGCCGATAAAGTCTGTGGTGTGCGGTGGCTCTTATAGCTGTGTCCTTACATCTATTCCGTGTGTTTCAATATCCACGAAAGCAGCAGTTAATTTTTTATGAAGAAAATTATTACAAAATATTCGAAAATTTCTCTACTTATATGTTTGGCTTTTCTTTGTTTTATTTTTCCAACGTCAAAAGCTGGATTTTTTTTTTGAAAAAGTTGGTACAAGGCGAATTTATATAAGGTGGTGTTGTTTCATCAGCTGTGAGTAGCGTTTGATTGTCAAAATTTTGTATTTCGTTAGTGAGTGAGTGAAAACGTGAGAGTGTTTGTATTTTCTGTCGCCCTTTTTCATTCGGGGAAGAATAGCTGAAATTTGACAAAGGCCCGCTAAAAGCAAAAACAAAATACAAGTAATTGTTGTATTTGTTCAATCGATACCACCTTATATGTATTCGCCTTGAGTTGGTACAACAAAAAATACGAAACACGTTTTCTGTCAGATAGCTAACATGGCGGATAAGAAGAAGAAGGGAAACTACCTTCTAAAAATTATTGTATCATGTATCAAACCAAAGGAAAAGCGTTGAATTTTTGAATAAAGAAAACAAAAACAAAATCATTCGAGCGTTTTCGAGTATTTTGGTGATAAAAAAAAAATTTGCAAATTTTTTCAACAAAATTTTGCCTTAAAATGCTCAATATTTGTTGAATTTATATTACTCCAAGGAATCTATATCCCGAAAATGAAAGTTATATCTGCAAATCATAAGCTGCTGGAGCACTTTAAAGGCTCAAAATTGACCTCAAAAATACGGGCAGGAATTTCAAAATTTCAACCCGGTTTGTGTGAAATATTTTATTTTTATCAGTATTTTTTTTTAATCTATCTCTGTTGAAATAAAAGTGGAAATAAAAAAGTATCCAGGATACGGCCCTGCATACGAGGTTTTTAATTTTCTTGATACGCGGTTTTGTACTTTAAACGACGATATGTACATATGTATTTTATAACCGGAATGAATCTTTAGTTTTCACTTACTTTATATTGAGTTCCAGTTAAAAAATCATCATAAAAAGACCAATCTCTAGCTTTAGCTGTCTGCTCGGTTCTCTCTTCATCCACAATGGTAGTGGTTTCAACGACTTTTGGGTCTTGTGTTGTTGTTGCAATGCCATTATATTCGTCGTCTTCCAAAACTTTGGTTACTAAAATACAAGTTTTCTGTTTAAATAAAAATTTTCGCACATGTGTAAATCTTACAGTATATCGAATACATCGCCAACGTGTCGTCATAATCCAGAGTTGTACCTGCGCCCGGTCCTTTGTAGTACGGAAACATAATCGAGTTGTAGTGCGGCGAATGAGCTAAACCCAAACTATGGCCGATTTCATGAGCTGCAACCGCATAAAAATCTACACCCGTTGCTAGGTCCGTAGAATTTTCTTGCCAGTGTTCATCCTCATCGAAGTGCACATCACCACCCCAGGAGCCCATTTCGTAGGGATAAAAGGCGTGTGCGAGGATGTTGCCAGGTCCATCAAAAGCGAAACTGTAAAGGAAGTGAAGGAAGAGTGAGGCGGGTCAGTAACATGTTCGGTTAGAATATTCACCGACTTGTCTCCATGATAGCGTGTGCCGAACCCCATTACTATATCGGCGCTTGTGTCGTTGATGCGTTCAAATCGAAGTCCACTGTATTGAGCCCATAGTGCGAAGGCGCGTGCAATGTCACGCTCCACGTGAGATTGTGGGATTTTCAGAGACCAATTGGCGATGCTAAGACGAAGTTACAAAAGAGTACATTTAATTTCAAAGAGAAGGTAAGTAAGTGTTCCCATTACTAGTTAGGCGTGTTTGTGTGTATATATATATATATGTATGTATATGTATATTAGTGTGGTCTAAAAATGCATATAAAAGAGTAAAGTCGGAATTTTTGTGCTCCACCCATTAGGATTGTTCTATACCGAAAAAATATACCCCTATTTTCAAAATTTTCCATGTATTTTATATGAGAAAAACCACTTTTCGTAGAAATAGTATAAAATTCTTGAAAATCAATATTTTTTTCATAGTAGGTGTTACCTTGTTTATACCTACACAAGAACCGCATTAGCAAAAAAACCGATTGGACTCAACATATATTTCTTTACAGCATTTATACCCCTGTCTTTATAGCACACTGGATAAAGTCTTATTCAAAAGTAAACAAAATCTGCTATTTTTAATCGACATTTTTTTAATAAATAATTTGCGCGGTTGACCGAAATGGAAACAAACAATAATTGTTATTTATTATAACAATAATTCGAATTTAAAACGGGCTGTATAAAGAAAACCAGCCTATTGTCACTTCACTATACATACTTGTTTTCTAACTGATGTGAGAAACAAACATGATTCAATAATAAAAGGTTTGCTCAAAAAGCAGTTTTCTCGCTCCCTCTTGACAAAATCGGCTCCCTTAGCAAGGCATTATATGTGGGTTCGTGTGTGTGTGCAAAGCTTTTGTAAGGGAGCTAAGGGAGTGTCAAAACTCTAATGACAATAATGAGCAAACCTTTAATTATTGAATCATAAGAAACAAAAAACCGATTTGAAAACAAATTGAAGTCAACACACTTTTCAATTTCAACGCGTTTTGAAATTTAGTTTATGCATCCGTTTTGAATCACAGCGAACTGGGTCAAAGCGCCTTATGTGTCGGTATAAACAAGGTATATATTTTATAGGTCCGCTAAAACCCGCAGAAAATGCCTGAAAATGCAATGGGGGATAAATAAAAACTCATTAGTATTAAAAATGGTTAAACAAACAATTGGGTATGTCCTGAAGAGAAACAGAGTTTTCCGATCGAAAAATATTGATTTTCAAGAATTCTATACTATTACCTTGTTTATACCGACACATAAAGCGCTTTGACCCAGTTCGCTGTGATTCAAAACGGAGGCATAAACCAACTTTCAACACGCTCAGTTATCAAAAGTGTATTGACTCGAATTTGTTTTCAAATCGCTTTTTTATTTTTCACATCGGTTAGAACACATCATTAATTTGACGCGAAGTGAAAAATGGCCGGTTTTCTTTATACAGCCCGTTTTAAGTGAGTGCGCTAAAATGACACCGGTATAAACGCTTGAAAGAAATATGTGTTGAATCAAATCGGTTTTTTGTTAATGCGGTTTTTTCGTAGGTATAAACAAGGTATATTTCTACAAAACGTGTTTTTTTTCTCATATAAAATACATGGAAAACTTTGAGCGCTTTGAGCGACCTCTAAATATTTTTTTGATATAGAACCATTCTAAGGAATTAAGATTCCGACTTTACTTATTTT
Source organism: Rhagoletis pomonella (assembly GCF_013731165.1). Lineage (NCBI taxonomy): Eukaryota > Metazoa > Arthropoda > Insecta > Diptera > Tephritidae > Rhagoletis > Rhagoletis pomonella. The sequence goes on from NW_023458556.1 coordinate 64,408,904, forward strand.
GGACCACCCTAATGTACATACATATATATTATGTCAATAGCTAATATCAAGCGTGCTTTGCGATGTTGGAGACACTTCTTTGTTACTGCTTGTTAACGTACGTTGGGCTCAAGCTGCTGTATGAAGTCTCTATTACTGGATTTGTGGTTAACACACCACCAATAGCTGAGATCCCAACCGGACTGTGATATTAACAGGTCTGTTCTGCACGTTACCGAAGATTTTGTAACCAGAAAATTTTATTACCAAAAAATGTTACCAGTTCTTGTCACCGCGATTCTAGGAACGTTGGTAATGCAGTTAAAATATTCAGCAATTCAGCTATGAAGAATTGTGCAAATTCTGGCATTGCATATTTCACGGGGCAATACTTTGTTACCAGCTTATGAGATGGTAACAAAATTTACCGGTTACAAGAATACACAGAATGCGAAAAGGGTTTAAAAATTGACAGGAACTTTACAAACTTTTTATTACCAGCGCAGAATAGCCCTGTAAATGTATGATAGATTTTGTCTTAATCTGGATTTTGAAAACCCTGA
>NW_023458556.1:64409545-64410629 GCF_013731165.1 Rhagoletis pomonella
GGCCCGCTAAAAGCAAAAACAAAATACAAGTAATTGTTGTATTTGTTCAATCGATACCACCTTATATGTATTCGCCTTGCTTTAATTATTGAATCATGAGAAACAAAAAACCGATTTGAAAACAAACAACACACTTTTCAATTTCAACGCGTTTTGAAATTTAGTTTATGCATCCGTTTTGAATCACAGCGAACTGGGTCAAAGCGTTTTATGTGTCGGTATAAACAAGGTATATATTTTATAGGTCCGCTAAAGCCCCCAGAAAATGCCTGAAAATGCAATGGGGGATAAATAAAAACTCTTTAGTATTAAAAATGGTTAAACAAACAATTGGGTATGTCCTGAAGAGAAACAGAGTTTTCCGATCGAAAAATATTGATTTTCAAGAATTATATACTATTACCTTGTTTATACCGACACATAAAGCGCTTTGACCCAGTTCGCTGTGATTCAAAACGGAGGCATAAACCAAATTTCAACACGCTCAGTAATCAAAAGTGTATTGACTCGAATTTGTTTTCAAATAGCTTTTTTATTTCTCACATCGGTTAGAACACATCATTAATTTGATGCGAAGTGAAAAATGACCGGTTTTCTTTATACAGCCCGTTTTAAGTGAGTGCGCTAAAATGACACCGGTATAAACGCTTGAAAGAAATATGTGTTGAATCAAATCGGTTTTTTGTTAATGCGGTTTTTTTCGTAGGTATAAACAAGGTATATTTCTACAAAACGTGTTTTTTTTCTCATATAAAATACATGGAAAACTTTGAGCGCTTTGAGCGACCTCTAAATATTTTTTTGATATAGAACCATTCTAAGGAATTAAAATTCCGACTTTACTTATTTTGGACCACCCTAATGTACATATATATTATGTCAATAGCTAATATCAAGCGTGCTTTGCGATGTTGGAGACACTTCTTTGTTACTGCTTGTTAACGTACGTTGGGCTCAAGCTGCTGTATGAAGTCTCTATTACTGGATTTGTGGTTAACACACCACCAATAGCTGAGATCCCAACCGGACTGTGATATTAAATGTATGATAGATTTTGTCTTAATCTGGATTTTGAAAACCCTGA
>NW_023458556.1:64410729-64412117 GCF_013731165.1 Rhagoletis pomonella
TAAATGTATGATAGATTTTGTCTTAATCTGGATTTTGAAAACCCTGATGTCGCATACTCTTAAATCTCTTATGTCCCTTCTTTTGAAACTGGAAGTTTATCGACTATTACCTTGTTTATACCTACGAAAAAACCGCATTAACAAAATACCGGTTTGATTCAACCCATATTTCTTTCAAGCGTTTATACTGGTGTCATTTTAGCGCACTCACTGAAACCGTATTCAAAAGTAAACTAAACTTGTTATTTTTATTCGATATTTCTTTAATAATTAACTTGCGCGGTGGACCGAATTGGAAGCGAACAAGAATTTAAATTTGTTGTAATAATGATTCAAATTTAAAATGGGCTGTATAAAGAAAACCGGCCATTTTTCACTTCGCGTCAAATTAATGATGTGTTTATACCTGTTTTCTAACCGATGTGAGATATAAAAAAGCGATTTGAAAACAAATTCGAGTCAATACACTTTTGAATTTCTGAGCGTGTTGAAAGTTGGTTTATGCCTCCGTTTTGAATCACAGTGAACTGGGTCAAAGCGCTTTATTACCTTGTTTATACCTACGCAGGAACCGCATTAACAAAAAGCTGATTTGACTGAACACATATATCTTTCAAGCATTTATACCTGTGTCGTTAAAGCGCACTCGCAGAAACCGTATTGAAAAGTAAACAAAATTTTGTTATTTTTATTCGATATTCCTTAAATAATTAATTTGCGCGGTGGACGGAAATGGAAGGGAACAACAATTTAATTTTGTTATAATAATAATTCAAATTTAAAACGGGCTGTATAAAGAAAACCAGCCTGTTTTCACTTCGCGTCAAATGAGTGATATGTTTATACCTGTTTTCTAAACGATGTGAGAAATAAAAACGCGATTTGAAAACAAATTCGAGTCAATACACTTTTGAATTTCTGAGCGTATTGAAAGTTGGTTTATGCTTCCGTTTTGAATCACAGCGAACTGGGTCAAAGCGCTTTATGCGTTGGTATAAACAAAGTATATGTATCGGTATAAATAAAGTATATAATACAATGAGGTTGTTCACACTTGCCAGGTTATCAGGTTATCTGGTTAAAAATTATTATTGTGTAGTGTATTTTATTGTTGTAAACTGAATAAAAAATATAACCTCATAACCACATAACTTGATAACCACGAAAGCGTGCACAACCACATTTAGCGATATGGAATTAGCGATAGGGTTGATTAATTTGGGTCAATCAAGCGCCGTGCAATTTTTATTCCATTACAGTTGTGGATGTACGAGAAGTTTCATAAAAGCGGTTAGTATATGCATTAGGGCGGGTTGATTTTTTTTTTTTTAAATTGTATAGCAAAAACGTAAACTACATAAAATTCTAAGAAAATTCTCCGAAGAAAC
>NW_023458556.1:64412217-64414318 GCF_013731165.1 Rhagoletis pomonella
ATGCGCTTTCAATTAAGTCGATTATTCAGTGCGTATAAACGTAGTAACAGTGAACTGGGTCAAAGCGCTTTATTACCTTGTTTATACCTACGCAGGAACCGCATTGACAAAAAGCTGATTTGACTGAACACATATATCTTTCAAGCATTTATACCTGTGTCGTTAAAGCGCACTCGCAGAAACCGTATTGAAAAGTAAACAAAATTTTGTTATTTTTATTCGATATTCCTTAAATAATTAATTTGCGCGGCGGACGGAAATGGAAGGGAACAACAATTTAATTTTGTTATAATAATAATTCAAATCTAAAACGGGCTGTATAAAGAAAACCAGCCTTTTTTCACTTCGCGTCAAATGAGTGATATGTTTATACCTGTTTTCTAAACGATGTGAGAAATAAAAACGCGATTTGAAAACAAATTCGAGTCAATACACTTTTGAATTTCTGAACGTATTGAAAGTTGGTTTATGCTTCCGTTTTGAATCACAGCGAACTGGGTCAAAGCGCTTTATGCGTTGGTATAAACAAGGTATATGTGTCGGTATAAACAAGGTATATAATACAATGAGGTTGTTCACACTTGCCAGGTTATCAGGTTATCTGGTTAAAAATTATTATTGTGTAGTGTATTTTATTGTTGTAAACTGAATAAAAACAAGTAAGAGCAGCGCTGTCTTCGGCTATGCCGAAGGCTTCATATCTTTCATGAGCATCTGCAAATTTTACTTTGGCAGATTACTGCTTTTGAATACATCTGCATACATCGATAGAGGAGTTACATACTTATATAAAAATCGCATCTAAACAATCAGAGGTATGGAAGATATACTTTATATGACACCAATCTAAGTGATTTTCACCGCTATGTGATCGGTATGTAAACCGGTAACTCAATTTATTGGGTTTAGTTTCGTACATAAAGGAGATATATGGCAAAAACTGGTATCTTAACAATCAGTGCTATAGGAGATAAAGCTTATACAGCATAGATTTTGATGATTTTCTCAGTAGAATTTGTATTATTATTTATAAAATATCTTACGAAATTTATCGGTTTTAGCTGTTCAAATAAAGAAGTTTTACAGTAAAATCCCATATCTGAACAATCAGATGTATGGAAGATATATGTTGTAGTCATCCGATCCTTGTTATTTTCACTGTAAGTATTCTGTTAATAATGAGTGAAAATGGTGCGAAATTTCATCTTCCTAGCTGCATAAATGGAGGAGTTATGATAAAAGACCTCATATCTGAACAATCAGTTGTATGGGGTCTGCAGGTTATAGTGTCCCGATCTTTGTTATTTTCACTGTAAGTCTTCTGTTGATAATGAGTGAAAACAGCGCGAAAAATCATGGTCCTAGCTACATAAATGGATGAATTATAACGAAAAATCTCATATCTGAACAATCAGTTGTATGGGAGCTATAGGTTATAGTTACCCGATCTTTTTAATTTTCACTGTAAGTATTCTGTTGATAATGGGTGCAAGTATTGCAAAATTTCATGTTCGTAGCTGCATAAATGGAGAAGTTATAATGAAAAATCTCATATCTGAACAATCAGTTGTATGGGAGCTATATGTTGTAGTGGTCCGATTCTTCCGGTTCCGACAAATGATTAATACATTATAAAAATACACCCACCTACCAAATTTGATGCGGATATCTCGAAAACTGAGAGACTAGATTGCATACAAACAGACGGACAGACGGACAGACTACTCAGCTCGACGTTCTGATCATATAAGTATACATTTTCATGGGTCTATCTCTTTTTGTTCTGGTACTTACAAACATCGGACCAAAGTTATAATACCATTTCATGCTCATGAAAGGTATAAATATAACCTCATAACCACATAACTTGATAACCACGAAAGCGTGCACAACCACATTTAGCGATATGGAATTAGCGATAGGGTTGATTAATTTGGGTCAATCAAGCGCCGTGCAATTTTTATTCCATTACAGTTGTGGATGTACGAGAAGTTTCATAAAAGCGGTTAGTATATGCATTAGGGCGGGTTGATTTTTTTTTTTAAATCGTATAACAAAAACGTAAACTACATAAAATTCTAAGAAAATTCTCCGAAGAAAC
>NW_023458556.1:64414418-64422487 GCF_013731165.1 Rhagoletis pomonella
CAAAAACGTAAACTACATAAAATTCTAAGAAAATTCTCCGAAGAAACCATGTATATAAAATAAAATCCTAATCCGCGCCTCTCGACTTGAAAATTTATATGGCCGCCTTTGCAAAAAAAAATAAATGTTAGAAAAAATAGGTTTTTCCAAAAAGAAATCGAATTTTGTGAATAAAATTGTTTAGTAAGGTAGTTATTTTGCAATTTATATTTTCAAGTTGAGAGGCGCGGATTAGGGTTTGATTTTAGACCCATGGTTTCTTCAGAGAATTTTCTTAGAATTTAATGTAGATTACGGTTTTGCTATACGATTTTTAATTTTTTTTTCATCTATACAAATCAACCCGCCCTAATATGCATACTAGGGCGCTTTTTTCAGCGACAATTTTTTTTACTCCTACCTGCAAAATTTTTTGGGAAATACCTAAAAACAAGTGCCATGAAAAGTTGAGCTCTTAATATTAATATTAAGTGCTCGACCAAGGCTTGCAAATAATTCCCGTTCAATATACACACATAAACTCTGATTGTTTTCCTTACAAATTCCAAAGCTCAGAGGCATTTAATGGTATAGCCTTGGTCAATAATAGGCCCTCTTTAGAATTGAATGCTCTAAAAAGTGTCTTTTGCTGCGTAACCTTAACTCCCAGCAGCGAGGTAGTACGGGTCACTAAACCCATTTTTTCATGAAATTCGAAATTTTTTGCCATTCACCCTGTTCCGCCAAACAAGTTCTCACTTAAAAAATAAAATCTTATCAATCTTATGCATATCTACGGTCAAGGTCTCTACTTCGACCTTTCACACTTGAAATTTGAAAGAACGGTGCAAATCCAACGACCTTTGCAAAAAATTATTTCTCGAATAATACATATACATACTTAGTTTGAACGGTATGGCTTTTCGAAAAGGTGGCAAACCTGATCAAAGGTATTTTCAATCTAAAGCTTTCATAAATCTCTTTCGATTGACATTCATATTTTAATATTTCATAAAAATTGCGTTTTAAGTTTACATAATTCAACTATTAAAACAGGTGTAAATCCTTTTCAAAAGTATTTTCGAACTAAAATCTGCTTAAATATATTTCGTCTACCATTGTGATACATATCTATTTCAATAAACTGATGAATTAAGTTGAATCTGATTTTTGAAACACGGGGCAACCCATTTCCATTGATACCCACCTTTTAATAATTAATCCAAGTTATTAAATTGAATGCCACTTTCTAATCACGTGACAACCCTCTTCAAACATTCAAAATGTCCAAACTAAAGAGTTCTTTCGCTTGACACTCGTGTTTTCATATTTCAAATAGTTTGCGTATAAGTTAATTAAATTCGACTTTTTAAAATGGTGGCAACCCTTTTCAAAGTATCTTGAAGCTGAACTACAAATTATCAAACGGGTGACAACAACCTTTTCAAAATATTTACAAACTACTACGTTCTTAACCTTTTTCGTCTGGCGCCCATACATATTTACTTTACCTAATTCCCTTAATTCTAATTGCAATTAATTTTTCAAGAAGGTGGCATCCCTTCTACAGTTAAGTTGTTTGAATATTGAATTAATACCCGCTCGAGGAAAGGGTGCGATAGTAGACTCCAGTTATAAGATTATTAATTAAGTTTCTAAGAGACAGTCGGTACTTTACTTATTTTCTTATTGCCTTCGAAAAGATATTAGGTCCATTCAATAACTTTTCCGATAAGTACTTGCAGGGAGAACGTAAAAGAAAAATAGAGAGTAAAATTGAGAGCAAAACAAAATTTTCTGAAAAAGTTATTCAACGCAAAACTAGTAAAAACTTGCAACTTACGCCATTTTGACACTTTCTGACGTCTAATTTTAGGGGCGCAATTTTCTTTTTAATTCGGAATAGTTCCCATCGCCATAAAAATAAAAAAAAAATACAATAGATTTAAAATTTTCATCCATATTTTCATTTCATGAATTATGTTTTATCAAATCATCCTCTTAAACAGTTTGTTTACATTTGAATTTGAAACATAACCTTAATATTTGACTCCTGCAAATTCCTGCTAGTAAACTTTTTACTTGCAAGAAAATGCAACTCTCTCGGGTTGTTACGCTCTCGAATTCGCTCTCTCTTGCAAATATTTTGGGTTATTGAATGCATTTCAAGTAAAAACGTGCAAGTACTAGTAACAATTCGTAACAATTTTTTGATATTGAATGGACCTATTAACTAACACCCACATGCAAAAAAACAATGCTTCATAGATTGAAATTTTTTGGTTTGAAAATCTTACTTCATAAAGCTCAAAGGGCGTAGCCAGGTAGGTAGGAGGGCAGCTGCATCCCTTTCAATGCATTTCTATCCCTTCCAATGCCTTCGTATCCCTTCCAATTCCTTCTTATCCCTTCCAATGTGTTCCAATCCTTTCCAATGCTTTCGTATCCCTTCCAATGCGTTCCTATCCCACCAATGCCTTCTCATCCCTTCCGATGCCTTTCTATACCTTCCAATTCCTTCTTATCCCTTCCAATGTGTTCGTATCCTTTCCAATGCCTTCGTATCCCTTCCAATGTCTTCCTATCCCTTCCAATACCTTTCTATCCCTTCCGAAGCCTTCTCATCCCTTCCAATGCTTTTCTATAACTCCCACTGCCTTCCTATCCCTTTCAATGCCTTCGTATCCCTTCCAATGCCTTTCTATACCTTCCACTGCTTTTCTATCCCTTCCAATGCCTTCGTATCCCTTCCAATGCATTCCTATCACTTCCAATGCCTTTCCATCCTTTCCAAGGCCTTCTCTTCCTTCCAATGCCTTTCTATATCTTCCACTGCCTTTCTATCCCTTCCAATGCCTTCGTGTCTCTTCCAATGCATTTCTATCCCTTCCAATGCCTTCGCATCCCTTCCAATTTCTTATTATCCTTTTCAATGTGTTCCTATCTTTCCAATGCCTTCGTATCCCTTCCAATGTGTTCCTATCCCTTCCAATGCCTTTCTATCCCTTCCAAAACCTTCTCATCCCTTCTAATGCTTTTCTATACCTTCCACTGCCTTCCTTTCCCGTCCAATGCCTTCGTATCCCTTCCAATGCGTTCCAATCCCTTCCAATGCCTTTCTATACGTTCCACTGCCTTTCTATCCCTTCCAATGCCTTCGTATCCCATCCAATGCCTTCTCATCCCTTCCAATGCCTTTCTATATTTTCCACTGCCCTCCTATCCTTTCCAATGCTTTCGAATCCTTTCCACTACCTTCGTATCCCTTCCAATGCGTTCCTATCCCTTCCAACACCTTTCTATCCCTTCCAAAGCCTTTTCATCCCTTCCAATGCCTTTCTATACCTTCCACTGCCCTCCTATCCCATCCAATGCGCTCCTATCCCTTCCACTGCCTTTCTATCCCTTCCAATGCCTTCGTATCCCTTCCAATGCATTCCTATCACTTCCAATGCCTTTCTATCCCTTCCAAGGTCTTCTCTCCTTTCCAATGCCGTTCTAAACCTTCCAATGCCTTCCTGTCCCTTCCAATGCGTTTCTATCCCTTCCAACGCTTTCCTATCCCTTCCAATTCCTTTTTATCCCTTCTAATGTGTTCCTATCCTTTCCAATGCCTTCGTATCCCTTCTAATGCATTCCTATCCTTTCCAATGCCTTTTTATCCCTTCCAATGCCTTCTCATCTCTTCCAATGCCTTTCTGTACCTTCCACTGCCTTCCTATCCATCCCAATGCCTTCGTATCCCTTCCAATGCGTTCCTGTCCCTTCCAACGCCTTCCTATCCCTTCTAATTCCTTCCAATGTTTTCCTATCCTTTCCAATGCCTTCGTATTTCTTCCAATGCCTTTCTATCCCTTCCATTGCATTTCTATAACTTCCACTGCCTTCCAATGCCTTCGTATCCCTTCCAATGCGTTCCTATACCTTCCAACGCCTTCCTATCCCTTATAATGTGTTCCTATCTTCCTATCCCCTTCAATTCCTTCTTATCCCTTCCAATGTATTCCTATACCTTCCACCGCCTTCCTGCCCCTTCCAATGCGTTTCTATCCCTTCCAACGCCTTCCTATCGCTTCCAATTCCTCCTTATGTGTTCCTATCCTTTCCAATGCGTTTTTTCCCCTCCAATGCCTTCTCATCCTTTCCAATGCCTTTATATGCCTTCGTATCCCTTTCAATGCGTTCCTGTCCCTTCCAACGCCTTCCTATCCCTTCTAATTCCTTCCAATGTGTTCCAATCCTGTCCAGTGCCTTCGTATTTATTCCAATGCCTTTCTATCCCTTCCATTGCATTTCCATACCTTCCACTGCCTTCCTATTCCTTGCAATGCCTTCGTATCCCTTCCAATGCGTTCCTGTACCTTCCAACGCCTTCATATCCCTTATATTGTGTTCCTATCCTTTCTAATGCCTTTCTATCCCTTCCAATACCTACTTATCCACTCCAATGTCTTTATATACCTTTCACTGCCTTCCTATCCCTTCCAATGGCTTCGTATCCCTTCCACTTCCTTCTTATCCCTCCCTTCCAATGCCTTCCTATCCCTTCCAATGGCCAAGTCCCCTTTCCTTCCAATCCCTTCCAATGTGTTCCTATCCTTTCCAATGTCTTCGTATCCCTTCCAATGCCTTTCTATATTTTCCACTGCCCTCCTATCCTTTCCAATGCCTTCGTATCCTTTCCAATACCTTCGTATCCCTTCCAATGCGTTCCTATCCCTTCCAACACCTTTCTATCCCTTACAAAGCCTTTTCATCCCTTCCAATGCCTTTCTATACCTTCCAACGCCTTCCTATACCTTTCAGTTCCTTCTTATCCCTTCCAATGTGATCCTATCCTTTCCAATGCCTTCGTATCCCCTCCAATGCCTCCCAATGGAACTACTAAACTGCCTACCCAAAATTTTTCTAATTGTCTTAATTTTTGCACGAATTTTGAAATGTGGACTTATGTGGCGCTAGTTATATAAAGTGCTACACTTGTATAAAAATAAAAAAAAATATAAAAAAATAGCCAAAACTAGTCAAACTGTCACTTGACTTAATCAGCTGACCACAAGGGTATTTTCCAAAATGAAAAGAAGCATTTCCGCATTATCGCGCAACAACCTATTTCTATTTTCAACATAAATGCTACCCGAAGAACTAAACACTCTTTTTGATTTCACTGAGGAAGGTGTTGCACAGAGACACTTCATTACCAGTGTAAACAAATTTGGCAGCTATGTATATTTAAAATAAACATTCATCAACCACACGTTTCTGCTTAGCGGCATTTATTGTTGGTTATCTTTTGTCTTCGACGTCCTTTGCTTACCAAAAATAATCTATAAATCAGGGTTGCAGACGGAGAAGTTATTTTTTCAATACAGAATTATTTTATAACTTGGATTTAAGAGGAACAATTTTGTATTCCTAATTACGTATTGGATAGTTCACCTCAAAAAAGCAGATAATCTAGTCATAAGTATGTTGCTAAACAAGAAAACCTGACTTCCAAAACGTACCAATATACTCCGGTTTTTAAACTGTTTGTATATGCAGTTGTGAAACATTGCATATTTCGAATATTCAATATAACATTGAACAGCGATACGTTTCGATAACTTCTCGGATGCGGTTCGGAAAAGTATACATTGTCCACCATTTGTAGTTCGGCGTTACAGAACATTATACTTTGTTTGGAAGTTGACATTTTTTCGCCTGCAGGAATACGAATAGAAGTATGTACACTTTTAAGATGCATGCATGTGCATTATGCGTGCCTTTTATCGTTCTGTATTTCAATAAATCCCTGGCCATGTTAAACCCAGTTGAAGCAAATTTCCTGTATTTCTCTTACTAGCACCTGAAACCATACTTATGTGTTTACTAGCGCTGGCAGCTTTAAAAAATTTATAGCGTTTTTACGTTCTTTGGCAAACTACGCTCTGTTAGAGATAACTTTTACTGTGCTTTGACCGCCTTTGCATCAATACTCCTCGACCATCTAGGGAACTCATTTATATTTTAAAGTGCATTGCCATCGTGGTTGGAACTATGCTGAAAATTTCAAGTCTCTGTCTTGTCGGGAAGTTAGTTTAAAATCGATTGGAAATTTCCGCGGGTTGAGCAAATTAAATAAAAGCTTGTAAAAATATCAAAATTTCAAATATGATGACACTTTTATAGATGAAATTTTGTTCTTATCGTGAAGGTCGCTTGGGACTTTCTCCTAAGTTTGTGATTGTACTTATTGGAAACCCTGTACATATATGTAATTAAATCATTATTAGCATAGTTAATTAATGTTCACCATGGAAGCTTATGTTCAAAATTTTAAGATTCTTGTTTGGCAAAATTTTGTATAAAATGCTCCCACTATGCTTCGCCCTATCCTCATTTAAAGACTTTATTGCAATGTAGTTCACCAGTTAGTATAAGCAGAGATAATTTCAAAGTGATGATCTTAAACCACTTTGGTTTCGCGCGCACAAAATTATAGTAAATAGTTGCACAAACACGCCTACCTTATTTTATTTACAGATAACTTATACGTCGCTTTTTCCAAGTAGGTGCGCCGATCACAAATCGTTTCTCTCGTAAAGTAAAAACATTATCAAGCTCTGATTCACTTCTTTTGCCTCTTCTGCCATTTACGAAAGCACGCTGCGTACTACTGGTGAGATAATATGGAGTGCCCTCAATGTCGGGGACACCACAGCGTGGCTTGATGAATAGCTTAAATAAATATAAACAAAAAAGTTGTATATGAACATTTTTAGGACTACATTCTCCGCTTTAAATAAAGAACCGACGAAGTCAAGTTCAATAAACTTCACACGCTTATCACTGTTATCAACGCCAGCTGTATGACGGATAGACTTTTAATCTTACCTCCAACGTTTCATTGTCCAGCTTGCCCGTCTGGTTGAGCCCTCCATACTTTTGTACATTCTTTATAGCTTCCACTATTGCCGACTCATGATAAAGCGATTCAGAGTCGCTCGGATTAGGTTCTAAGTAGCCGAAGCGTCGCATAAAACGTAGCTAAAATTAGAATAAGCAAATAAATAATGAACTAGAATAGAAGGCTTTTTCGCTTTTGCTGTTGCGCATACGATTTCCGGTGGCGGCACTTCGATGTTCCGTTTGGCGCGCACATCCTCTTGCTGAGTAACTTCCATTGTGTTTGTTGTTCGTTTTTGTACTATTAGTGGCGTTGCACTTGCAGGTGCAGTTCGCGTCCCCCACATGAGTGTTATGCAAAGAATCCCGCAGAGTACAAATGATGCCATAATTTCACCAAATTTAATATTTAACACGCTTCCCGCCGTCTTAGTTTTCACGCACAAACAGTCCCACTCTTGTAGAGCGGATTTTCGCAACTGACTTAAGTATGCGACTAGCAAATGGCTCGACTGGACGGAGAGGCGACATAATTTGGCGTTGACTGCTTATCAGGAATGAGTGCGTAAACGTGTACATATGTACACATATATCGTCGTTTAAAGTACAAAACCGCGTATCGTCATTCTGCAAAACCACGTAACTGATATTGGATTTGCTCACACAAGTTCTTGGCTCAATCCTTATCCATTCGCCCTGAAATATAGTAGCCAGAAATGCGATTGCTTTATAAAAAAGGGAACCATTTTGAAATATGAGTGTTTTTACTCTCTAGAAAATAATTTATGCAACCTCACACACGCGGTTTTGCATTTTGTTGATACGCGGTTTGTACTTTGAACGACGATATGTATGTCCATATATGTATGCAAGTTTGTATGAGCTTATAAAATCTTTGAAACCTCGCTACGCTAACTAGAAGACCTGATTGATGCATAAAAAAAGAACATAACCTCAGCCCAAAAAGTTGACTACAAACATTGAGATTGACTTGAGGAAATTATTATGGATAGGTTCCATCAAATAACCTAAGTATACAGAAAACAAGGATTCCTGTTATCAATCATACGTATTGAAAATTCAGTATCCGCACAGTGAACTAATGTTATTTTCATTTCCACCAAAAAATAACGCTTTTTGATCAGTGTACGAAAATAAATTATATTATACGCAGTGTTGCCAGATTTGCTTCAACTATAAAT
>NW_023458556.1:64422587-64427297 GCF_013731165.1 Rhagoletis pomonella
AAAAAAATATTTAACATCAATGCAAAGTTTTAAATATTTTGGGAAATTGGTAAATCTCTTTGGTTTTTTTAATTTTTGTACAAAGTATGAAATATGGATTTATACGATGCTGGTTATGTAAGGCGCTACACTTAATAAACAAAACTGGTAAACATGTAACTAACTGAATAAGCTCATCACAAATACATACATTGTACATGCATGTAAATGTGAGCAAACCACAAATCTCAGTAATTAAAATAGTTATTTACAATTTGTTGTCTTGCAGCAATACCATGATGCGTACTAGTTATTTCATCAACTAAATTAAACTCTCCATCAAAACTTATGTTATAATCATCCTCAATTTCATACCTTATATTATTTAATATCATGATATTGTGCAAAATTATACAAGCATTTATAATTTTTCCGGCTAAAACTGGGTCATATAAGCACTCTATATTTCGACAGGCATCGAAATCTAGATTTCAGCACTCCAAAGCAGCGTTCTACACAGTTTCTTGCTTTCCGGTGATGTCTGTTGTAATTATGTTCAGAATCTGAGAGATTGTTTCCCGGAATAGGAGTCATTAAATAAGGTAATTGAGGATATCCACTGTCACCTAAACATGTGAAAAGGAAAATTATGCTACATAAATAATATACATATGTATGTATACAAATTGAGTAAAATATAACTAAAAGCCAAAAATTTCGTTCTCCATTGGAGTACATATTGTCAAGAAAAACCTTCAAAGCACTTGCTCTCCAAACTGATGCATCGTGAGCAGTTCCGCCGAAACGAGCATTACAGTCAAGTATTCTTAAATCCATGTCACATACCTTCAAGTGATGAAATAATGTATGTACATACAATGTTACGTATATGTATATACATTTGTAAATATGTAAATGAATAGAACATACCACTTGCACATTTATTGAGTGTCCTCCTTTTCGGCAAACATATACATGTTCAATGTCTTTGGATGGAGTCTTTAATTTAATATGCGATCCGTCAATGGCTCCTATGACCCCAGGGAATCTGAACTCTTGATAAAATCTAAAATAAAGAATCATAAACTTATCTTAAGTAATATTACTTTTAATTTAGTATAAGTACTTTTCTTTTCAGCCTGTTTTTCTTCAACTGTTGATGGAAACTTAATGTATCTAGTTAACAAGTATTTGTCCATGATACTGGCAATTTCTCTAATGCATCTACTGACGCTGCTTTGGGATACATTAAGTAAGAAGTCTTGTCCCACCGAACGTTGATAGCTTCCTGAAAAAGTATAAATTCAATTAATACAACATTGAATATATATATATGTATATATGTACATACCTTGAGCGAAAAATCGCAATGCTACAAGGAACCTTAAAACTTTCGACAATCCACAACTAGATGTCCTTTGCAACATAAAGGGGCGGATTTCATTAAAAACATTTCTACATATTTCTTTTGGAAGTCGAAAAATTTCAGTGAACCGTTCCTCTGAAATACAGAAGGGATCCGTGGATTCCCGCAACAATTTTCTTTTGCTTCGCAAACGGTTCCTTAAAGCTCGCTGAGAGTTCACTGAGATACGAAACAAATATCTTCGCAACTCACTCATCTTCACCACGTATTTATTATCACAACACTCTTTCTTAATATTATAATGAAATAGACCGAGATTGCGGCTTTTAATTTCTGATTCAGAGCAAATTATATCAAAATTACAAACTTCAACTAAATTCCCGTGGGCCATAAAAGTAAACAAAATTTGACATTTCTCTTCAACTACACCAGCGACACCTGCGGCGGATAAAAGTATTACAATTTTCCTTGGAGATTTTTAGAGATGAACCAGCCGGAATCGTATTTAAGAAAAATCGCCTAAAGTTCGGATAATTTTTAGCGTTTGGATTTTTGGAGATTTGTAGAGTTTTAGCGATAGCGAAAGCTGGAATCCGGCTGCTGGTTTTCGTTTGACAGATTTTACATGGACGAAAACACAAGTTTTAAGTCGAAAACCAGTTTTAGCAACGAAAACATGTTTTCGATGTCGGTCAGAACATGGTATTATCTCCTTGGATTAACTCGTCCATCGTTGGTATACTCTGATGAACATATGTGCGGATGATAGCAAGGCCAACTTATATAAGGTAGTGTTACAGGAGCAGTTGAAATTTTCGCCCGATGTTTTTTAAAGAAGCCATAAACGTAGCGACCGTTGGTTCAACTTGGTGTTATTTTGCTCTAGATTACACCGTTTGTGGGCATGTTGAATGAATTTATGTCTTGGTTGTATGAAGGATCAAAAATTTTGGATTTTCTGGCAAATTGTACAACTTATCGCTACATTAATGGCCATGTTGTACAAACTCATTTAATTTCTGTTTATTTTGTACACTAAATAACCGAAAATGGATAACTCAGCCGAAATAGCTACGTGCTTTCGTTGAATTTTATAAATGTAAGCCGAAACTATGAAATTGTAAAAATGAGACTGCTCGCAAAATTGCAATGTTTGTGGGCAAAACGTCCAACTTGATTGCGGATTGATTTGAACAAACGTTTTAGCTTGCATTATGTCAAAAGGATGTGTTTGTTGTAATTCATTCTGTCATTTACTACCATTATGCGTAGGCCAATTCATGGAATCATGTCATGCGTTTGAGTAGAAACTGAATGAATGAACACCATTTCATGATTACAATTAACGCGAAACAGAGTTTATGCACTTAGTTTTACTCAGATCGTGAATTGGACTACGAATACATGTGATACTTATGCTTTTAATTTATAAGGTAATTTTATGTTTTTACACTCTTGCTACCACATGAATATATGTATGCATTCGTGACAAGAATATATGAATTCGCCTTGGAAGATAGAAAGCGAGTAAGAATAAATGCCGAACAAAGGAATTTGTCTTCTTTCAACTTAAATAAATGCATTTTGCAAACAAAAGTGCGTACGTTACTTAGTGCCTTGGTAATGTTGAATTCGTAAGGTTCTATTGATTGCATTATAAACATTTTCATTTATTTGTTAAATATACAATTACTTCCATTACAACCCGGTCCTATGGATGCTGGAAGCGCGAATTCATATAAGGTGGTGTTACCGGAAAATGAATAAATAAATTATATGTATATCAGAAAATTAATAAGATGAAATGAAATTATTGTTTGATTTCTAACCAAACCTATGTATGTAACTCTATCGCCTAATGGTTTGCCGAACCGTAAACATATGTTTATGCATCAAATTTTGTGAGTAGGTACCTGATACTTTTTTAAGAAGTTTCACTTCTATCATGTGTACGGTGTTACACACGCATTTTTTTTTTCTTTTGGCTTTATATAGATGTGTAAATTTTGCCTAATGCTATTTGTCAGGCTTTGTTTGACATGATGTGCTACGTACCTTTTATTCTCAAATCTTATTCTTATCTTAATTTAAGTTACCGTTGTACTAAAAAAGGCCTTTGGGATCTTTGTACTAATATTCTTTATAAGCTCTATAAGATAGGAGCTTATAAGATTTTATAAGGTTTTAGTTTAGTTTAGTTGCAGCTTCTTGCAGGCAGTTGTTAAAGCGCTAAATTGTTTTAGTTATAACCTCATTAGTTTTAAGAGCTACTTTCAGGTCAAGTGGAAATATGAGCTTTAATTAATTAATGTACATATTTTCCCTCTAAATTTGTGTTCCGGCGTAACTGAAAATAGAAGCTATGGTCATTGATATGGTCATCAAATTTAACAGATTTACACTTACAAGAATACTTTGAAGAGAAAATAACGAATTTAATAAAATTTATTATAAAAGTAAACTATGTATACATTGGCCGCTGTGGTTGAAAGGTTAGAGGTGCCTATTACCAGTCCGGGCCCTGGGTTCGAACCCTGCGATCTACATCGTGAAGTGATAAGTGCCGTGAATGTCTGTGGACCAAGGATACACACCAATTGATATGCTATACTATACAGACTCACCATCCAACTGGAGCATTGTATTCGCCAGCAAATGAAGAACAAAAATTTCTTAAGATTTTAAAAAGTTCACTACTAAGGGCCCTTTTCTCAAATAACCTGTAACTGCATTAAAATTTATGATTGTGCCTAAAGTAAAGCATTTTATTACTGGTTTTAAGTTGGTTTACAACCAAGAAACACACATACGTCAAAACCGACAATATAAATGCTTAACTTTAGACATATTTTTGTTTTTAATCCAACCTTTAAATATAAAGTGCGCTTTAAAGCTAAAGGTTACTTCAGAAAACGGCCCTAAAAGTGTATTTAAAAATGTTGTTAGGGGTAAGGTGGGAGCGTAGATGATGAAATTAAAGCCAGACAGAGTCGCACTTACACAACTTTTAATTATTGAATCATGATTTTTTACATAGTAGGCGTATTCACCGTTTTCACTTTTCTTCCATGTGGTTGTTGTTATGTTTCTCTCTCTGTGAAAGAAACAGTTCAGAACTAAAGCGATGAATCCGTCTAAAGAGAAACTTATCATTGTTGATAATTATTTTTTTATTTCTGTCAATTTTCATGGCAAATGTGAAAAAAATACTTTCCACAATCAATTTGAATATAACAATAATGTTATGTTTAATAAAATTTAAAAATCTTAATTTTTTTAAGAGTCTCCTTGTTTTTGAAGGTTGCTGTTTTTTCTGAAATTTATAGTTGAAGCAAATCTGGCAACACTGCGTATAATATAATTTA
>NW_023458556.1:64427397-64457977 GCF_013731165.1 Rhagoletis pomonella
TAAATTATATTATACGCAGTGTTGCCAGATTTGCTTCAACTATAAATATCAGAAAAAAACAGCAACCTTCAAAAACAAGGAGACTTAAAAAATTAAGATTTTTAAATTTTATTAAACATAACATTTATATTCAAATTGATTGTGGAAAGTATTTTTTTCACATTTGCCATGAAAATTGACAGAAATAAAAAAATAATTATAAACAATGATAAGTTTCTCTTTAGACGGATTCACCGCTTTAGTTCTGAACTGTTTCTTTCACAGAGAGAGAAACATAACAACAACCACATGGAAGAAAAGTGAAAGCGGTGAATACGCCTACTATGTAAAAAATCATGATTCAATAATTAAAAGTTGTGTAAGTGCGACTCTGTCTGGCTTTAATTTCATCATCTACGCTCCCACCTTACCCCTAACAACATTTTTAAATACACTTTTAGGGCCGTTTTCTGAAGTAACCTTTAGCTTCAAAGCGCACTTTATATTTAAAGGTTGGATTAAAAACAAAAATATGTCTAAAGTTAAGCATTTATATTGTCGGTTTTGACGTATGTGTGTTTCTTGGTTTTAACCCACTTAAAATCAGTAATAAAATGCTTTACTTTAGGCACAATCATAAATTTTAATGCAAACTTTAAATATAAAGTGAGCTTTAAAGTTACAGGTTATTTGAGAAAAGGGCCCTTAGTAGTGAACTTTTTACTTTTTAAAATCTTAAGAAATTTTTGTTCTTCATTTGCTGGCGAATACAATGCTCCAGTTGGATGGTGAGTCTGTATAGTATATCATATCAATTGGTGTGTATCCTTGGTCCACAGACATTCACGGCACTTATCACTTCACGACGTAGATCGCAGGGTTCGAACCCAGGGCCCGGACTGGTAATAGGCACCTCTAACCTTTCAACCACAGCGGCCAATGTATACATAGTTTACTTTTATAATAAATTTTATTAAATTCGTTATTTTCTCTTCAAAGTATTCTTGTAAGTGTAAATCTGTTTAATTTGATGACCATATCAATGACCATAGCTTCTATTTTCAGTTACGCCGGAACACAAATTTAGAGGGAAAATATGTACATTAATTAATTAAAGCTCATATTTCCACTTGACCTGAAAGTAGCTCTTAAAACTAAAGAGGTTATAACTAAAACAATTTAGCGCTTTAACAACTGCCTGCAAGAAGCTGCAACTAAACTAAACTAAAACCTTATAAAATCTTATAAGCTCCTATCTTATAGAGCTTATAAAGAATATTAGTACAAAGATCCCAAAGGCCTTTCTTAGTACAACGGTAACTTAAATTAAGATAAGAATAAGAGTTGAGAATAAAAGGTACGTAGCACATCATGTCAAACAAAGCCTGACAAATAGCATTTGGCAAAATTTACACATCTATATAAAGCCAAAAGAAAAAAAAATGCGTGTGTAACACCGTACACATGATAGAAGTGAAACTTCTTAAAAAAGATGTGAGTACCAGGTACCTACTCACAAAATTTGATGTATAACCATATGTTTACGGTTCGGCAAACCATTAGGCGTTTGAGTTACATACATAGGTTTGGTTAGAAATCAAACAATTATTTCATTTCATCTTATTAATTTTCTGATATACATATAATCCGAAAGTTCGTAGTTACGAATTCGTAGCTCCGTTCCGAAAATTCGAGAATTGGTATGCTGTAATCCGATCGTAACTATCAACGGCGTTGCCAACTAAAATAGTGAAAGTCGAAGTTCTTAATCAGCTGCTTTGACAGAAACAAATCAAAATAAATATAATCGCAAGTGAACAGTGAAATTAAAAAAAATGTTTAATCGTATTTGAAAAAGCTTTTCCTTAATTAAGTAAAATAGAATGGATTCAGTGGCTGGTGCACTTTTGTCTCAGGAGGAAGAACATGCTGCAGTCAACTGTTGCATTAATATACAAAGGAGATTGCTACGAGACAGTTCTGATCCATTTAGCTTAAATGATAAATATATGCTCCCTCTTTTTAAGGGCGTCCATTCAACTAAATATTGTGTTGCTTTAAATCTTGCAACGCTTTCCCAAAATTCCACCACATCCTCTTTAACTATTACAAAGCCTCGGGCAATGTCCGGCCTTTCGCTCATGCATTCCACCAGTTTTTCGTATTGCGAGCGATTTGTTCTGATTGTCGACTTGATAATTTTGTAAACATTTAATAATACATTGTTTTTTATTCACACTTCAACTTACATACATATTTTTGCGTTTCCACACTTTATTTTATTGATATTTTAAAAGAATTCGCTTCGCTCCGACACCAGTTGCTCTTCGTAGAAAATTTACGACAAATACATACAAATTACAGCTATGTCGGATTCAGGCATACCAACATTACGAATTTCGAAGATGGTCTCCGAATTTCGAAATTACGATACGGCAACGCGGATTACAGCATACCAATTTTAAGATTCGTAGCAAAATCGAATCTACGACGGATTACAGCATAGGGGTGATAATTTATTTATTCATTTTCCGGTAACACCACCTTATATGAATTCGCGCTTCCAGCATCCATAGGACCGGGTTGTAATGGAAGTAATTGTATGTTTAACAAATAAATGAAAATGTTTATAATGCAATCAATAGATCCTTACGAATTCGCCATTACCAAGGCACTAAGTATTTTTCGGTTAAGTGCACAACTTTTTCGTGCATAGAAGGATGTGCAGCTAAGCAAAATATACTGTATTGCTTGGTAGCGGCAGAGCTGAAATGCGCAATGAGTTCGTTCATACAAACATATATATGTATGTATACATATACATATATACATATATGTATGTATACATATACATATATACATATATATGTATACATACATACGTGCATTCAAACATGCATACATTCATAGGTAGGTACTCGTACCCGTCATGCGTCGCTTTATTTCTTTTTTCCCCTTCCCTATACTACCTACATACAGGGTGTCCCAGAAGTAACGTGCCAAACTTTAGGGGAAGGTAGGTGGGGGGGTGAGCTCCCTGATAAACAAAAAAGTTTCAGGTAAAAGTGTGACCGTTTTTGAAACATTTACATTTATTCGAATTTAAAAAAAATCGTGCCTTTTCATGTGTTTTCTTTAACTGCAACTACAAACCGGGCAATACTTAGTAAATTTTTTAGGTAAAATACTTCCAGATAGTTGCCTCTCCATACTCAAATGCAATGTGGTTAAAATAT
The DNA here is from genome assembly GCF_013731165.1 of Rhagoletis pomonella. NCBI lineage: Eukaryota > Metazoa > Arthropoda > Insecta > Diptera > Tephritidae > Rhagoletis > Rhagoletis pomonella. The sequence continues at coordinate 64,430,613 of NW_023458556.1, forward strand.
ATTAAGGATCCATTATAAAATTAGGACTATATTGCGATTTTTAAGTTTTTGATATTTTCTTCCCCAACTTTGACTATCTCGGGTGAAAAAAAAATGTACTGAGCTATAACTTTACATTACATAAAAAAATTGCTCATTTAATAAAGATTTCAGAAAGGTGCCACACTTACTGTTTTGAATAGAAAAAAAAGTTATAGCCGCTTTTGTGGGTAAAGGACTGAGACACACTAGAATGTATTTAATAGATTTAAATTGAATTTGCTCGTGTTACCGTCAAATGACATGCTAAATAGTACAAAGGTACATTATTACCTGCTCCTGACATTATTTTGTGTTACTTACCGGAATTCGGACTAGAGTCTATAACAAGGGCTATATCTATCAATATTTTGTGTGAAGGATGGGTTCACGTGAAATAAGATATACATGAGTTCTTTGAAGAAAAATTTATTCATTTATTGATAAAATATGCTCAAATTGGCGACCTTCTACTCTAATACAAGCTCGGCACCTTTTAATAAAAGACGCTTTTAGAGATCTTAAACTCAATTGGGCTATCTCAGCAGCAGCTCCATTTATTTGTTCCCGCAAATGCTCTTCGTTTTGAATTGTTTTTGAATAAATTTTGTCCTTAAGACAGCCCCAGTAGAAAAAATCTAATGGATTCAGGTCTGGCGATCGAGCGGGCCACGTGATTGGCCCGTATCGTCCAATCCATCGGCGAGGATAAGTTTCGTCTAAATGAGCTCTTACTTATGTAAAGTTATAGCTCAGTACATTTTTTTTCACCCGAGATAGTCAAAGTTGGGGAAGAAAATATCAAAAAGTTAAAAATCCAGAAATAGTCCTAATTTTATGATGGTTCCTTAACATATTTTAACTACATTGCATTTGAGTATGGAGAGGCAACTATCTGGAAGTATTTTACATAAAAAATTTACAAAGTATTGCCCGGTTTGTAGTTGCAGTTAAAGAAAACACATGAAAAGGCACGATTTTTTTTTAATTCGAAAAAATGTAAATATTTCAAAAAGGGTGACACTTTTACCTGACATTTTTTTGTTTATCAGTGAGCTCACCCCCCCACCTACCTTCCCCTAAAGTTTGGCACGTTACTTCTGGGACACCCTGTATATCTTCCTTCTCACTCATGTAACGTTTTCAGTTTTAAAAATTTCACTCTCCATTTGTGCGATGCCGCCGCCTAAGAAGTTTCACTTCAAAAATATTTAACTTGCATGTTGCCTGCAGTGGAATTCGAACCCTGACCATCTCTGGATATCAACAACTTGTGGCAAGCATCTTTGCGCACCCAGCCATATAAATTTGCTTTCAAATATTGAATATCCATCAACACCACAGCACGCGATTTGTACGGATAAACATGTACTATTTATGAATATGTGTGTTTTCACCGTTCTCAGAGCGGCGTTCTGCATGCTCACTCATATATATATACTCAGATGTGAACAGTAAATACGTGCGTAATAAATTTTGTATGAAAATATTATTTTTAAATTCGAACATTTTTAAACGATAATCAAATATAAAGTATTAATTTTTACTATGCATTATTTCCCTCAGTGTACTGATAAAATCTTCTGCTTTAAAAAAATATATTTCTTCTAATGATCAGGTAGCATGAATTTGATGAAATGTCATAATTTTATTAAAAGTCAAATGGTTAGCAACAACAACGAATGTCATTAAATGGAACTACCTTCTTTTTTGTATCATGTTAATCTCATATCTGAAATAGACATTTTACAGAAACGAGTATCACGAAAGAAATCTCTATTTTCAATAACGAAAAAAATTAATAAACAACATACTTTATCTACACATGTTTTTCTACGATTCTTACGAAAACTTGAAAAAGCTTTCTTAGGCTATCTGCACACTTGTCGTCCAATCAGGGTTGCGTTATCGTCTCGCCCTGGAATTTTGAGCCGAGCGCATGCATTTCAGTGATCGGATAACAAACAATAAGCTGGCGCAGAGACACGAGTTGCTCCGCTACAGCATGACACAGGAACACTTTTGTAAGTACTCCAATTTACCACAAATAGACTACATGGTCCAACGATTTTTGCAGGGTATCGGCTAGTTATCGGCAAATCGTAGAAGATGGAGAAACGGATAAGTACGACACTGTCGTTTGCTAATCGTTATGCACGCATTCTTTGTTGACATTTTATTGATGAAAAAGTTAATAAATAAAAATGAGTATTTCTTGCATAAAATCTGTGGAAATTATTAAAAAGTGAATAACGTCAATAAAGTTCAATAAAGTAGAGAGTGTTTGCTATCAAATATGACAAAATGGTAAAAAGTCTCTGCGTGTGTGCACAAAACATATTTGTGGAACAGGAAAGAAGATAATGAAAAATCATGTCTAGAATTGTTGCAGCAAAGTTAATTATTTTAAAATTGCAAGTTTTTGTAAAATTTTTTGTAAAAATATGAACCAAAAAAACAAAATAACTGCTCTAAGCGAATTTTTAGTCGCCAAATAAATTTAAATATCACAACCGAGTTTGCGAAAGTGTAGTCATCATGTAATCTTTGAATCGTGATTGGACGACCAATGTGCAGAAAGACTTATATTTTTTTTTCCAAATGGCAGTTAACCATATGGTTACTTGCATATTTGAAAATGCACGAAATGTCTCCAAAGATAAAACTATTATAGATAAATATCAGCATATATTTTTTAGAAGCTATATATGCATGTATATACGTACAATTACAATAACATTCACATTCAATTTGACAAATTTTTTTTTTTTACTCTTTTTACAACAACTCTTTCATAATATCTGTACATTTCGGTTACACTCGTATTACATACGTAAGCATATCGCACACGCTCTTCAAAAGAGGCAAAAATTTACTTTAATTTTTTTTCAATCTGTTCGTTAGTTGTATTTCCAATTAATGTAAATATTTTTGGCGGTTTTTGTATTAACTGTGTTCGACTGTACTATCCACAAGCATTTACTTGTAAATTTTCGGATTTAATTTTTGAGCTGTGCCTCTTTTGAAGAGAGTGTGCGGTTTGTTGTTTAGTGCTTATTTTTTGTAGTTCGAACATTCTATGCATATCTCCTTTAATGAAAACGGTTTTACGTAGAAAATTAGTAGGGCCTTTCCCATATCTTTCTCATTTAATCGATTTCGCCAAACCCCTTGGCTTTCTCCTCATCTCAGTAATGATTGCGACGCTTATTCGAGGGGCAATATTCGGCGTACTCTTCCCAGGTGCAGCCAACTTTGGTGCAACACTCATTCGTAATCGATGGTGCATCCGCACGCCGAGTGCGTAGCATTGTATTGACATAATCCAATTGTAGCCACGTATGAGATATGGCTGTAAAAAAATATAAGTAGAAATGGAATGACATAATCGCAATGATATTCTAAAGCCACTGCATTACGTTTGCTTCGTTTGTGTATTGTTTCATCCTCAGTTCGCTTGCGGTTGCGTCGTGTTAGTCGGTATATATCTTTCTCGCAGGCCCAATACAGTTGGCGTATTAATTTGTCTCGGCAGCGGGAATGTGTCTCCTGATGCCATACATTCTGCCAATCTGATTGGGATCTGTAATGTTGAAAAGAAATTAGTCTGGAATTCTTATTTAATGATACTCTTTTTTTTTGGTAAAGGTTTTTAACGTCACGCGTACGCCGCGCAGTAGTTTCAAATCAACGAAAAGCGGAAAAAATTCAATATCATGCCAGCGGTTAGCCCAGTCAAGCTGAAAATTAGTATAATGAAACTTCATGGGCCATGTGATACGAATTTAAAATTAATTACAGAAATATCAAAATGGCTGCCCAAAGTTAAAACAAACGATTTAAAACATAAATATAAGAAGTTTTTCTGACCAATGACACCTTGTAGACGTTCTATGTGTAAAATCCTTCAGAGAAACTGATACTCTCCCAGGAGTATATGTATTTCCGCAACAGTTACAGGGAAAACGGTAAAAATAATAAATAATTAGCTAAAACAAGGTTGTTTACTTTTGTTACATAAAAAATAACAGTTCAAACCAGTAGAAAAAAACTAGCTGTGCTTCCCAATACTTAGAATTGACTTTCGTTAAGGGGCAGATATTACCAAAAATGGAAAAATATTTAAATAATAATGGATATGTTTTAGGTATGTAATAGATAAATTGTATCTCTTTAGTCTCAACTTATAAAATGTGTATACATACAGTCCAACTTTCAATAATTTTGAAATTTTGTTAAAATATTAATTTACGCAATTGAAAATTGGATTTCAAAAATATTTATTAGGGCGGAGTAATTGGTTCGGAGCAAAATTTTCGAAGAAAATGTCTAGCGAATTTTAATTATACGCTTAAGTCTAAGCAAAAATGGCAAAAAAACTATATACAAATTTTCAAGAGAAATAGCAGTATATTGTAACCTTTTTGGTCGAAATTTATTTTTCATTGCGCCAAAAAACTTTACACATTATTTTCTATTTTCTCGATTTTGTGAAGTAGTTTCTTAAATATGAAGAAAACACACAATTTTGTAAATGAAACGTTAATTTCGTTCAGAAAAAATTATCATACACTGATTTTTCTTTTAAAAATTGGAAGGTCAAACGCCATTTTTGGTATTTAGTTTGTTCACAATTTTTGCTTAGAATCGAGTGTACATTACAATTTTCGTGATCAATTTACAAATTGTCATCGTTAACGAATGAGTCGGCTTAATTTAAATTTGTTTCCCGTTTAGTTAGTTTTTGCTCGTAATGTAAAGGTTTTCAAAAATAATAAAAACCCGTTAATAATATTAAAACCTTCTTTCTAAATATGTTTATAGAATTTTATGTAATTACCATGAGACATATAAAAGGCAAGTAGTGAAAGAAACTTTGAAGACATTAACTGGCTAACCAGAATGTTGTACCACAGCTAGGGTGGCCAGATATTATAGTGACATAATCAGTACAGCTGGGATCAAAAATCAGTACAAAGCCATAAAAATCAGCTCCTTTTTAAGCGTATTTTTTATTATTAACAATATAACAACCAAATAACAGTCCATTAATTTAACAAAAAATAACGAATAGACTTTTGAATACATATAGTATTATCAATATAAAAATTCATTACTTTAAAACAAATCAAAGGTATTACGTATGTATGTACAGCAGTGCTCACGAAAATAGTAGTAAAATATATTGACAGGTTTTGAAAATTGTTCCTCTCCTTACTTAATTTAATTTTTTTTATAAAAATATAGTTAATTCTATAACAAAAGACAAGTGAGTTGAAGTCTCAAACTTTCTAGAAAATTTATAAAAATTGAGGAAATTAAAAAAAAATTTTAGCCCTTTCAGTTTTAGTAGAAGACGAGCTCGAGTCAGAATCTGTTTGCATATTTTAAGCTACAAATTTAAAACATATTTAGTGCTTATTAAATACAACATTCACATTAAAATGTTGACTAAAAGGTATACTACCGAATTATCGCTAAACGAATTTTCGAGTGCGAAAGAAATTTAATAGTGTTAAATGTGTATGTGCAAGTAAAATTACAGGTGATCGAACATCAAAAATCAAAGTAAAGCTACATATATCATATCCAAGAGTCGGTAGTTTGCACCTTTTCCAAATTTTTAGAACTTACATTGCACCGTAGCAGTAGTCGTCTTAAGTTGGACATACTGACAGCCGATTTCTCAGTGGATGTTTAATTATAATCAAAACATTATCTCTTACTGTCATCTTCTCAGTGTACTTAATATATGATTAACTCACCACTACCTTTCATAAGATTTATTAATGGCGAAACCATCTTTTCCTGTAAATCCTGTAAAACCTGCAAATCGTGAAGTTGGGTTGGGTTGAATCCAAACAGTTTGTTATTTTGCGTTTCCTAGGAAACGAAACAATTGCAAGCTGACACCCTTTTAATAATGGTTTCAATCTGTTCACACTAGAGCTCGGGCAATTCGGTTAATCGATTAACCGAATTATTCGAATCTGACTGAAGTCGACTACTGTTAATCGGTTAGCAATATTCGAGTAGTCGAAAGCTGTCGACTATTCGGATAACCGTTCACTTTAGATTATTCGGCTAACCGTTCATTTTCGGTTAATCGAATATTTTAAGTTCGAGTTTTTTTTTGCATTTACAGATACATATACATATATGAAGTCTTGTTACATTCGTAGTACATATATAAGATTGCATGTGCAAAATTAAGGCAAACTTATTTTGCAAGAATGTGCGCTAATTATTGAAATGTTATTGCGAAATATTTTAGAGACAATGGCTAAAGCAATACCTACCTCTCATTTTCGCGAGTTTTTGTTATGGATTTTTGTTAAATGTTTGTTCAGTGAGGATGTGGATGATTGTAGCACAAAACTGCACCACATATGGAACATGTTACTTCCTTTTCGTCCTCTGATTTTTCGAAAAAATCCCAAACCCAGCTCCTTTTGCGTCCGCTCATTTTTGTATCTGAATATACATACATATGTGTGCATGTATATATTTAAAAAAAAATTTTTTCATTTGTCAAAGAAGTTTCAATGAAAGTTCGGTTACTGAAATTCGATTTGCTACAATGCTCGAGTAGTCGAAGCAAAGCAACTATTCGAATAATCGAAGGCGGGCGACTATTCGAATACCATTAACCGACTTATAAGCACGCGAACGGTTACGAATCGAATAATCGGTTAACCGATTAGTCGAATAGTCGGATAATTTTACGAGCCCTAGTTCACACGTATGAGTTGTCAAAAACCATTGTTTTGAACATGTAAACCTGAAGCAAATGGCAATTACTCCAATTTACAAAAGTATTTATTAAATGTAAAAATCAGTAAAAACTCAAAAGATCAGTAGATTTTGCGTACTGATTTCGGGCTCTTAAAAATCAGTATAATAGAAAAAACTCAGCACATGAACTGATTAAATCAGCGCATCTGGCCACCCTAACCACAGCCATTAGCTATTTCGCTAGCTACGTCAGCTACATCAACAATAATTCACCACTTAAAACATAACCATTATTTTCCAAGCAAAAATTAAAACTTAACGTAACGATTATTTTCCGAGTAAAAAATGAAACTCAAAAAATAACCTCTATTTTCCGAGCAAAAAATAAAAATTAAAACGTAACGATTATTTTCCGAGCAGAAAATAAAACTTAAAATGTAACCATTATTTTCCGAGCAAAAAATAAAACTTAAAACGTAACGATTATTTTCCAAGCAAAAAATAAAACGTAAAACGTAACGATTATTTTCCGAGCAAAAATAAAACTAAAAAAAATAACCATTATTTTCCGAGCAAAAAATAAAACTTAAAGCGTAACCATTATTGTCCGAGCAAAAAAGTAAAACTTAAAACGTAACCATTATTTACCAAGCAAAAAATAAAACTAAAAAAATAATGATTAAGCTTGATTTTTATAAGCGAAAATTAAAAAATAGAAATCAGTTCAGCGGTATTCCAACTAATAAGAAATGTATTGCTTTACTTCTTATGCACGTAGAATTTCTCTTTCAGTGTGATTTTTTGAGTTGAAATTTCAAAGATAATCGTTATTTGCGGTCCGCGATATAAAATAATACAAAAACCACAACATTTTTTATATCGTCAGACAATTTTTAAAGTTTTAGCGCAAAACGAATAAGATCACCTTCAATAGATATTAAATTCAGTTACTTTTAGTCAAAGCCTGCATGAAAAAGTAATTGCATATAATTTGCATACTATGTATTTGCATTAGAGACCAAAATTTTTGCACAGTATCATATTACAATAATGCCTATCTAGAAATAATAAAATAAAAGAACCTTTTGATCTTATTGTACAAATGAATTTGTTTAATAAATGAAATTACATGAAATTTAAAAGTTGGCGTTTTTGTTGTGCAGTTTTATAGTCCATTTAATTATAATTGTTATAAAGTGCAAGTTTCAAGGGGCTACAAAATACTGTTGGTTTTTGGTTGACGGTGTCACGCAATTTTTCGATACAAAGTATGTTCGAAAATCGTTTAATATAGGGAAGATAATGGCTAATTTGAGAACTTTAAACTTTAAAGTGGCATAAAATGAAAACGATTACTAATATTAGTATTTGGTAATATACGTGTCTTCTTCTTTTTCATAACCTATCGGAATAAGAATATGAGACACCAGGGACTAATTTTTTATTTTTTTTATTTTGTTGCCCAGGGTTATCTGATACATAGTAGGGATGTTGCGGATGTGGAATTTTAGACATCCGCGGATGCGAATGCGGATGCGAATATCTAACAGCTAACATCCGCGGATGCGAATGCGAATGCAGATGTCAAGTATTTTTAAAAAACAATTAGAATCTAGCATAATGGCGAGATCGTTGTTTAAACAGCGCTTACAAGCCAAACCAGATAAATATGTCATGTTGTTTCAGAATTTGGAGAACCTGTAACTTTATCAGCACTTTTCGATTTTAGTTTTTGTAATTCATTTTTAATACTTTCTTCTGCGACTGCTTTAAAAAATGTGTGCTTATAGAGAGCTAAATAGGCGGATATGGAAAATAGATTATTATTTTTGAACAAAATTCTGTTTTCAAAGTCATGGCTGTCAGCCGAATCGGATCAGAATATTGTTATTTTTTTTTTAAAGCTCCAACTTTTTTTTATAAGCGTTTGAATAACAGATAGTTACGTAATTCTTATCTAATTAAAGGTCAGACCTATAACTTTTTAATTATTTGAGCATCGATTCTCTTTATAGCTAGACGTTGATCATTTCTACTGGAAATGCCTATTGAAGGAGCTTACTCTTTGACTTTAAATAGCAAAGAAGGGGCAGTTTTACCACAGAAGTTTTTAGCCAAGGATCCAATGTACATATATCCCTATGAAAAAAATATTATCCAACAAGTAAACAAAACTACTGTTTTTAAAATTTTTGCTAAAAATAAATTCCCCAAAGAGCCCCATTTGAAATTATTCGAACGAATATATGTAATAGGTGGCATACGCGGTACGTCTGACTCGCGAGTCATTTGTGTACGTGTTGACTCGCCTTCGACTACACACAGTTGAATCATTCAGAGTCATGCCGGAAGTCATGTTGGTGTAACTAACACATATTTATTTTCACAAACACATCCAAACAGACTCACGAGTCAGACGCACCGTGTATGCCGCCTATAACATCAAAAGCAAATCACGAAAATTGTGTTAAGACTTACAGTGCACACGTTCTTCTTTTGTGTCTAGTAGTTGTTTTTTTAAGATTGGCCCAAAAAAATCATAATAAAGAAAGAAGCCAAAGCAGGTATTTAAAGCACAGAAAAAAAAAATTATTAAAAGGACTATGTTCTCTTTGACGTACGTCAAAGGTCAAGTAGAAGTGGGAACTTTTATGGCTTCCCATTGATAGCTCGGTTATATAGCTTAAGAAATAATATTTTAAAGACATTTTTATCAAAGTTGATAAATATGACATTTGACCAGTTTTGTTACACAAATACTCCTACGACAGAGGGAAAAATATTGGCTACAATATGTAATTTTATTTTGCCATATATACGTTTTATCGGTCCCTTTGCAAAATATTCGCATTCGCAAAAGCTCCGCACTGATTATTGCGAATGCGAAAGCGAATGCGAATGTTAAAATTAATGCGGAAGCTCCGCGGTTGCAAATGCGAATGCAGTAGCTATAGTACAGTGTTGGGAAATGAAATTGTATCTTCAGTACGAAATCTATACAAAAACTATACTTTTCGACTATAAATTGTATCAACCTTTTTATTTGCTCATATATTTTCTTAGTACATTCCCTTTAAGACCAATGATTTTATGATATTTATGAGAAAGTTTTCTTGTTAATGTACCCCCATTCACGTATTTTACACTTTCACAAATTGATTCCACGTGCACACCCAACGGGGGCAGAAGCGCTCCATTAGTTCTATTGGAGCGCTTCATATTCAGCAGTAAGCGCTCCCTTCCTAATTTCATACTTCATTGTATTTTAACATTGTGTGTCATTAGTAAGAAGCGCTCCCTTGCTGCTCCCAAAGAAGCCCTTGGTGAGCGCTTCAACGAAAGCATTTAAAAAGCAATGCATGCAAATTTTAATTTTTATATTATATTTTTATTTTAATAAAAGAATGGCGTTTTTGTAAACGATTTGATGGTTTTATTAAGTGTACTTATAAACATGTTTTTTTTTTCTTTTCTATGTGGTATACATACGAAAATACATACATACATACATGTTTGCACATAAATTCCCTATAAACATTTTGGCGAACGTTCGAAAATTACCTTCGATATCCAATACGAATATCGAACTGAGAATGAACTCATAACCAACCTTAGTTTTCCAACGTTCATAGTGTATTGGAAATAAATTCGAGATGTGTTCGAAAAAAAAATTAAAACCGTAGTAACAAGAGAGGAAGTGAAATCAAACTCATTTTCGAATGGAAATATAATACAATCATTCTCTCTCATTAAAATTTAAATTCGATAATGGGCTGAATTTCGAATTCATAACGAAGGAAAAATTTATTGGATGACGAAGGTTCCGTTTTGCTGGAAAATGGCCTAGTTCTCGAATCGAATACTAACCTATTCCACATTCGTTATCGAAGGTGAGACTTGAAAAAAATGTTAGTTTTCCAATCATTTTCGAATTGTTAACAAAGCCCAATGTTTATCGGGTTAACTTTTTTCAAAAGAAAATATTTTATGTTACTACTCAAAATGATATTTATTTCTGAGCATTGTTAGAAATTTAAAAAATTATTTTTAACTTTGTTTTTGTACTGCTCCGTACTTGCTCCTTTGGGGAGCAGCTAACTTTCAGTCCCGTTGGGCATGTACTTCATTTAATGTAAATATGTAGGCACATATTTTCAGGTATACTTCTTAACAAAAAAGATTTTTAAGTTAATGGACAAAAGAGAAATTTTCTTTGGATTCAGTACGAAATTTTACATTTTAATAGCATTTCAAGTGCAAATAAAAACATAACGACACTCACATATTGACAAGATTTGAACATTTATTTTAATATTATTTAATTTTAATTCTTTTTTATAAAAGTACAGTTTATACTTAAAGAAAAGCCGTACGAATCCAAGGTTCAAACTCTGTGCAACGTTAAAAAAACCAACATATTTTCGCAAAAATTTCGAGCTTTTTAATCAGATTTCCTAGATATGTTTTGAGTATGCAGTTTTGTCGCCCATTCAATATTAATATAAAGATTTTTAAAATTTTTTTGATGAAGGTGTTGCTCATTTTCTTCATATAAAGAAAACGTCGAACACACTTAGTATGGAAGAAAATGACTGACATCGTCAACAAAAAAAAAGCCAAATTCAACGGTAAGTCTTACTTTAAACTTGCACATTGGGTTTTTTAATGTTGCACAAAGATTTAAACTTGGATTTATACAGTTTTTGTTAAGGGATAAATTATATTTTTATAAACCGATAATTACAATTAAAAAATATAAAATAAATAGTAAAATTTTGTCAATATGTGAGAGCCGTAAAGTTATTATATTTAAGAAAATCTCTTCTTTTAATTAACGAAGACTTTGTTTTTATATGAAGCTGATGTCGACATTTTGTTTTAATAAAACTTAGTATCAAAAATATTCTTTCAAAATTTGCCTAGGAATGTGCAGCTGATAGCACACCCTAGGCTGTATTATAATGGTTCGTTCAAGTCATTTTTGACATTTTTTAAAATTACGAAAAGGCGAAACGAAATCGTATCAAAAAAGTACAATTGTAGCCAAAATGCCAACACTGGTATAGTATATCAAAGAAATTACAGTTTTTTTATTATTTGGATCATAAAATATTGTTTTTAATTTTATTTTGACCACCATAAAATAATCCAAATGGGGCAACTACAAAACAGCTCTTTGTATAAAAATGACCCAAAAATATTTTTTTTTATAAATATGTAGGTTTTCTAATATTTTTCCTAATATTTTGATACATTTATAACTACGAATAGACCATTTACACACCTACACACATTTATGAGCGGCCAAGAGTCCTCTTCCGGTTTGTATATAAAAAATTGCTTTCAACTCACCACACACTTTTGTTTTTCGAAAGACAATTGTCACTTCTGGCAACTCCAAAGCTCTTTACCGCCTTTCGTAAGACTAGTTGAAAGATCTGCTAACGAGAAAGTCATAGCCTTATGCAATAAAGAAAATTTTTAAAAATTTACATAAATTAAAAGAATACATACACGTAAATATTCCTTTCTAAAACAATAAAGGTAAATAAAAAAGTTTAATTAGAAAAAGAACAAAAAATTTGCAAAAAAAGTAAATAGTACCTTAAAATTAAATTACATTAAAAAAGTGAGATCCTAAGAATTAAATGAAATAATGTTCTTCTTTGTTACACAATAAAGCTAAAGACTAAAAGAAAAAAAAGAAAATAATTAAAACAAGTAAGTTCCTAAATAAAATGAAATAAAAAAAGATTATTTTTAAAACAATAACAACCAAACCACCAAAGAAAATTAAATAAAAAAACTATTTAATAAAGACAAAAAAATACATAAAATAAGTTTCTATAAATTAAATTAAATAAAAAATTATATACATACTATATATCCTTAATAATCAGAAAAAGTAAATTAAAAAAGGATACAATTAGATTAAAAAAAATCCTCTACGTCTGGACTAGAACTCCGCTTGTGCTTTTCCCTCCCGGCCATTGCGACTGTTGAGTGACACGAGTTAAATTATATACTAGTGCTTTCTATCAAAATAGATTTTCACTAAGACCTTTGCGTTAGCATAACAAAATTCGTTCAAACTATCTTGCCATCTCTCTCTCATTTGTCTTACAAAAGGCTTCTTACCATCTCTGCCAGAATTGCCCTGTAGGTCTCAGTAAGCACCGTGAACGGTGCAGTAAATAGCAAAGGCAAAAATTATGGTAGTCCACCGTTGTGTACCATTGTGTAATTTAACATAAGCTTATACCTAGTAGCTTCGGATTTCCCAAGTAATAGTAACTTTCCTTAAAGTGAAATACTACAGATCATAAATACGAGCGCCAGAACTTTCTTTTTCTTATTTGTTTTGGGTTAGTTATTCCTGCTCCGACCAATAGTCTAAAGGTTTTTTTTTCTAACAGAAGTCGCCCTCGGCAGTCAATGGTTTTTTTTTTATGCGCTTTTGTTGGTTCAATCTAATTCTTTTCTTGTGTTAAAACGTATTCAAGTCAATCAAAAATACGCAAGGTATTTTCTTAATTTTCACCACTTTTAACAAAAAATCAAAGATCCGGCGAATAAAATAACAGACAACGGATACATCATCTAAACTGAAATAGACAGACAATGGACATTTTCACCGCTGAACAGGTGCTGGCTACGAGTATGCACATAAAAGAATAATGAATGGAAACTTAACGAACTCTACGAAATGCTTGTATAGTAGATATCGTTCGACTAACCAACTATTCAAATAACTCACAGAAACACCGCTTGATCGAAGCTTTTTCAAAGTATGTATTGTCGATTAGTGTAAAAGTGTGTGACGCATAATTAGCAAAAGTCTTATATATATTCACTTTCCTTGCCGATACCAACCTTTCACGAAATAAGAGCTCTAGGCCCTCCTCGGTGTGTATGGACTCAATTTGTATGAAGTACAAAATCAAGCAGCATAGAGCTAGGCTGCCGTTCAAAAGATTTTGCGGTGGAATCATCGCTGCTGGTTGGTTAGGCGATAGTGACTTTTATCCGTCAAACGAACGCACCGAATGCAACAGCCACAAGAGTAATGGAAACAAATTAAAAATTCTTTAGCACTTCACAGATCAGGCTGTTAGCCACGCTTCTCCAGCGAAGTAGATCTGCCCAACTGGACGAGTCAACGACAAAGTGTAAACTGAACATCTGCCATCATGTGTAGTAGCGTTTTGAAAAGTAACTTGCAACCAATCCGTGCGAAAACAAAAGGGCAGGCTGCCCGCGATTTAAAACACCTGCAAACTGCTTGACCTGTGGGAGGGCTCAGAAGCCAGGAACACCATATGATATTTGAAATTACGACCTCAGAAAATCAGATGTTGTCGTCGTTGCACGCACATATGTTAAATTTTGCTTGGTTTACTTAATTTTATTACTCTTCTACATATACTATACTTATGTGCAAACAGGCTTTGTGGCTTGCATCCATTCTAATGAAGACATATCTGCCTCTATAAGTTGGCTATTTGCTTGCTGTTTTATTCAGATGTTGTTGTGCTGCGTAAATTAGGCGATAACAGGGTTGTCCTTGTACTCAGGTACAACGCGTAACGGAATTAATACCAGCTGAAAGTTATTTTGTTTTTATTTGTGCGCAAATATATGCCAACAACAACAAATATGTATGCAAACATACGTTCATATGTATGTACTTCCTACGCTTAAGTATTAGATCCAATGCAGCACTGAGTAAACCTGATGTGTTTTTTTTTGCTATTTCATTGCTTTCTGATAAAGGCCACTAAAATTTTACTTCGCAGGTACGCGATGCTCTTCGTTGAGGCTCAAATGACTCCACTTTTTTATCCTTTCGAAGCCCTGCAGGAAAAGTTGCTGAACTAGATTTCTTACAATTGAAAAAATTTTAGCCGTTTAAATGGCCCCCATAAATGCTGTAAATGACTGAATTTTCTTTCTACCGTGGATCACTTTAAAGATTCTGAGAAATTATAAATTCATCGAAAATAATTTTACTTAAAAAAGTTGCTTTTTTCCTCTAGGTTCCAGAACATGGTCCATGTGTCAATGGTCAACTAAATTGGCCATAAATTTTACTTAAAAAAATTGCTTATTTCCTCTAGGTTCCAGAACATGGTCAATTTGTCAATGGTCAACTAAATAGGCAATTTCAGTATAAAAAAAGTTTATAGGAAGATTTTACACTACGGTTTTTAATTGTTGTATACTGTCGCATAGTTGTACAATATACATACATATTTATATCGTAAACTTCCGAAAAGAACCGAAAAGAAGCCCAAGTATTAGAAGATTTTTTCTATTTTCAAATCGAGGTATGTTTTGTTTTATTAGTAAATTACACTGGTTTACAATAAAAATGTATGTAAAAAAAATGTATGTATGTAAAAAAAAATAGCCTTAGGACAAACTAGTTTTTCCTAGGCTAAACTAGTTCTTCCCAGCTCCGATAATCCGTCCAACGCGGAAACAAGTTGGACGCAATAATTTAGTGGACTGCATACCTGGAGTTGGACTGATGAGGGTTATTTTTTTTTTTGAAGCGCGGCCGAAGGCCCCCTATGCGAATAGGTGTTCTACGCAAAAATACTGTGGCGCCTGATCTAGTTTAGCCTAGGCAAAACTAGTTTGTCCTAAGATCGGGTTTGGCCGGTAAAATATACATCGCTTTTCGATAGGCCTGATAGTTTCTGAGAAATGAAATTATAATTTCAGAAATTTTTTTTTGATTTCCTGTATGAAAAATGAGGAAAGAGTGTGCATGTCGTATGAGTAACATTCTTTCCTGTTCACTTTACATACAAAAAAATCTTTGCGCATTTTCAGTTGACTACTCATTCCATTTTTATTTATCCATCCCAGCCAGAACAGGCTTACCATAGAACAAAATTAACTAGATTTTTGGAATCAGCGGACGATTGTATATAGCAATTGGATAGGGGCAAAAACATAAAAAAACCCAAACTTGTTACCCAGAGTTAGTAAAGTATTAAGAAAATAATAAGAAAAAACATTTATATTTGGTCAGTCCGCACCTTGTTTTGATCCAAAGGACATATGTAGATCAACCTATATCATGATTTTAATTTTTTAATCGAAGTTTTAATAAATTTTTAGGGTATGCTGTTTTGTAGCCCCATACAGTTTTGTACAATAAATTGCATATTTAAAGTTTTTCTCTCCTTCATGTTATTTTTAATAATATTTTTGAAGTGAAACTTCTTTAGCGGCGTTTGGTTGGTGGCGTTAAATTGGCAAATTTAACGGAAATGGTTGCAACGGAAACAAGTGCTTCTTAAATGTATCAATTTAACAAAAACGTGCTAATAGGCGGTTTAAGACCCTCTTAAAGAATATTTTTCAAACCAGATGCTCTTGAACTGTTTTCGTCTGACACTTACATTGTTGTGATATTTTATTTAAGTTATTAGTATTAATATTTTAACAGGTGGCAGCCTTTTTAGAAATATTTTCGAAATTAATTTTGACACCCACTTCATAATAATATTATAGTTAACTTATTAATTGACTTTAACTTCTTCAAAAAAAACTCGAATATGGTAATACAGGTTATAAGCGATCTATGCGCTAAATTTCATTGAAATCCAGCAGCTTTAGCGTGAAAGAGCAACAAACATTTTCAGTTGAGCAGCATAGAATTTGTCTTGATATCTTTTGATTTTGAAATTGTAGCAAACAATTTATGAGATTGAAAATAGACTTGAATTGATATGAAATATTAAATGTGTATGTACATATTAGGGTGGCCAGATATTACAGTGACATAATCAGTACAGTTGGGATCAAAAATCAGTACAAAGCCATAAAAATCAGCTCATTTTTAAGCGTATTTTTTATTATTAACAATATAACAACCAAATAACAGCGCATTAATTTAACTAAAAATATCTAATATACTTTTAAATACATATAGTATTATCAATATAAAAATTCATTACTTTAAAACAAATCAAAGGTATTACGTATGTATGTACAGCTGTGCTCAGGAAAATAGTAGTAAAATGTATTGAGAGGTTTGAAAATTTTTTCTTTCCTTAATTTAAATTTTTTATAAAAATATAGGTAATTCTATAACAAAAGACATGTGAGTTGAAGTCTCAAGCTTTCTAGAAAATTTACAAAAATTGAGAAAAAAAAAATAAAAATTTGTAGCCCATTCAGTTTCAGTAGAAGACGAGCTCGAGTCAGAATCTGTTTGCATATTTTAAGCTACAAATTTAAAACATATTTAGTTGGTGTGCTTATTAAATACAACATTCACATTAAAATGTTGACTAAAAGGTATACTACCGAATTATCGCTAAACGAATTTTCGAGTGCAAATGAAATTTAATAGTGTTAAATGTGTATGTGCAAGTAAAATTACAGGTGGTCGAACATCAAAAATCAAAGTAAAGCTACATATATCATATCCAAGAGTCGGTAGTTTGCACCTTTTCCAAATTTTTAGAACTTACATTGCACCGTAGCAGTAGTCGTCTTAAGTTTGAAATACTGACAGCCGATTTCTCAGTGGATGTTTAATTATAATCAAAAGATTATCTCTTATTGTCATCTTCTCAGTGTACTTAATATATGATTAACTCACCACCACCTTTCATAAGATTTATTTATGGCAAAACCAGCTTTTCCTGTAAATCCTGTAAAACCTGCAAATCGTGATTGCAAATCGGGTTGGGTTGAATCCAAACAGTTTGTTATATTGCGAAAACGAAGCAATTGCAAGCTGATACCTTTTTAATAATGGATCAAGTTTAATTAATGCTTTCAATCTGCTCACACGTATGAGTTGTCAAAAACCATTGTTTTGAACATGTAAACCTCAAGTAAATGTCAATTACACCAATTTACAAAAGTATTTATTAAATGTAAAAATCAGTACAAAATCAGTACAAACTCAAAAAATCAGTAGATTTTGCGTACTGATTTCGGGCTCTTAAAAATCAGTATAATAGAAAAAAAATCAGCACATGTACTGATTAAATCAGCGCATCTGGCCACCCTAGTACATATGTATGCATGTGGATGGATATTGAGCGCTTCAAATCGTTCTCAAATTTGTACTTGCGCTGTAGAAATTTTAGGTCTATGCTATGTAGTTTGACTATTGAATGAAAGACTGATTGTCAAGTAAATGTAATGGAATTGTATTGCATGCACTCCACGTTTTTCAATCTCATAAATTGTTTATAATGACTTTTGCTAAAATTTTAAAATCAAAAGTTATCAAAACTAATTCTATGGGACTGCGAAATATTATTTTATACTTTTTAGTACATTTATAGAAGCGTGGTATATTAAAAAGTTTTTTATTTTATTTATTTTCTACTTTTTAGTCTTGTCTGTATAAAATTTTGCAAGATACATATATCACAATAATTTAACGATATTCAGATATGTATTGTATTTTATCAAACTGATATTTTATTTCTTTTCTCTTTCAACATACATGTATATATGTACATTAGACATGGTCCTTAAATATTAGGAAGCACATTTTTACATCAAATTTCCTAAAACTCGATTGGATTGGAGTCGGTTAAGGCGTGTCGCACGAGAGTCAAAGTTCAGATTACCCTATGAAGACATCCAATCGGGACCAAAATTTATATGTGATATCTTCGATTATTTTGCCCCTTATTCTAATTACCTTAAACGAGCAATTTTTGTGTATATGTGTATGTATCCATAAGTTTCTCGGCAACGGCTCTAACGTAGCAAAATGAAAAATCGTTTAAAAAAGACTTTCGAAGTTGTATTTCTTCCAATTGTCAAAAACTTTTTATTTGTCACGGGGAAAATACCGTAAAATTATTTGTATCGTGCGAATATCTATAGAAATTATCAGGGTTTGAAAAACTGTTAGCACAGCGACAACAGCCAAGCATTTGCTTTTTTATAAATTGTTGTTGCTTTGCTAGCCGGCAATTACAAGTACCTGATGAAGATCTTGCAGAAGCAATGAGCTTAGCCGACGACGCTTAAAGGAATTTGAAGAAATGCGACAAGATGCAGAAAAACCTTTAATTTGCTTTTCGAACACGTAGAAGAAATATACCCCCAAAACCCCCCGTGTATCCGCTACTGGGACCACCTCTGAGTGTACCTTTCCGATACAAAAAGAGTTATCGAAATCGGCAGACGTGGTCCAAAGTTATGCGGTAACTTACATAAAAAAAAAAATATACACCGACGAACTGATAACCTCCTTCTTTTTTGGAAGTCGGTTGAAAATAGTTATAATTTTTGAAGTCTCTATAGAGGAGTCAGTTTTTTGCCCCCCTGTGCGACACGCCTAAACCGTCTCCAATCGAGACCCAAATTTATATATGATATCTGTGACCGTGGTATTTGAGGGGTGAGACTGAAAAAATCTCATTTGATTGTAAGGACCACCCTAATGTAAATACGTATGAACCCCAATTAATTTAATTTGAAGGAAATGCGCGTCGAGCAGTTCCGCTGCAGCGCAAAGTGATATTTTTTCCCCATTGCGTTCCCATAAATTCATAAATAAACTATCGATTTTGGGGTTTTATTCTTTTGGGTTGGCTAAAATGATGTTTCAGCTATCGAAATATGTCCAAGACGGGTCCCGACATTTTGCACCTGTTTGTATAATCAGTATGAAAGTGATAGTTGATGCAACGCGTTGAGAAGTAAAAATATGATGTTAAAGTTTAAAAGAATGCCAACAGCCATAGGGACGATCGATTTTAATTTTGTAAAATGGGACTATCTTCTACAGGTGAGTTC
Source organism: Rhagoletis pomonella (assembly GCF_013731165.1). Classification (NCBI taxonomy): domain Eukaryota; kingdom Metazoa; phylum Arthropoda; class Insecta; order Diptera; family Tephritidae; genus Rhagoletis; species Rhagoletis pomonella. Next base: position 64,450,155 of record NW_023458556.1, read on the forward strand.
TATATAAGTAACTAATCCATTTAAAAATTTTTTGATGTGTTCACCTGATTAATACTTAATGAAATATTCAAGTGATCTTTTTTACTAAAACAGTTTAAATAAAAGTTCTCAATATTTCACCAACACAAAATGTATGTTTATAATAATAACCACAACGGCTGCCCTCCTCCCGCCCATCCGCACGAGGGGCGCAGTCCGCATGACGTACGGAACTTGAGTTTGCTAAGTGTCGAGATCTAAAAGTATTCAGCTACAGAACCAAATTCATCAGCTAACTATTATGTATTTGTGTTAGTCAATCATTTATTGAGAAAGCGATACTATCCTTTCTTAATGCTGAAAAGCAAATCAGATATATCAAATGTGCTGGAATGAAAGTTAAAATCCTTGCATAAGCAACGGAGTGGTTCGTGTAATTCAAAATTAGTTTTACAAGTTTTCAAAAATAGGGGACAAAAGTGCCTTGGTACACAAAAGGAAACATTAAGGCTAACTTCACCCAGAAAAAGCGGATTTGAAATTGAGCCTGTCAGTAATTTAACCATAAAAATTGTACCAAACATTTACCTGCGACTGACTAGTGCAGGAAGATTAATAAGGTTTGAAATTGAGAAACCCAACGGAAATTTCTTAAAGCAAAAGGTAGGAATTGCTTTTGAATTGATTCTATATTGTCTGAGTAAATTTGATACCTTGGATTCCATACCACCGAACCGTAATCGTTCTAACTAATTTTGTAAACAGGGTGATATAAGGGTCACAAAAATCTTTTGACCGTCGTTTCACAAATGCAAGTACACCTTTAGCCTTGTTGACTGTCACATTAATGTGAAGATTAAAATTAAGTTTAGGATCCATTGGTTGCCTATTGTTTAAGAAACTGGCTGAACAGCTCTTCGCGAGAAGCACATTAAGCGCCTAATTTTAGCAGTGTTATCGCTTCGGCATACCAAAGTATGAAGCTTTTATAGCGAACACATGTATTTCAATTAAGCTCTGTACATTACTCAGCGTTGCCAGGTTGACGTTTTTAACGTCATTCGGACGTTTTTTGTATCCTGTTGACGTTTGGACGTTTTTTGTTTAAAAAATTATGTTTTTTAACTTCCCAGTAATTTTTCTTTGTTACTACATCTTGTAAGTAGAACTGATTATGAATTATTTTCTTAATAAATCTTTACAATCTTTGTGGTTTGCTGCAGCTACTTCAAAAGATATTTATTTTTTAGACACATATGACTTATGTAAATATGATGCAAACCAAGCCTACGCGCATTTTTTGGATTCTTGGACTAAGGATCCCGTGTTCAAAGGCTGGTTGTGTAAACACTTGAGGTTACGAGGCTTGTTGTAATGTTTGCAATTGCAATTGCCGATCTATGGCAACACGCACGCTCACAAAAGCATCAAAGAAGCTGGGCAGCATAAAACGTCAGAAAAAAGTAGGCAACTTTTTTAAGACTTTATTGAAAATGCTCCCTCTTAGCAGAGCGTAATTTACCATTTTCGACAACCGAGCCCCTAACCAAATGTCTACAAGAAAAAAAAAAATTATTAAAAATCAACGCGATTATTTAATGCGATTATAAAATGTTGAAAATCTAGCTGAAAATTTGCAGATTTTTTATAATTTTTGCACAAAGTTTGAAATGTGGATTTATATTTTGTTTGTCATATAATGAGCTTGGCTTTTATGAAAAAATAATAAACATTAAATAAACAAAAGAGAAACAGCCAAAATCGATCAAAATGTTGATGACTTAATCAGCTGATCACAAGTGTATGTATAAAATGATTTTTATATTAACGATCTCAAACCAGTTTACAATGAATTTTAAATGTGTTCTGTCGATATGACATTTTAATAAACCTTACGAACATATGTACCTTTGTATGCAATAAAAGTTTAATAAGAACAATTTTTGTACATTTATTTAAAAAAAGACGTTTTTGGGTAGGAAATGACGTTTTTTCAGACCAAGGGAGACGTTTTCTCATGCCGAAGACCTGGCAACACTGACATTACTACTCATAAGCCGTTTCGAAATCGGCATTTATTAACTTTCTTTGTGTTGGAAATAAAAATTGTTTGTCATTTCAATAGGAAATAATTGAAAATAAATTATTTCGTGCTAAAATTCGCGCAATTGTATTGAACCATAAGCGTCGAGTCTTCCGTCCACCTAAACCACTTTGGGAATCACTGATGTAGAATGTGTTTATTAACATTTGACATGTGCAGGGCGAGCATGTGTGCAGAAGTCGAGTCGTCACGCATTCGCTTCGGCATGAAAAAACGATTACTCTACTATGATTAGGCGCGTAATATACCGCTTTTATGTAACCGGGAACGATTCCTTCCATACAGCCCTCTTTAATCAAATGAAATAAGGCTGTTAACGGCTTATCGGCAAGGCTTCTGCGATTATTTGTTTCACTTTACTTTCCTGTGCTAGGATAACAGGTTCTTGTCTGACTTCAGACAAAGAAAAACACTGTATTAAAGCTTTTATTTAGAAGACTTTCAGCTGAATTTATACAAGGTGATAGCAGGAGCTCAAAAGCAAAAAAAATTGTATGTATTTTAAAACAATTGTTTTTGCTTATGCGGCGTGAACTGTCAAAATGCGTAAGAGTGTGTGTGGAAATGCAAACAAAATATTTCAATTTGCCATTCTAAGCTGTTCGGCGAAACGAAAAAATTAGCTGATCTTGTAACACCACCTTGTATAAATTCGCCTCGGAAGGTTCTTCAAATTGCCAACTGGGTACCCTCATATATATGTATCTATGTATATGTAGGTACATATTAGGGATGTAGCGAATGTGGAATTTTAGACATCCGCGGATGTCAAGTATTTTTAAGAAACAATTAGAATCTAGCATAATGGCGAGATCGTTAGTTAAAACAGCGCTTACAAGCGAAACCAGATACATACGCCAGGTTTTCCTAAAGCTGTTTAAAAAGAATTCTTCATTCTTATTTCTTTGGCTGTTTCAGAATTTGGGGAATCTGTAACTTCATCAGCGTTTTTCGATTTTAGTTTTTGTAATTAATTTTTAATACTTTCTTCTGCGACTGGTTTGAAAAATTTGTGCTTATAGCGATTTATGGAAAATAAATTATTATGTCTAAACAAATTCTGTTTTTAAAGTCGTGGGTGCCAGCCAAATTTTTATTTTTTTAAAAAGCATCCCGTTTTTTATAAGCATTTGAATCTCAGGTATTTACGTCGAATTAAAGGTCAGACCTACAGACTTTTAATTATTTGAGCATCGATTCTCTTTATAGCCAGACGTTGATCATTTCTGCTGGTAATCCCTATTGAAGGAGCTTACTCTTTGACTTTAAATAACAAAGAAGGGACAGTTTTACCACAGAAGTTTTTAGCCAAGTATCCAATGTATGTCAATGTATAAAATTACTGTTTTCAAAACTTTTGCTAAAAATAAATTCATCAAAAGCAAATCACGAAAATTTGGTAAGGAATTACAGTGCACACTTTCTTCTTTTGTGTCTAGTAGTTTTTTTAAGATTGGTCCAAATAATTATAATAAATAAAGACACCAATGCAGGTATTTAAAGCACAGAAAAAAAATATTATTAAAAGGACTATGTTCTCTTTGACGTACGTCAAAGGTCAAGTAGAAGTGGGAACTTGTATGACTGCCCATTGGTAGCTCGGTTATATAGCTTAAGAAATAATATGTTTAAAGACTTTTTTATCAAAGTTGATAAATAAGACATTTGACCAGTTTTATTATACAAATACTCCCACGATCACAGGCAAAAATAGTGGCTACAATTTGTCATTTTGTTCACCATATGTGACCTGGTCTACGGAAAGGGGGCTTAGGTGTCAAAAAATCAATTTTCACTTTTTGGTTGATTCGGATGGAAGATGAGATGCTTTTTCACGTGGTGAAAAGCAGAAAATCCTAACTTGCTTAGAAGTGTACTAAAAATGTAGAGAAAGAAGAGTAAAAATACGACAAAATATAATTTATTGGTAATGAACAAAATACATTGAATTATAAGCTATAAAGACATAATTATACACTAGAAAAACGTATTATGGTCCAAAAATAATAATGCTGAGTAGTTTATGTATTTTTCTTTGTTGTCGTTTTCCTTGAGATCTTTATACATCTTTTTAGATCCTTTACATCAACAACATACAGGTCCATCTTAACAAAAGTTTGTTCGGTATCATCTTCTGCCTGAGATACACATACTTCGTCTTCATCATCATCGCTCTCTTCATAGTTTTCATCATCCTTTTCATGGAAATATTGTCCGTATACGGCACTGAACTCCTCATCAACACTCATGTTTCATTTCATGCGAAATGCGAAGACGATAATCAACAGAAACAGTAAACGTCACTTCTTCAGTGTTACTTTTTTAAATGTTCCACACTAGCAACTTACACGATGAACTATAATAATATTCCGACCAACAACAACACTTACTGGACCAACAACAACACTTACTGGACGTCCGGCGCGGAGAACAATTAACGAGATAATGAGAAACTGACGAAACGAGTTGCTTACTTTTAACAGCTTTTTCACAGAAAACTAGTTTTCGCACGTATGCTCCCTTTTCGTAGACCAGGTCACATATATACGTTTTATCGGTGCACTTGCACGACATTCGCATTCGCAGAAGTTCCGCATTGATTATTGCCATTGCGAAACCTAATGCGAATGTTAAAATTAATCCGGAAGCTCCGAGGTTGCGAATGAGAATGCGAATATTCGCAACAACCCTGGTACATATGTATGTAGATATTAAAATAGATATTCATACTCTCTGCACCCAATGGCGTCAGCAACAAGTAACAAGCTTAGTCGATAAAGTCATACCTTCCATGGAATCATGTTTGTCTTTGCATTAGCCTGTTTATAAATTCGCATAAATTGAGCAATATTTGTCAAGACTTTTTGTTTTTTTTTTTCAGATCTCCCACGTCCACTTCCTAGCTTGTTTACTGTGCATGCTAAACTATGTTAAATAAAGAAAGAAAAACGAACTCATATATTTACTCACATAACACTTTGGCACGCCATAAAATGCACATGAATTGAATTGGCCAATTTGTGCCGCACAATGACGCACTCAAAATTCCTGCCTTTTAACTGCTTCAGCAAGTGAACACTGAACGCAGCAGCAGAGCACCATCGCAACATTTCACCTTTTTCAAATATTGGTCTAAGTAAGAGTATGTGTAACGTGAAAATTCCAACTTATTAAACACGAATCCCTCGCACAAAATGTTTCTAAAGCGTTTGGAGTACTTCAAGTGTCTTTTGTTCCGTATATTGACATTTAACCTGTTTGCAATTCACATGACTTTTTAAGAGGTCTTCGGTGATAAGTAGGGCTCGTAATCGCATGCACTGAAAAATTGGAAACATACGCATATGATATGCATTCAAAAGTCAGAAATATGCGCCCTGAACAAGTAAAATATGCAATTAAAAATATTATCCTAATATTTTATTGCCGGTACAGTAATAAATAACACATGTATTTTCACTTCAAAATATAATACATATTTATGGATACAATTAGTTTATAATCAAGCAGTCAGATACAATCTTGTTTAAATAGACAGTTGAGAAAGTTCGCCATTTTGATTCCACAACTCGTGCAACCTACAGCCATTTGGTGGCGGAATGGCTTGCAGAATGTCTTTAGCCTCATCCTTGCAAAGGCAGGACACTCGCACAGGAAGTGTTCGACTGTATCTTTTGAGCTAGTCATCGCAACTACTACACCTAAGAACCTGTGCACACCGCAGTAAGTTAGTAGGTATGTATCTTCTTTGCTCATTCCTAAGAGAGCTTTGGTCTAAGTGGGTCGTAGGACACCTAGAACTTCCGGATAATCCTGTACGGTTCCACCTCTGCTTAGTTTTGGATTGATAAATTTCGGTACTTGTAGTTTTTATCTCCCTGAGCGAAGCGCCCATGCCCACCGCGCGGGACACATTCAGTGCGCAGCCGCACCTTGCAAGTTCATCCGCCGCCACATTCCGTAAATCTCCCTGTGTGCCAGGAACCATATTAGGTAAATTTCGTGTTGATCAGAGATATAGGCCAGCTCTCTCCTACAGTCTTTCACTAGTTGAGATCTAACAGAGGTAGAAGAGAGTACCTCAATGGCCGCTTGGCTATCCGAGAAGATATTCAGATGCATATCTAAGAAAAAATTATATAGATTTTTTTTTTGGCAAGAGATTTCGCACTCAATTTAAGTGGTTGTAATTAAAAAAGAAAAAAAAATATGCCAAAACTACATGCATTTATTGTAAAATATGGGCGAAATTTGCGAAAACAGGTATTTTTTGCAAATCATGCATTTACTGCGAAATACGCAAAAATATGCACTAATGATTGAATGCCGTTTTAAAGGAAATTTCATGATTCGTAACGATATTTTTAACATTTCGATGTTAACATACCCAATAAAAACATGCATTTGCATGAGATTCCGAGCCCTGGTAATGAGTGTTTGTTAAAAGGATAAAAGGGACTTGAGACAGGTCGCAATTTAAAGGAGATTTTTTGATAAAAGCGAATCATTAATCGTATTACTTTAGCGAAAAAAATAATTTTCGAAAACAAGTGTACCATTTAAGTTTATACATGCATATTTATGTACAAGGGTGCTTTACACATATCTTTAGATATCAATTAGGGCGGTATTATCACTTGCGAAGCGAATGATTTTGGCGAAGCGAACGGTTTGGCGGAGCGAATTTAAGGACAAGGAAGGCATTAAAAGTGTTCGCGATGCAAAGAACTTCCACAAGCTGGTAAAAAAGAACACTCTTAATGCATATTTAAGTTGCGTCCGCCAATCCATTCGCTTCGCCAAACCGTTCGCTTCGCCAAATTCATTCGCTTCGCAAGTGATAATACCGCCCTTAAGCATAGTACATATGTACATACATTAGAGTGGTTCATAAAAACACACTTTTTGGAAATTCATAAACGCTACATCAGAATATTGTTATTTGTGATATTTTTTATTTTTTATTTTGAAAAAAAAAGTTTTCTTAGAGGTCGCGCTGGTCGGTTTTTTATAAAAACGCTGATGTTCTCAATTTTTTAATTTCTTGACATGTTAAAATGCAGCTAAAAATGTGGTTTTTACATATAATTACTCTGGTAATATTGGGGAGCTTTCCCTTAATTACACACCTGTCTTGGACAATTAGAATGGGTCTAGTTCCCGAAAATATGCTCTCGAAAAGACACTAGTAAAATTAAAACGTCGATACTGAACGATTTACGCATTGTCATGGGTTGGAACTTGTTACCAGGCGGTTTCGGGGGTTGCTATTTAGGAATCTGAAGTCAGTTTTTCGAAATTCAAAATGGCGGATGCAAAATGGCGGTCCATTAAAAAAAAAAAAAATGATTGGATTTGTTCGAAACCCGGCACTCGAGAGTTCTTGGTGTCGCGGATTACGAATCTGAAGTCAATTTTTTTAAATTCAAAATGGCGGATCCAATATGGCGATCAAATTAAAAAAAGTACTAAAATTAAAACGTTGATACTGAACGTTTTAAACATTGTCAAGGGTTAAAACACGTTCCCAGTGGGTTTCTGGGGTTGCTGATTACGAATCTGATGTCAGATTTTCAAAATTCAAAATGTAAAAAAATTCAAGTAAAAAACTTGTATTTATACGAATGTTGGTAAAGAATGAACTATAAAAAACTAACCGAAATTAAATAACAACAAAAATAATATTTTAAAACTTGTCAAAATTTCGTGCGGCTATAATTTTTTCGACTACTGTACATAA
>NW_023458556.1:64458077-64462048 GCF_013731165.1 Rhagoletis pomonella
CCTACGCTTAAGTATTAGATCCAATGCAGCACTGAGTAAACCTGATGTGTTTTTTTTTGCTATTTCATTGCTTTCTGATAAAGGCCACTAAAATTTTACTTCGCAGGTACGCGATGCTCTTCGTTGAGGCTCAAATGACTCCACTTTTTTATCCTTTCGAAGCCCTGCAGGAAAAGTTGCTGAACTAGATTTCTTACAATTGAAAAAATTTTAGCCGTTTAAATGGCCCCCATAAATGCTGTAAATGACTGAATTTTCTTTCTACCGTGGATCCACTGTAAAGATTCTGAGAAATTATAAATTCATCGAAAATAATTTTACTTAAAAAAGTTGCTTTTTTCCTCTAGGTTCCAGAACATGGTCAATGTGTCAATGGTCAACTAAATAGGCAATTTCAGTATAAAAAAAGCTTATAGGAAGATTTTACACTACGGATTTTAATTGTTGTATACTGTCGCATAGTTGTACAATGTACATATTTATATCGTAAACTTCCGAAAAGAACCGAAAAGAAGTCCAAGTATTTGAAGATTTTTTCGATTTTCAAATCGAGGTATGTTTTGTTTTATTAGTAAATTACACTGGTTTACAATAAAAATGTTTCATGGATGCCACTGTTCAATTCCTATGTAGAATTGTTCGATGATTCCGAAAATCGCGTTAATTTTTTATGGATATGATTTCGAGATGTTTGCAATTTACCGTAATTCAGCTAAAAGCAGTGGCTGCACTTAATCACGTACATACATATATCTTATGAAGAAATTGAAATATCTTTATACGAAGTATAGAAAATCCTCCATAAACCGTATATATGTTACCGGCCTAACCCGACCTTAGGACAAACTAGTCTTTCCTAGGCTAAACTAGTTCTTCCCAGCTCCGATAATCCGTCCAACGCGGAAACATACATACAAAAAAATTTTTGCGCATTTTCAGTTGACTACTCATTTAATTTTTATTTATCCATCCCAGCCAGAACAGGCTTACCATAGAACAAAATTAACTAGATTTTTGGAATCAGCGGACGATTGTATATAGCAATTGGATAGGGGCAAAAACATAACAAACCCCAAACTTGTTACCCAGAGTTAGTAAAGTATTAAGAAAATAATAAGAAAAAAACATTTATATTTGGTTAGTCCGCACCTTGTTTTGATCCAAAGGACATATGTAGATCAACCTATATCATGATTTTAATTTTTTAATCGACGTTTTAATAAATTTTTAGGGTATACTGTTTTGTAACCCCATACAGTTTTGTACAATAAATTGCATATTTAAAGTTTTCCTCTCCTTCGTGTTATTTTTAATAATATTTTTGAAGTGAAACTTCTTTAGCGGCGTTTGGTTGGTGGCGTTAAATTGGCAAATTTAACGGAAATGGTTGCAACGGAAACAAGTGCTTCTTAAATGTATCAATTTAACAAAAACGTGCTAATAGGCGGTTTAAGACCCTCTTAAAGAATATTTTTCAAACCAGATGCTCTTGAACTGTTTTCGTCTGACACTTACATTGTTGTGATATTTTATTTAAGTTATTAGTATTAATATTTTAACAGGTGGCAGCCCCTTTAGAAATATTTTCGAAATTAATTTTGACACCCACCTCATAATAATATTATAGTTAACTTATTAATTGACTTTAACTTCTTCAAAAAAACTCGAATATGGTAATACAGGTTATAAGCGATCTATGCGCCAAATTTCATTGAAATCCAGCAGCTTTAGCGTGAAAGAGCAATAAACATTTTCAGTTGAGCAGCATAGAATTTGTCTTGGTATCTTTTGATTTTGAAATTGTAGCAAACAAATTATGAGATTGAAAATAGACTTGAATTGATATGAAATATTAAATGTGTATGTACATATTAGGGTGGCCAGATATTATAGTGACATAATCAGTGCAGTTGGGATCAAAAATCAGTACAAAGCCATAAAAATCAGCTAATTTTTAAGCGTATTTTTTATTATTAACAATATAACAACCAAATAACAGCGCATTAATTTAACTAAAAATAACTAATATACTTTTAAATACATATAGTATTATCAATATAAAAATTCATTACTTTAAAACAAATCAAAGGTATTACGTATGTATGTACAGCTGTGCTCAGGAAAATAGTAGTAAAATGTATTGAGAGGTTTGAAAATTTTTTCTTTCCTTAATTTAAATTTTTTATAAAAATATAGGTAATTCTATAACAAAAGACATGTGAGTTGAAGTCTCAAGCTTTCTAGAAAATTTACAAAAATTGAGAAAAAAAAAATAAAAATTTGTAGCCCATTCAGTTTCAGTAGAAGACGAGCTCGAGTCAGAATCTGTTTGCATATTTTAAGCTACAAATTTAAAACATATTTAGTTGGTGTGCTTATTAAATACAACATTCACATTAAAATGTTGACTAAAAGGTATACTACCGAATTATCGCTAAACGAATTTTCGAGTGCAAATGAAATTTAATAGTGTTAAATGTGTATGTGCAAGTAAAATTACAGGTGGTCGAACATCAAAAATCAAAGTAAAGCTACATATATCATATCCAAGAGTCGGTAGTTTGCACCTTTTCCAAATTTTTAGAACTTACATTGCACCGTAGCAGTAGTCGTCTTAAGTTTGAAATACTGACAGCCGATTTCTCAGTGGATGTTTAATTATAATCAAAAGATTATCTCTTATTGTCATCTTCTCAGTGTACTTAATATATGATTAACTCACCACCACCTTTCATAAGATTTATTTATGGCAAAACCAGCTTTTCCTGTAAATCCTGTAAAACCTGCAAATCGTGATTGCAAATCGGGTTGGGTTGAATCCAAACAGTTTGTTATATTGCGAAAACGAAGCAATTGCAAGCTGATACCTTTTTAATAATGGATCAAGTTTAATTAATGCTTTCAATCTGCTCACACGTATGAGTTGTCAAAAACCATTGTTTTGAACATGTAAACCTCAAGTAAATGTCAATTACACCAATTTACAAAAGTATTTATTAAATGTAAAAATCAGTACAAACTCAAAAAATTAGTAGATTTTGCGTACTGATTTCGGGCTCTTAAAAATCAGTACAATAGAAAAAAAATCAGCACATGTACTGATTAAATCAGCGCATCTGGCCACCCTAGTACATATGTATGTATGTGGATGGATATTGAGCGCTTCAAACGGGTCTCAAATTTGTACTTGCGCTGTAGAAATTTTAGGTCTATGCTATGTAGTTTGACTATTGAATGAAAGACTGATTGTCAAGTAAATGTAATGGAATTGTATTGCATGCACTCCACGTTTTTCAATCTCATAAATTGTTTATAATGACTTTTGCTAAAATTTTAAAATCAAAAGTTATCAAAACTAATTCTATGGGACTGCGAAATATTATTTTATACTTTTTAGTACATTTATAGAAGCGTGGTATATTAAAAAGTTTTTTATTTTATTTATTGTCTACTTTTTAGTCTTGTCTGTATAAAATTTTGCAAGATACATATATTACAATAATCCAATACAACTGATTACTCAGATATGTGTTTTTGCGCTATAACTCTAACTTCATATCTGAATAATAAATTGTATGCGTGCTATATGTTAAATTGAATATACTAAATTTTAACCTGTTTAAGTGAAGGAGTTATAACGCAAAACAACGTCTCTGATCAATCAGTTGTATGGGAGCTATATGTTTTAGTGGATCGATTTCGATGATTTTATGGAAATAAAGTAATTTAAGGTAATATTAAAAAACGGTTATGTGCAAAATTTTAGTAAAATATCTTCAAAACCCAGGGACTTTTTTTATAAAATAGTTAAAATTTAAGCAAAGTTTCAAGTACCGCTATCTCGAAAAGTGGAGCCAATAGGGTGAAACTGAGGACGCCATTGAATTTAGAAGGCTCCAGTTAAGTAAGAGCAACTATCAGAATATTTGTCGAAAAACAGTTGCTTTGATACCATTCTCGAAATATTCTGA
>NW_023458556.1:64462148-64471575 GCF_013731165.1 Rhagoletis pomonella
AACTGCTCTATTGTGAATTGTTAATAGGAAAGTGGAGAGGGAAATTTGTGTTTTCATATATACATGATTTATATTTTAAGTAAGTATATATATTACGCAAATACCTCGCATAATTACTAATTTCTATTGTTTTTTGTGTCTAAATCCCTTTGAATTAATCACATTTTTCTTGCCAGCTACCAGCAGGGTTGCTTAAGTAGCTAAAAGGAAATTTTACCCGAGTTGAGCGTTCTTTTGCCGCTCGCTTACAAAAAAATACAGCTAATATCTGTCTTCGTATGAAATAGATGTCGGAGGGCTGGCTTTAGTATAAGCCAGCATTCGCAGCATACGATTGCGAATGACTTACTGGCGCGAACACAGATATCTTACTTCTTACTAATATTATAAATGTGAAAGTTTGTATGTTTGGATGTTTGGGAAATCATCACGCGGAAACGACTGAACGGATTTGCATGAAATTTTGTACACGGATAGCTTATGGGCCAGATTGGTTAATAGGCTATTTTATTAAGAGTTGCCACCTGTTAAAAAAGTTTAATTTATTTAATATGCGGGAACGACTGAATGGATTTGCATGAAAATTTGCACACAGATAGCTTATGACCTAGATTGGAAAATAGGCTACTTTTCTTAAGAGTTGCCACCTGTTAAAAAAGTTTCATTAAATTAATACGCGGAAACGATTGAATGGGTTTGCATGAAATTTTGCAAGCAGATAGCTTATGACCGACAGTGGGAAATAGGCTAATTTTTTGGAAGAGTTGCCACCTGTTAAAAAAGTTTAATTACATTAATACGCGGAAACGACTAAACGGATTTGCATGAAACTTTGCACACAGATAGCTTATGACCTAGGTTAGAAAGTAGGCTACTTTTTTTTTAGAGTTGCCACCTGTTAGAAATGTTTAATTTAATTAATACGCTGAAATGAATGAACTGATTTGCATGGAAGTTTTCACACAGATAGCATATGAGCTAGGTTGAAAAATAGGCTACTTTTTTTAAGAGTTACCACCTGCTAAAAACGTTTAATTAAATTAATACTCGGAAAAGTCTGAACGGATTTGCATGAAATTTTGCAAGCGGATAGCTTATGACCTACAGTGGAAAATAGGCTAATTTTTTTGGTAGAGTTGCCACCTGTTAAAAAAGTTGTAATTAAATTAATACGCGGAAACGACTGAAGAGATTTGCATGACATTTCGCACAGAGATAGCTTATGACCTATCTTGGAAAATAGGCTACTATTTTAAGAGTTATCACGTATTAGGAAAGATTAATTAAATTAATACGCGTAAATGACTGAACTGATTTGCATGAAAGTTTGCACACAGATAGCTTATGACCTAGACTGGAAAATTGGCTACTTTTTTAAGAATTGCCACCTGTTTGAAAATGAAATATTGCTCAAAGATGGTTTATGACCTGGATTGAAAAATAGGCTACTTCCTTAACCGGTTTTCCGATCAGAACGAAATTTAGTACACTTACTACGGTTTTCGGAAGGATGGTCTTAGACTGAAAGTAAGTCCGGTAACTCAAGGCCCCTCCCATACAAATTGGAATTTTCATATTACATACATATCTCTGGAAGTATTTGTGGGGGAGAACTGAAACTTGGTATAGTGATATGTATGTGAAATCAATGTTGGCATTAATCGATTGATGTTTTAATCAGTTAGTTAATTCGATTTAATTCAATCTGATTACAGTTAATCATGATTAATTTTAATCTGACTAAACAGTTAATCGTAACCGCGATTAAAAAATTAATTTTTAATCAGTAACTCTTAATTTGATCAAGTAGGTTTGGTGATTAATTAAGTTATGCTGGAATTTCCCTGTGCACATAAAGCAAGTTAATCCGGTATGGCTAAGTCGGGTTTCCTCATCAATCTAAGCAATTTGGTGTGCATTTTCATTAAGATATATACCAACAAACGTTTTACAAACTAGGTTTGTAAAAGTTCCCAGTTTATGTATTACTAATAACAATAATTATAATTATTTTATATTATGTGCTTTTTATAAGCGTAAAACACAAAATAATTACTATAATTGGTGTTTGGTTTCAAACTCGGACAAACTAGACAAATTAATCAGATTTTATTTTTAATTGGATTAACGATTAATGATTAAAATTAATTAAACGTAATCGCAGCCAGCGATTAAAAAAATGTTATCATTAATCGTACAGTTGATTACGACTAATTAATTTTAATCGTCAAACGCGATTAACATTTTAATCGTTAATTTTTAATCGGAAATTTTTAATCAGATTAACAGTTTGCAAACACTGTGTGAAGTCATGTTCATATTGACGGAGAAAAATGGACGTTTTTAGAAAATTGGCGTAGCACCTCCCATACTGACTGAAAGTTTCATATTGCATATCTCTTCAAATGTTTGGGGTAAAGCATTCAAGCTTGGTATGGAAATACATATGTATGTATGTATGTGAAACTAATACCATACTCATGGAGAAAAATGAGAGTTATTGGAAAAGGTGGTGTGGCAACTCCCATGCGAATTGATTTTTCTATGCTGCATATCTCTGGAGGTGTTTATTGCAGAGGACGGGAACTTGGCACCGAGATGTGTATACAAAATTAATTCCATACTCATGGCGAAAAATTTGCGTTATTCGAAAATGGGACATGGTTCCTCCCGTATAAATTTACTGTTTTATACTGCTTATCTCTAGAGGTGCTCATGGTAGAGTACTGGGGCTTGGTACTGGGGTATGTAAAATCAATTCTAAATTCATGAAAGAAGATTAGGGTTATAAGAAAAAGGGGCGTGGCACTTCCAGTACAAATTTACTTTTTCTTGCCACATATCCCTGGAAGTGTTTGTGGAAGAATACTGGAACTTAGTATGAAGTTGTGTAAAGAAAATGTATCAATTGCTCATGGAAAAAATGTGAGTTATTAAAAAAGAAGGCATGTCTCTGGAAGGATAGAAAATCTCTCGAAGTATTTTAAATTTGTTATGGAGATTTATTTTATAAGTGCCGTACTGACAGAATAAATTTCATTAAATGGAAAAGGGAGAGCCGGGTTCGGCCTTATAATCTAAAGCTCTCTTGAGGCATTTGCTACAGTAATGAGAAGTGGTATTTTATCAAGGCCAGGTTACTAAATTTGAATTGGAAATATTAGAACCCGCCGTGGCACCTCCAAGAAGGTTACACGTTCACGCGTCGTATACCTGGAACCATTTTAAGGTTAACTTAGAGGGATTGATATCTTTCGTATGCCTAGCGCGCAGACGGGATTTTATAATTTCATAGTTTTAAACGGCCTAAATACCTTAATGCAGCGTTTTTGCTGCATTTAAAATGCAACATTTAGCACTTTCGAACATATGTTTTCGAAGAGCGTTCATGCTATAGCATTTAGCAAATGCACATTTACGCGAGTTCGAAATCCTATGCTTTTGACAAACAGCCGTGTTCCAGTCTCTTATTTAGATCCGTATATATTACGATCAATTCTCACGATGAAGATAATGTGCAAAAACCCTACTGAAAAGGAAAAAATGAAATTTAAACCAAAAATTCAATACAAAAACTTCAATTGTTTTAACCATAACCGAACATTTGTTTGTGTATATATTCATTTGTCGGTGCTGTCAATTAAAATTTCCTCACTTAATTAGGAAACAAACCAAACAGAGTTGATCACAAATTGATCCAGATTTCTATCAGCATCACATCGATGTTGAATTTGCTTAACTTTTCTTTATCCAAATATGTAATGTAAAATAAAAGATATCTAGCAACTGTATACTCGAAAAAGCAATGTTGCCACCTTTTCTCTTTAAACCATGTTCGAATCGTGGAAATTTTGGAAGATCATAGGGTTGCTTTTAGCATTTAGATGGAGTTGCATTTAGGTGACGAATTTTGTATGGATAAATGTACATTTAGAGTAGCATTTAGAGCTAAATGAGCTAAATGCGCTAAATGTGCTTTTACGCGTAAGCAAAAACAGCCCATAACTCGCTTAAAAAATAACGAGCTATAACGAAATGGGCACAGAAATAAAATCTAACATCATTAAATTATTTTTCATATTTGTATAAAAGCGCGGGGTGAAACCCGCGGGTATAAGCTAGTATACATATATTTCATTGGCTAAAAATCTTCGTATGTGTCTGTAGTTTAAAAAAACACCGCCTTTTGAAAAAATTCAATATAGCGTCTCAACTACTAGTCAATCCCTCTCAGTTGATATCCATATTTAGGGCAAAGAAAATATTTAATCGGGCATTTTGTGATGGCCGCCATCTTGAATTTGGAATTTTTTCATTGTGTACTGTATTCTTAGAATACTATTCTACTAGTCAAGCCCTTGATTTCGCGTTAGACGGATGTATCGGATCTAGATAGAACTAGTTTCGCCTAGGAAAAACTAGTTTGTCCTAAGATCGGGTTTGGCCGGTAATATATATAATTTTGAATATTCACAATGGTTTTCATGTTAAATATTTTTCGTAATTTTTTTTTTCAAGGATGGCTCATATTACAACATAATCATATAAATTCACGTTTCTGTGTTGGAAATTTAATAGAATTTTAGAAACTGTTATAAAAACTTCAATATTTTAAATCAGAGTTTATAAGTAGTTAGATCAATAGCCCATTAAATTTTAGTATAATTAATCGCGTTGATTTTTTGTAAATTTTTTACGCACGCTCTTGAAGGTATTCTCCTTTTTAATTATTTTCGTCTCATATGCAAGGTTAAACTTTGCTACACTAAAATTTTATGGGCTTCAAAACTGAATTCGAGTATTCATATATATGTATATATATTTCGAAAAACTCTGATTAAAAAGATTGAAATTTGAAGACAGTTTTTAGAGTTCTATTAAGTTTACAACAAATTTAAATGGCTTATGAAATAAAAGCCATGCTTAAAAAAAACTTAACGAAAAATATTTAAAATTAAAAATATTGGAAATTAAAAAAAACATCACTGCATAACTACACATTTCGGGTGCTCAGTGATTGGTATATTTACGTATGTAGAATATCGGCTATATCAATAGCACTCCCATTTCACAGTGAGATTGTTTACCAATTTTGTTTATTATTATTTTTTTAAATCCGATTAAAAGGTCGAACATTTTGATGAAAAATCGTCGATTTTTCCTTTCTTTTGTATAAAGCTTCAAAACTGGGTTTATATGATTTTGTCTTAAGCATGATAAATTTTTTATAAAATAATAACAAAAAAATTTTAGCTCTCAATATGTTATGGATACTTAAAAAAAATGGTGTACGGAGACTTTGCTGTTAAGTGTAGCTTAAATAAATTTTATGGATATATTTTGCTTAAATTGTATCCGTACGTATGTATACCTAATGTTTAAAAATGACATTAATGCTACCAATAACGACTTTTTTGAAAATATTTCAGCCGTCGCCCCATAAACTAGAAAATTACATACTTATTAAATAAACGAAAACAGTTTGATATTAGTTTTAGGGTCTAAGAAAATCGAAAAAATATAGTATGGTATAATTTGTGCATCTTTTGTCAGCTTTCACACGACTAGGATGAGTAACATTGATGATAGCGCAACTAGCACCACATGAGTTTCAACCGCCCAGCTCTGCATCCATTTTGCAGCAGTTCAAAGACAGTTCTGAAATTTGTAGGGCGGAACTAGCGGTTTGCCAGACTGTCTCTAAATTTTGCTGCAGGGAACGTACGTATCACACGTAGTCACGTCATTGACTTAATAAAGTAAATTCAAAAAAATAAAATAAAAACACTTTTTAATATACCACGCTTTTATAAATGGACTAAAAAGTAGAAAATAATATTTCTCAGTCACATAGAATTTGTTTGGCTCAGTCCAAAGTTGCACTTATTGGCAAGAGTGATTCTGCGTTGGATTTCCATGCTGACATTATTATCGGTGTTAATGCTGGTTCCCAAGTAAACGAAATTCTCTACTTTCTCGAAATTGTAACTGTCAACAGTGACGTGGGTGCCAAGTCGCGAATGTGCGTACTGTTGGTTTGATGACAGGAGATACTTCGTCTTGTCCTCGTTTACCACCAGACCCATTCGCTTTGCTTCCTTATCCAACTTGGAAAAGGCAGAACAGACTTCGCGGTTTTTGATAACGATGATATCGATGTCATCGGCATAAGCCAGCAATTGCACGCTCTTGTAGTAAATTGTTCCTGAGCGGTTCAGTTCTGCAGCTCTTATTATCTTCTCCAACATCAGATTAAGGAAGTCACATGAAAGGGAGTCGCCCTGTCTGAAACCCCGTTTGGTGGGGAACGGCTCGGAGAGGTCTTTCCCAATTCTGACGGAGCTGATGGTATTGCTCAACGTCATTTTACGCAGCCGTATGAGTTTTGAGGGGATGCCAAATTCAGACATAGCGGCGTATAGGCAACTCCCGTACGCTCAAACTTTTTTTGGGAAGCGGAAAGCAATATATGTAGGGGAACACAGACAATCCTACTTCCAGCAACATTAAATAAGACAATACATTCTTCCACTACACCTATTTATTTATAACTTCACAGACAAAGTTATTGAAGTTGTTCACGCTTGCCTGGTTATCAGGTTATCTGGTTAAAAATTATTATTGTGTAGTGCATTTTATTGCTGTAAACTGAATAAAAAATATAATCACATAAACACATAACCTGATAATCAGGCAGGCGGGAACAATCTTCTTGTTTTTCTGACTACAACATTTTAACAAACTATTTATTATATTTAAAGTTAAGTTACTGCACCACTGCAATAGATAAAAAGTATTAAATTCAATTACAAAACATTCATAAAAATGTCACCTTTTTAGTTAGTTATGAGGTCATCAATAACAAATGTAAATAATTACCAATGTAAGCAAAAACTTTCGTTGATGTTAATACATACACTCTAAAAAGTGCCTGTAAAACTACTACAGAAAAGTGTTTATTTTTCAACCAGAATCTGTTCAAGTATACGCACAAGATGTTCAAGATTTGATTTTGAACATGAGTTGTTTAAAATATGTATACACATAGATATACACATGAAATGTTTAAAATTACAAACATTTTGAAAGTAAAAATCAGGGTTTGAAAAACTGTTAGCACAGCAGCAACAGCACACGATCCAGAAAATAGAGGTCGCGCCATTCGCGGACCGCTAACCCTCTCATCGTCGATTTGACAGCATCCATCCAATCGCTGACGTCATAAAATACTTTTGTTTACATTCACTGTTGCCAACTTAATGCTTTTCGCACCAAATTTAGTGGGTATTCAAAACGCGAACATTTTTGAGTTTGGTGCTTGGTGCGTTTTTGGTGCTTTTGTTTTTAGTTTGAAGACACCAAATTATAAAATCTTAAAAAATGGAAGCAAAATTTATAGCAATCATAAGCGTGGTAAGCAACTTCACAAAAATTTAAATAAAATCATAGCACAATCATAAGCGACAACAAAATATGTGGCAGCACCTTCAATCAAGCCAGAAGAAATCGACCGTCGTGCAAGAAACATTGATTTTTATTAATTTGAATCGGCATCCTTACAATATAATTATGTATGCATATAAAGTCCATAAAATACACCAATAAATATTTGGTGCGTTTTCAAATTCAAAACTTGGCAATACTGCCTTTTGTTCGATGCTTCCTCTTTTTCTTGTTGAGTTCGTCTTGCTCTCTCATTCTGGTATTTATTGACGTCACGGCCAGTTACTCTCAGCTCGATTGGCGCAATCTTGTATTCTATCATTCTTGGCAACAGCACTCCTATTTTTGCTTTTGCTTTGTTTTGAAATTTTTGATTTTCATTCGAACTAATTTGCTTTCGCTGTGACTTTGAACATTTTATTTTGCTTTTTTGTCGGTAGTTTATTGGAAACAATTTAGTAAATTGAATTTACTGCTTTTGATTTGCTGTGATACCACTTTTCTTGTGGTGTGATTTGCTTGAATGTCCTGTGCACATGAAGCTTTGCAGCATGGTGTAATATCGCTGACTCGCCAGGAGTGAGTACACACAAAATTTGCAATATCAATTCCTTAGCCTTGACCTTTCGCTAGCGATTATCTGGTGTGAGATTGGCGATTACCAATCGCTAGCGAATTGCCTAACAATCGGCAATGCATCGTCGTAGTTAGCTTACGGTCGTCTCTTGTCACCAGTAGAACTAAAGGGTAGTGCATTTCTGCCAATTTGATGTTTCACGGTCAAGTGATAGTCGAATTGCTGTTGCTTTGCTGCCGCTGCGCTGTCGTTGTGCTTTCACAAATTGTTTTTGACCGACTTCCAAAAAAGGAAGAGGTTATAAGTTCGTCGGAACATTTTTATTTTTTTTTTATGTATGTTACCGCATAACTTTGGTCCACGTCAACCGATTTCGATAATTCTTTTTGCATCGGAAAGGTAGAGTCTCTCTAATCTGGTTGAGATCCGATCAGTGGATTATGAGATATATATATATATATATTTTTTATATGGGAGTTTAAGTCGGTTTTTTTTGCTAAAAATTACTTGTTTAACTGTCTGGTTGATTTCAAAATTTTACAGCAAAACGACAGCCAACCCATTTGCTTCTTTCCGAATTGCTGTTGCTTTGCTTTCGATATCATACATGCCGAAGTCAAAGCACAGCAAAAGTAAATCAAATGAAAAAATTACAGCATTTTCAAACCCTGGTAAAAATATATTTTTGACAAGTGTCAGGGGGTTTATACTTCTAAATATATATCATCAGAAAATACTGAAAATTCGCTTGAGATAATACGCTCTTTAAAATACATTTATGCACAGTATGTAATTAATAAATAAACTTTTTAAAGTTTCATAAATTTCATTTTATTTACATAAAAGTATCAAAGAACTCAAATATTTTCAACCGCCTTCAAAAAAGGGGAGGTTATCGATTCTTCGGAGTATTTTTTCTTCTTTTATGTATGCCACCGCATAACTCTAGACAACGTGAACCGATTCCAATAATTCTTTTTTTACCGGAAAGATGTTACCTTCAGGGTCCTCCCGTAATTTGATTTAGATCCGATCATTAAATCATGAAATAATTAACGGTACTCCTAAATTTGTATATGAGAATTGAAGTCGGCTTTGCTTTTTGCTTAAAAATTACTTGTTTAATAAAAAGTTCTATAAACACAACATGCACTCAACTTTCAAAAGTAATACAAAATTTTACAAAAGAATTTCAATATAAATAAATTAAATAATTCCATGAAAGTTTTACACTTTTATGTTCATTTTCGTCGATTTCTGGTTTCACATTTTTTTAATATTTCGAATACCGAAAATTTAACTGAACTTGTATTGTTATCATGTAGTTCATTTTGGTGGAACGAATTCCAAGTTAGCAAATTAAATCTTCGAATGCTTGATAAGTACATATCAGTGGTAAACTTTTTT
>NW_023458556.1:64471585-64485018 GCF_013731165.1 Rhagoletis pomonella
GGTTATAGACTAAAAATAATTCGGATATGTCATGGGGGCGTGGCACCTCCCATACAAACTGAATTTTTCATATTGCATATGAAGAGGAGTTTGCAGTAGAATACTAGAACTTGGTATGGAGATAGTATATGAAATCAGTCCTATACTCAGTAGAAAAGTGGCGGTTATTGGAAAAGAGGGCGTGGTCCTCCTTTACATGGTGAAACTTATATAATGCATATTTCTGCATTGATTTATAGATCATACAACTATACACTATCGTACAGAATATCTCTAGATATATTTGAGGAAGGATATAGAAATTATTTGTGGAGATTTATGTTAGTAATACTTTACTGTAAGCGAAAAAATTGAGTTAGTGGAAAAGAGAACCTTGCCCGTAGTTGAAAATAGTCTTGCAATTACGTATAACGATAAAATGTCCAAAATCTGGCCTCTGTGTGACATGATGATTCAGAGTTTTTGTCAAAAACGTCAGGTAGTTTCTGAAGTAATTTTCTGGAACTGTATACACTTAGGTCTCTTTTATGCGGATTTTTTTTTATACGGATTTGAATTTATGCGGTTATTCAAACCATTATTTCGCAGTAGCGATTTTGCTTTTTTCAGAGTTTTTATTACTTTTTTCAGTGTGTAAAAGACAATGCTTCTGATAAATAATTTGTCTTTGTATTCTTACATAATAATAATAATAATAGATTGGCGCTTACACATATGTTAGTGTTTGGCCGAGCTTCTCCTCCAATTTGTGGTGTGCGCCTTGTTGTTGTCACACAAATGGGAGGGACCTACAGGTTTACGCCGACTCCGAACGGCGATTGTATTTTTACGAGAAGCTGTTTTTCATGGCAGAAATATACTCGGTGGTTTGCCTTTTTTCCAAAATTTTTTTTTATGTATCTATTCTTACATAATTCGTGTATTTATTGTGGTATTTTTATTTTTTTGTTAAAATACAGATAAAATTTTATTTATTTCATTTATGTTCGGTTTTACAGGGAATAATAAGTGTTGAAGTGAAGAAATAAATAGTTTTTTTTGCTCAATAATGCCTCACTGGATTTTTTTATGCGGTTTTTTAGAATTTTTTACATGGAGTATCTGAATTTGTGCGGTTTTTGAAAATGCTGGAACGCATCCCTGTTTTTGTATGAAAGTAAAAAACTTTTTTATGCGGATTTTTTTATGCGGCTTTCTGAGGAACGCATGTACCGCATAAAAAGAGACCTAAGTGTATATATTTATTTCTTAATGACATTTCCATTATATTTTGCTACTAAAACTGGGTGATAGCAAGTTCTGGAGGTTATTACTAAGTCTTTGACATATATTGTGGAAAAATCGTTGGAAGCTCATACGATCATCTTGGAAATATCGTTGTCAAATCGCTGTTATCAAAAATATGAGGTGTTTATATTTGTAACAAGAAATGGTGGTGGGTTATGAATCTCCACGTACATGCTTGATATGAGTATCAGTGTTGCCACACAATGTTTTTATTTTTTACCAAAATCAGCGAAAAAAGTTACCAAATTCAACAAAAAATTACCAAACTTATTTTATGTGCAGAACTGTACAAACATACACATCAAGCCCTAACCGCCAAAATAACAGAAATATTTTAGATGCCTTTCTGCAAAAAAATAAAATAAAATGTGAAAAAAATGTCCCTTTCGTTATTTTGGCAGTTAGGGCTCTATATGTATGTTTGTTCTGCACATAAAATAAGTTTGGTAATTTTTTGTAATATGTTAAAACTTATCAAAATATGGTGCGGCTATAATTTTTTCGACCACTGTATGTAGACAAGTGACAAGAAAATATATCAAAACTTCAACACTTGAATGAAAGCTTTCGACTCACTCATAGACAGAGTGAAGTCTCCCGCTGAATGCCGTAACTTTTTGAACGAGAACATGCATATTTACGTAGAATTCAACTCATATATGTATATGGTTTGCGGGTACACCGGTAAATTGATGGTAATTGCAAAGCTGACGAACTGACAGGGAAAGGTAGGACCACCCAAAACCTTCCAGGAAAGGGCACTGTGGATATACTTAGCAATAACACTTTCACACAGTTTGTTAAAGATCAAACCATTCTAGTAGCCAAGGAACGCTGGAACAACATTCCCCTTGCGAAACTTTCAGGATTACCTGATATTTCTATAAAAGGAAACGCTTACGGGACACTTACTAATGTGGAATCAGAACCATTTGACGTGTAAGACCGAATCGAAAAAGTTACCAAATTGAAAAATAAATTACCAAATTACCAAACTTGATAAATAAAGAAAAGAATTACCAATTTTGGTTAAAAATTACCAAAGCGGCAACGCTGATGAGTATCTCTAACCGAAGATTCTTTTCGACCAATTAGCTGTTAGAAGACACATTGTTCGAAAAAAAAGCCACCCATCTGGTTCTATTGTAGCAGATCGAAACCCATGGCATAACGACATAACCTAGGAAAGTTGCCCAAGCAGCTAAACTGTGTTTTGTGTCATGAGGTTATAATATGGCAATGTATAGGATGCAAAAAAAAGTTATGCCTTGTCAATTAACGTTTTAAAAATTAGTCCGCATACGTGCCCGTTGTACTAAAAAAAGCACACTCCCAAAAGTTAACTTTTAAGCTTTTTTCGTTAATTTTAATTCCTAAGTTTGTTTAAAATGGCTTTTATGATCACATAAATAAAATTAGATGTAATAAAATTTCAACCGTTTTTGTTTCGGCGTAAATGGGTTAATAGCCAGCACTTTGTGCTAATATAAAAACAATATTTAAAGATTCGATATACTATATATATGCCTGTTTATACAGATATGGAAAATATTTAGGAATCAAAAGATATAAACAAATGTATATACATAGGTATGTACAGAGATATGCATATATATGTGCACATATGTACATAGGTATGCACGGTATTTGAAAGAAATTTTTGCACCTTTGCAAGTATGGCTTTAAAGTGAGTTTAATAAGAGTAATAGAACGAGGCAAATAAGACTCAATGATCAAAAATAAGAGTCCGAAAGTAGCAATTTATGAGGCGAATTAGAGTTACTTAAGAGCCTTAAAAAGAGTATGAAATTATTCTTTTATAAGGCCAAACTTTGTCTTAAAAAGTCCGAAATGAGCCGTACATGCGGCCAATAAGAGTCCGATATGACTAATGTGACCAACCGTACTTCTTTCGGAAGTACAGTACTTCTTTTTGAGCCGTTGTACTTCGTACTTCGAAGTACAGTCAAATGTACTTCTTTGCAATATTTTGTACTAACCAAGGCACATTGAACAGGTAGAGAGCAGCTGATGTGATTTTTCTTTTTTCAAATTATTCGTTCTGTAAAATATTTTTAATTTCTTCTCACAAAAAATATATATGGTCAAAATCTTTTTGCATGTGAAAACTTTTCGCATATAAAACAAGCGATTGAAAAGCAACTTTTGGAACGTTCACCTAACTCCGCAGCACAAACGCTGATGCCTGGTTCTTGCAAATGATGGATCTATGCTTCGAGAAGCAAACAACATTTACTAAGAAAGAAAGTCGCACCAGTTTTTTTCCAATTTTGATATTAAATTTTTACTTTTTTGTATTTTACAAGAAAAAAATCAGAACAGTTTTGACAGTTTAGATAAGAGAAGCAACAACAAAATACACATAAATGTGGTTTTGCTCTAAAACCTGTTTGATATGCCCTGGTACTACCTTTTAAGTTGAGTTTGCTTTAATTGTTTCGAAAAAATTTTGAAAGGTTAGTCATTTCAGTTAAGAAAGGTACTTATAGATCAACAAATAAATTACGACTTTCAATCACTTTACTTCTCTAGCTGAAAATTTTCATTATAAATGGCTACTCAATCCAGAAAAATTAAAAGGTGTTAGAGAGTTTAAAAATTCTGTGGCGAATCTTACTTGCTGCTGTGGATATTCAGAAACGGCAGTATTGATTCCATAGTAAGCATTTTCTTATCCGGGCAAAATATTAACAATTTCCTTATTAACTATCGTACAGGGCTTATTTTTTGGACACGAAAATGCTCAATCTTTCAAGTGGTTTTGATTACTTACATCTCGCGAAATAGTCTCTTATTGTACTTATCTTAATTTTTGAGTCTGGTGAGAGTTCTCGACCTTCTCTAACTCGCAAAATAAAATTGAAATAATCTCACATTTATCGAGAGTTTAAAACAGTTCAGGTCAGCAATGATTTTTTTAAGTTTTTTTTTTAATTAAATTGTTCCCAGCTTACCAGCGGAGTTTTCAGGGTGCACAGGGTGTACGGTGCGTTGATGATCCTAGGGAGGCTGCGAAGAGTCTCAAAGGAGCATACCCGCAAGAGAAAAGGGCATTCTCAATATACATATATGAAAAAAAGGGTAACTTTAGTGATTTCGACGACTCCTATTCACCTATGATTTTGAGAAAAGGTTTCCTTAAATCCTCCGAAGATGACCAAGACGGAGTGTTTTCGGAATGCTCCGATAATTAATAAGTATTAAAGTTTTCTTTATAATTTTTTTTTATGGAAAAAATGCTAAATTAAAAAATGATTTACATATTATTCAGTAAAAAACATCTAAAAACAGAAAAATCCTGAAATAAATCAAAAAAATATTTGTTATCTTGTATAACATACGTTCCTTTTAGGTTTGGTACCGCTTTGCGGCGGTTCTATGAAATTCTTTGGCAGAACCAGCATATTTTTTAAAAATACATCTGAAAAGTTCTGCGGGATTTCCACTCGGCATTTAATAGCAGAAATTTTTATGACAAATTTGGGCATTAAAAAATATTCTTGTCATAACCTTAAAAAAATAGTCATTAATTTATTTCCAGCAGTCGTCGGCCGCTGTGGTGTAGTGGTAAGCAGTGCGCGCTTCCACTCCGAAAAGCTTGGGTTCAAACCCTGGTCAAAGCAACATCGCAAAAATATAGAAAAAAGGTTTTTTTCTTAACAGCGGTCGTCCCTCGGCAGGCAATGGCAAACCTCCGAGTGTATTTCTGCCATGAAAAACAGCTTCTCATGAAAATACAATCGCCGTTTGGAGTCGGCGTAAAACTGTAGGTCCCTCCGCTCTGTGTGACAACATCAAGGCGCACGCCACAAATCGGAGGAGAAGCTCGGCCAAACACTAACATATGTGTAAGCGCCAATCTATTATTATTATTAATTTATTTCCAGATGGCACTTTTTGAATGCCTTCAATTTTTTTTTAATGCCTAGTGGAAATTCGGCATTAGACAAAAGTAATTGTTTATGCATTAAATGCATTTGAAACTGCCATAACGTCAACAGTTCTTTTTGCGGTGTACCTTTTCAGCAAATTCGGAAACGAGGATCAGTTTCTTCTTGATTGAAAATTTAAATTCACAGACTAGATAACAAAAAACATATCGTCGCTACCATTTTAAACTATCGAATGTGAAAAAATGCATTTTCAATACGATACCTTGCGCATGAGTTTAGAATGATACGCAAGTTGCCAAATCGTCAAAACATCCTGGAACAAAACCTTCTTAGTTTTTTTTGTACTTTAATTCCTGAAAGTTTGAAAAAAATGAAATGATGGTACGTACAGACGCCACATACATACCAAAGCATCTCCTAGTGGAGACACGAACCAAAACACATTTACCTCTATACCTTTCCAACTAGTGGCCGGACCTTAATATGTAAGGTATCGTTTGAAAGGTATTGGCCTATAGAATAACGCTAAATATGTTGGATGTACTCACATGCCCCCTTAAACCGGCAAAAGCAAAAAAACGTTTTTTGTTTCGCAACACTTTAGCCTAATTTTTAAGAATCCGGTTAATCGTTTATGAAGCTTGAATACATTTTCCGAACACACTCTGCAAGACCTTTCCAACGGTGACAGGTAATAAGGTCAATGGAAATAAGGTCAATTGACTTTATTTCCC
Source organism: Rhagoletis pomonella (assembly GCF_013731165.1). NCBI lineage: Eukaryota > Metazoa > Arthropoda > Insecta > Diptera > Tephritidae > Rhagoletis > Rhagoletis pomonella. The sequence goes on from NW_023458556.1 coordinate 64,477,521, forward strand.
ACCCTGGTGCGAAATAAAGTCAATTGACATTATTACCTTTTCAAAAGCGAAATAAAGTCAACAAAAATTTGGAAATAAAGTCTTTGACGCTATTTCCTCATTCAAATGGAAATAGCGTCAACAATGCTTAAAGTATGTCGATTCATAGAAAAAAATGTTGTTCTTACAATAAACATTGCCCCGTAAGTGTTGTTTTTTAATAGATGAAAAAGGCTTTTGCCAAATCCTCAGTGTTGTGATATTAATCCACACACAATCATGAGCTATCACCAATTGATTCTATTAAAAAAAGAATTTAAATTACGAATATGTAAAAACACGATGCGAGAAACTAAACGCCTGCGCACAGCTGGAATACGAGAAATATTTGAAGAAAGAGTGGAGAAATGATCCATAACTTGCAAAACATTTTTCGTTTTAACAAAAATAAAGCGAACACTATTAAATTGAAGAAACAGTACATGTCCAAAAACCCCGGAGGAGCACTGAAAGAATTCTGTGTTTTAAATTAACATATTTTGAACGAATTCGGAATGTCTAAGGTGGAAAAGAACCCAACCTTTCTATAAGGAAACAATTACAGAAAAAGAAGTTTCTTATTTTAAGGGACATTTTAATTTCAAAGATATGATTAATTCCTAAAATTATTTAACCCTTTATAACTCAACTAAATAAAAAAAGTAAAATCATACGGATTCTAATAGATTTTAGTAAAAAATTAAACACATATTTTTTAATTTTCAAGATTTTTCTTTTATTTGGGGAGGAAACAGCCAAAAAGGGAGTGTAACAGATATGTCACATTATGTGACAACTTCTCCAAAAAAAAAAAAAAAAACACATTAGCATGTATGGAATAATTTAAAGCAATTGTTCTGCTTGTTGTAGCATAAAGCTATACCACATTGTTTACATACCGTTTGTGACACTCCACTGCATCCTGGGCGCTTGCAACGGATTTTCTTCTCGGCCCATACTGGCCAGTGCCCAACTTGGTCTTGCCTAACTGCAATTGGAGGAACATGTTGAGCAGGCCCTTATGCTTTTTCGCTTGAATATCCGCTTCTATTCCACCTCTGCGTTTTATGGTTGTCTTTGTACCTAATTTGCACAGGACCGTAGCAACTTCCAAACGAAAATCTGCTGATGACAACTGATTGTCCTGCACATTATTTTCTTTGCGAACTCTTTTGTATAAGAGCCAAGCATTAGACATTGCAAGATCTAAAAAGTGGTCAAACATGCGAACTTGCCATCTTTTCCTTCTCAACAATATTTTGTAGCGGCCCATGATGCTGTCGATGATATCGATCCACCCATGTGATGATTATACTCGGTCACTATGTAAGGTCGTTCAATAGTAATATATTTTTTGTTGGCCTTATCATAGCGCCGTACTTCGGACTTCGGTAGCTCACCAGCAAAACTAGATGCTAGAGTAACAGATTTGTTGTCCTTCCAAACAACGGAAGCTACATATACTCCTCCCACATTTGCAACATATTCGACGGAGTGCCCACGACCTTTTTTAGAAATATCCTTATCTGTCGGCAATTTACAGTCAGGTATTCTATTTCGACGTATTGTTCCTAAGCTGAGGATCCCTTCCTTGGCCAAATATTCTATCAGTGGCAACGACGTAAAATAGTTGTCAAAATAAAGCCTATAATTTTGATTCCTCGGGATATTTCTGGCCAGTCTCATTACAACGTTTGAGGCAGCACCCAAATCTGGCTCTCCAGGCTCTATAATATTTTCAGCTCCAGATTCTACTTCAAAACTGTACGCGAAACCGCTAGTGTCGCAAAGTACAAATATTTTATATCCCCATTTTTTTGGCTTTTTGGGATTATACCTTTTCAAGTTATTCCTTGCTTTCGTTGAGCAAATTTGCTCATCTACACAAAGCTGACTCTTTAGCGTAATTTGCATACATGTTTCGTTCAATTTTGTCAGTATTGGTCGAATCTTAAACAGCCTATCCGCGTTGGGATCCTCGCGAGGAGGCATTTTGGAATTGTCATTGAAGTGTATAAATTGCCTGATTTTTTCAAATTTGTTTGCTGGCATCGTTTCCTTTATGAAAGGTGTTCCGATTTCATAATTCCAATGTTTCGTCACTCTTGGAAGATGTATCAAAGACATTATATACGTTATTCCAATAAATTGCTGGATATCGATTTCGCACACATGGAAATTCTTGCTGGGGTCCTTTTCTATAATGTAAGTATTGGTTTACTCAGCGATATTCAAAAATAATTCTTGAGGAAATATTTTTAGAGAAACTGGATGGGCGTTTCTAGATCCAAAATATCACTAGGTAGTTCTTCCTTTCCTGAGAATTGAAGTTGATGTTCATTTAGCTCAATACTTTTTTTCTTCCAGACAACATTCTTTAGTTTAATGCGACGTGATGAGCCAGGCTGAGTAGCATTTGCAAATACGGATGTTTGCTCTAAGTCAATATCAGAGTTATTGTTTTCGATTTCATTGTGTCCGTCGCCCTGATCGAAATCGGTATCAAAGTTTAAACTTACATTGTTCTCCGGCTCAAAATCGGGATCGGCAATGCTATTATCGTCACTTTCGAACCCGTCCTCACTATCCTGAAAATTCATCAATTCCTCAAAGATCTGCTCAACTGATAAGCTGCGGGATGCCATTCTGTTGGAGTAAAGCAGAAACCAAGCATAAGCACTTTTAGTGGCCCTTGTACCTCAATGTTACAGAAATGATACAAACACAAATTTTGCTTCTGTGCCGTAATTATGACACTTTTTTGCTTAGTTAGTACAAAACATGCACAAAAATGAACTTACCTGTACTTTTAAACAAAAGATTTTATTAAAAAACTCAATAGTTATTTTCTATGAAATTCGTAAAGAGAGCATGCACGTGTGTTCACTAACTTCACCAAACTTGAAATTGAAATAACGTTTTAGGCAGTAATGCCATGTGTTAAACAAATAAATAACCTGCAATTGTATAAAACGCTTTGTATCAGTGCTGTCACATCAAGTAAAAATAAACCAAATTATTTTTTCACCGTCTTGCATGCTCGGAAGGGGTTTGTAACATATACATGATGCTATAAAGGGTTAAAAAATTCAATGCAATGTAGAATAAAAATATGGGTACCAAATGCAAGAGGAAATTTGTTTAGAATAAAAAAAAAAATAAAATAATAATAAAATTTAGAAGGACGAAATTCGAGGATGTTATCGAGTTTATATAAGTCCTTAACATATAATTTTACAAAAACAAATATTGCGAAATTTCATGGATAAAATTTTAAAAGGACATTTTCAATACTTACCAGTCCTTCTGCAGGTTTTCCTCTTTAATTTGATACCCACACCAGTGATGGAAAATCAAAATTTAAAATTGTGCCGAATTTCTCCGGAAAAATGTGCCTAAATGCAGGTCAATGTGCCAATAAATTGAAAGTAGTCGATAGGTACCATTTCCTTTATGAAATATATTTACAGTACTTGTTGCATATAAGAAAAACAGAAATCTCACAACAACAAAACCATAAAAATCAAAATTTAAAACATTCTACAAAAAATGTTCATTCAAATTTAAAACTTTGTTGTCAGAAATTTTAGAAACTTTTGGGTATGCAGTTCTATAGTTCATTCAATTTTAGATTTGCAAAGTGCAAGTGCGGCTAAGAATTCACGTTGATTTGTAATATTTTTTTATATTTTTGCATTTTCTTTATACATATTGGATGTACAAAAAATTTTAGTATGGAAGAAAAAGTGCAACCTTCAACCAAAAAAGTTCTCAAAAATCAACGCGTATTGAATGGACTATAAAACTCCATACCCGAAAGTATATGCAGTTTTCAAAAAAATTTACGTATGAACGAAAATCATCGCTCAATCATTTACCCTGAACTACGAATTGTAAAAATACAAAGCATAATCCATCAGTTTAAATTTTGGAATTCAGGGTAAGTTATAATATAGTCAACTAGCTATACCCTGCCACGCTTTGCTGTGGCATATTCCTGTTACATGGATTATAAATGATTAACGAAAGAAAGCATACGTTTCAGATAAGTTTGATTTTGCAATACTTGTGTGTAGGTACACAATATTTTTCATTTTCCCATTCTCTACGTAGATATCAAGGCTATCTGGTTTGCCGATGCGCAACATAGATTTGTCCATGTGAGAAGCAATCGGCATCTAAATCTAAACCATACTTGTCCAAAGGTTGACCTTGAGCATTACTGATTGTGATTCCGGGAATCGAATTGGGATTTGCCATCTTTTAAATTGAAATGGTTTATCGGTCGGAATCAATGAAATTCTTCCCCTTTGAAGGGCCACGTTAAAATCTTTGCTTTCACTACGTTGTTCATCAATTTCTTAACTGCTAGTCGCGTGCCGTTGCAAAGTTTTGGCTGCTTAATATTCCGCAACATGATAATTATTGATATTTTCAATTTCAGTATGTTGGGTAATCCCTGGAAGGTCAATCGAGTTCAAAAATTCCGTTGGATAATGAACTGCTTCATTATTTCCACAACGATGTTTATCGATGTACATATACATATATTAAGTATTTCATCACTTTGAATGCTGGATTGAAAAACATTATTGTGTTGATAGACATAATTATTCTTTGCTGCAAGAATAGCCCGTTCACTGAGCCAATCGTGAATCTTATAAATAATTTGAATATCCGGAAACATTCTTTCGGTCAGTTCTCCTTTCGATGTTTCTAAGTTACTAAAATTATCAGGCAATAAAATTCGTCCCAATCTCTAATTGACTGGCAGCTTTCCGTTCCCTATGTTCAGTAATTGTCGCGAGAATACCTAGGCTGCTTTATCGCTCTATAGGTGGACACGCATATTCGTAGTCAACTACAATGTATGTATGTTCGTCTTGCCAAAATGTTGAATATTTCTGGCAAGCATTTATCTCTTCCGCTGGTGTCAATCGAGAAATTACAGGCAATGTTTACGTAAAATCTCCTGCGAGCAATATTAATGCATTCTCGAATGGTTGAACATTTCTACGCAAATCTCCTACCGATCGATCAAGAACCTCGAAAGATTTTTTATGTACCATCATGCACTCATCCCAAATAATGAGTTTACATTTTTGTAATAAGTACTTTTCCCATACCGGATGTTCTGGAAATATTGCACGTGGGAGTTTCGATGATTTGTATGTTGAATGGCAGCATAAGAGCTAAATGAGAAGTGTTTCCATCTGGTAGGTTAGGTTAGGTTAGGTTGTCGCGGTCGTCTATAAGACACACTAAGGCTCAGGGCCAATTGTGATGCCGCATGTTGGGTCATCAACTCCCAATCCCTCCTAAAACCATTTTGAACATTGAACGAATTTTAGAAGATCCCTGATTTCGACGCAACTAAGGTCCTCCAAGTTGTCGAAGAATTGCCTACCGAGAGTGGAGAGTCTTCGTCCGGATAGAGCAGGGCACTGGCACAACAAGTGCAGAATCGTTTCCTCCTCCTCTTCATCTTGACAACTTCTACAGAAGTCATGTAAATGTAGGCCAAGTCGATAGGCGTGCTTGCCAATTAGGCAGTGTCCTGTTATGACAGATACTAATAATCCAATATTGGGCTCATTTAGACTCAGTAGTAGGCCAGTGCGTTTGGCACTGAGCACCGGCCATAATTGTTTGGCAGTTTTGCAGGTGATTTCGTCCTGCCACCTTTCGTTCGCTACTTTAGTAAGCCTCTCGAAGATAAGTAGCCACCTGGTAACAATGTCGCAGATGTTCAAGACGAAGCAAGAGATACTGCTATGTAATTTTTTAATGGAACCTTTGCCACATAAGGAGTGTTCTCCTAGTTCCTCCAAGTTTATCCTTTGCATCTTCTCTTTGGCGCTGTAACCGCATCAGCGATTTTAGCCGAGTTCGACAAAGCACGCCAGTCGCTTCTCTCTGTGCCAACTTACGCCAATTGGAAATGCCACGTGAAGCCAAGTCCTTCTCCACTTGGTCTTTCCATTGCAGTGGGCACCTCCCTCTTCCTCTGCTACCACCAGCGGATTGTGAGTCGAATACTTTTAGACCTGGAACGCGGTTTCCATTCGAACGACACGGCGAAGCCGCGGAGCCGCTGTAAAGCTTATACAGCTAATCGTTTCATCGTCTGCGATACTCATCGTCACCAACGCGTAGGGGCCTGTAAATCTTCCATAAAATCTTTCTCTCGAATACTCCAAGAGCCGCCTCATCGGATGTTGTCATTGTCCATTCTTCTGCGCCATATACCAGCATGGGGGCATGTAATGAGTGTCTTATAGAGTGTGGTTTTTGTACGTCGAGAGCGGACTTTACTCCCGAATTGCCTACTCAGTCCAAAGCTGCACTTGTGCGCTACAGTAATTCGGCATTGGATTTCGATGCCGACATTATTATCGGTGTTATGCTGGTTCCTAACTAAACGAAATTGTCTACTTTCTCGAAATTATTGGGTGGCGCCGAATGAGCTATATGGTTTGAATTCTTTATAACAGGTTTCTTTTTTTACTCTATGCCAACGGGATCCACGCCTGGAAATGACCTGTCAGCAGCGTTGCCGAATGCTTTTGCTGAAAAATCGTCATTTTACCTTGAAAAAATCGTAATTTCGGCCAAAAAACCTCACATTTTTGGTTATAATACTGGGTGGCGCCGAACGAGCTAAATGGTTTGAATTCTCTTTAACAGTTTGGGGATATTTGAAAGAAGGAGTGTACGTTAACAAACCAAGAACCATTCTCCAACTCCAAACCCACATTCGAAATGAAATCATGGCCATTACACCCGAAAAGTTATGGAAAATATGCTAAATAGAGCACGTATGTGCGAAGCAGAGAATGGATATCACTTACAGGATATCATTTTTCAAAGCTAATTGCGAAAAATTCCCCAATAATATACTGTATTTAAAAAAAAAATTATAATAATCGCATAAATAAAAAAGTTATAAACCATTTAAAACATATAGCTCATTCGGCGCCACCCTGTACAACTGGCAACAGTTACGTGCTTGCCAAAGCGCGAACGCTCTGACTCTTTGTTTGATGACAGGAGATACTTCGTCTTGTCTTCGGCGATATCAAAAACCAATCGCTTTGCGTCGTTATTAAACTTGGAAAAGACAGGAGAGACTTCGAAGTTTTTGTTACCGATGATGTCGATGTTATTGGCATACGTCAGAAATCACACGCCCTTGTAAAAAATTGTTCGTGAGTGGTTTAGTTCTGCAGCTCTTATTGTCTTAACATTTGCAATATGCGATCATAAATGCCCTTCTGCTCACGCTTTAATTTGTGAATGTTTCATTAGGCATATAATAGGAGATCAGAATAATAATAATAATCAGATTCTTCATAATATTATCCAACGTAGATGTGTACTTCACTAAGGTAGATTCTTAGATATTTGAAAGTCGGAAAAACTCAACGCTAAAGCAGGCACATTCGCTTTACTCGCAATATAGTACGTAGTAGGCTATGGC
>NW_023458556.1:64485118-64495761 GCF_013731165.1 Rhagoletis pomonella
AGAAAATCCTGACAAATCTACTTTGGCTTGTAAGCGGTGTTTAAACAACGATCTCGCCATTATTCTAGATTCTTCAAGTGAAGATGAGAGTCAGGAGGATACATCGGACAATTTTAGCCCCGATGCAATTGTCATTACTTTTTATTAAATATAATGTTCCAATTTTTATAATCAAATACTAAATAAAATAAACATTGTTAAAAATTACTAACTTTTCCATATTTTTATTTACCCAAATAACTTATTTTCTTACCTAATTCTTTCTTAAAAAACTTGACATCCGCATTCTCATCCGCATCCGCGGTGGTTAGCTGTTAGACATCCGCAACCGCATTCGAATCAGCGGATGTTTAAAATTCCACATTCGCAACATCCCTAATATACAGCTATTTACAAACATATGTACATATGTATGTAAATGCAAAATTCAATAACACTCATACGCAATGTCGAACCCCAAGCCACGATAATTTAAGTAGAAATACGTTGAGTGATTTAATTTCATTAAATTCCATGCTTTATAGCTTCTGCTGCTTAAGTGAAACGTCAACTTTCAATAACCTGATAGAAGTGTGATGAAAAAGTAAAGCAATTTTCCAAAAAAGATTCCATATTTATTTAAGCACTGTGACTGGGAGTAGCATAAGCAGTCGAATGAATGGATGTATGTGTTATCATTAATCCCCAATGGGTCATTAAAATTTATGGATCTCCTTCATAACACACTTATTTCGCCATGGCGTGAAGTTGCATGTTGTTTACATACATAAGCTTACTGCATACTGTCGTTCGTAAGTTGACCTGTCGCTCGTCGGTTTATTTTATGATCTCGTGAGTGTCCTTTTATGCCATTCTTTCACATTATTACAAATTGGCAGATTTATATTGACACAATGCGCGTTTTGAAGAGTCTGTGGATGTGTGAATTTGAATTTGGTGCGTTTTTCAACTGAATCATAAAATTTGGTATGTTTTACGACATCCGCCAAAATCGTATTGGCATAACGCGGGAGGTTACAAGTTCTCCTACACACAAGTTAATTTTTTTTTTTTTGGGAATAACAGCTGGAAACGCATTGATACTGTTAGAAAGGTATTTTGATGCTGATGTGCAGGCAATTTTTAAAATTGCAAATTAGTTTAGCATAAAGCGAAAAAATCAATTCAAAAGTATAAAATATCTCTGCGAACCAACTTCCGTGAACTCAAAAAGAGTATTTCATGCATCGGGTAGCATTTATGTTGAAAATAGAAATGGGTTCTTGACCGGTAATACGGAAATGCTTCTTTTCATAATGAAAAATATATAAAGTTTTAACTCTTAATTATTAATTAGATACTATTAAATCTGATTTTAAAAATTAAATAAAAAATTCTGAACCAGATTTTTAAATAGAATCTTCTATAATCGAAATCCGTAAGTCCGGCCGGATTTAAGCCAGTATCCGGCCGGATAGTCGGATAACAGAAGAAAGGCCGGATAAGCCGGATTCCGGATATCTACCCTAATTAAAAGACACTGATGCTTTGAACTAATGCATCTGAGAAGACAACCTAGCTAATTCCTAATCAGTCCTTTGTATATGAAAGTATGTGGTTAGAATGCCACATATAACTTCTCATGTTCATTTAATGGGTTTGAAAATTTTCGAGTTCTGATTGTGTATGTATGTGTATATTTTCCATACATAACAAAATATCCCTACTTTTTAGAGGCCGCTCAAAACGCTCAAAGTCTTCCATGTATTTTATGTTTAAAAAAAAAGCAATGTTTGTAGAATTGGTATAGGATTCTTGACAATCAATATTTTTAGATCCGAAAACTCTGTTTCTCTTCATTAGACTTCCAATAGGTGGTAAAAAGGTAAATGGTAATGAGTTAAAAAAATAAATTTATCCGGCTGGGTTTTTAAATAGGATGGTGAAAATTCGTAGAGAGAATCGATTTAATTTTGTCACTCTTTACAAGACCTCGGCCAATGTCGTTATGATTCTCCACGAATTAGAGAAACCTGTTTTGCATTCATATGTTTTCGCCATTAAAGAAATATATTTGAATTAAAAGTTATTTTTGCTGTTAAAATAAAATATTTTTAAATATATTTTTTGCAAAATTTAAGCAATTTCACAAACTTCAGGTGTAGTCAATTACATTCGAAAATATTTTCGCGGATCCGTTTTTCAGAACAGAAAAATTCACTCGGAATTAATTTTGGGAAGAAAACACAGAACATCGCATGTCGGATTCAATGTGAATTTGGTTGAAATTCACTCAGAAGTGAATTGCAGAATCTGCCTGATAACCTCCGAAAATATGACTGAAATCCATCCAGTGGTTTCTGAGTTAAATCCGAACTTTCATTTTAGATATGTACATATGTACATACATATACATATGTACATACATACATTCCTTTTTAAATACAAGTATCCTTATCTTAATTTAGAGGCTTTTGTTCAAAATCACTTACTAAACTAATATTAGAACTTTAAGATAACTGCTACAGCATAAGATTAGTTACACCCTTCAATGAGATATCGCATTTAATAGGAACTTGTGGTATAGAACTTGATTTGCAAAATAATTTTTTAATCAGTCTGTAAAGAAACATAAATATTAGATTGCGAATACAATTTCCTGCAGAAAGTCGATACTCTACCTATTATTTGCAAAACTTAAAAAAAAAAGGAGCTAAAATTGTTTTGGATGTAGTGGGAGGGAGTACAACACACAAATATTTTTAAAGCGGGGAAAAGCACGTCGGGTATTATTGGTTTTATAATGAATCGTATTTTACGCGTACCTATGGACATACTTACATACATATGTATGTATGTATGTTGGAAATACGAGACAAAACTAGCACACGTAAATATGTTGGGTTAGATAGTCTACTCTTATCAAGAGTTCTTTCGCTGACCATATAGAAATATTGTGATGTCAAGACAAAGAAACATTCACCAGATCTTCTTATGAACGTAGATATATCATACAAGCCGTTAAAACCATCCTCACTATTCAAAGAGTCTCTACAATGAAACGGTCCCTGAACAGTTCAGACTTCGGATATTTGATTATGATTCAAATTCTTATTCATTCATATAGATGCTACGTTATTTCACTGCAGTAATTTTGTTTGATTTAAAGAGAACCTGCTAGACTCGTCGAGCGACGGGCAAAATTAACGGATAACCTACATGCAGTGTTGCCAGTTTGCGGGATTTCGCCCTTTTTTCGGGATTTTATGACTAAAAAGGGCGAATGGGATTTCCTGTCGAAAAACGGGATTTTTTGTATATCAATAAAATTTAGTGAGTAATGGATAAATATGAAACAGCTCATTCACTTGAAATTAATTTTAATAGTAAGTTTTTGAGTTATACAGAAAGTAATTTGGAAAGATATAAAGTGCTTGAAGTTAGGAAAACGTTTGGGGAATTCGGGAAGTTGTGTATTTTGAAAATATTAGAAAAATCTCGAATCAATAAGGCAGCTCACTCTTTGATGCGAAAAACAAAAATTAGCGTTTGTTTTGTTGCTTTGCTGTGCTTTTGTGTGAAACGGCGCCATAACGGTGCCATACCTTTGTTGTAAAAAACTGCCGATTTTCGCTTAAACGCTTTTTCAAATATCTCGAGTTTCTAGATTCTGAAGTTGTTTTAAATGAATGTAAAATAATCAACTGCGAGTCTTTAGAAAGCATAGTGGTATACACAGATGTATACCACTTTGATTTAAACGATGAATGAAAAAGTATTTTGAGTAAAAAAAAAGTAAAATTAGCGATGTACAAACCTTTGGGGGTTGTCGTTAAAAGAGGGCAGTCAATGGAGATTTCTTATATCAAAATTCAATGGATATATAATGGATATATATAGTTTTGCAATATATTTTCATTATTCTTACCATTCTTATTCTAACTGCCAAAGAATTTTTTCATTGCTTACTGAGATCAAAACGAAAAAGATAATCAGAATAAACGAATAAGCATTCGAAATAAAGATAATCGAAGGAGGAAGGAATCGTCAAAAATTAAATCAATCTCCAAAGATCGATTCATATATTTTGTCAAATAACGTATTTTACTTTATTTTTATAAAGAAACAAAATACATCGATCTGACCAAACTTTTATTGTTGTATTGTTTACATTGTTCATAACGGTTTCAATATTTGAAAAAAGATGTGAGATAAGGTGTTTCTATACTAAGACAATGATATGATCATTCAACAGAAACTTCATAACAGGCAACGAAAAGACAAAAAATGTATCCCATTTTAAAAATGCTATGTGGAAACAAACACACTAGGGGTATTCTCCAAATCTTGCAAAGCCATTGCACGTAGCACGGATTGCATGGATTGCATAACTTGCAAACACAATAGGGCTATTCGCGATCCGGTGCAAATGGCCTAGCATCATTGCATTGCAAATTTGTATTGCAAATTATTTGCAATACACAAACAAAATACACGCATTTGCATTTGTCATGGCTTGGCAAATTTGCAATACCGAAAATCCATAGCATAAAAATGCTATGCATTGCATTCATAAACAAAACCAAAGCTGATGCACAAAAATTGTTTTGCAAAAGCTTTACCATGACAGTTTAATAAAGGTCGCTCACAATCCATGGCATATTTCTGCAATTGCATAAATTTGTCAGCTCTTATGCATCGAATCGCGAATAGCCCTAATAACGAAATACATGGGAAACAACATTTCCTATCGCTGCAAAATATGCAACGTCGAAACCCATGTATATATTTTGCAAAATAGCATAGCAAGATAAATGCGACCCTGTGCTAGTTGTTTTGTTGTTGGAATTGCTATATATTTCCCTCATTCCTCTCATCACGCTCACTTCATTTTTTTTTGCTGTCTCTTGTTGTTGTATTTGATATATAATTTCGCTGCCTGCTACCCATGCATGCTTCCACTTTGCAATGGGGTGCACTCGTACTCTTCGAAATTTGGAATAGTATTTTTGCATTTCATGCAATCCGTACATCGTGCAAGACTTCGAGAATACCCCTAATGACACGGGTAGTGTTTAATGCCCAACGGAGTGGTTCAAATTTTTGCGTTTAATGCCCTGTTTTGTTTTTTTAACACAAATGAGACAAAAGTTTACGTTTTACTTCAAAATTAACTTCTATTTTAAGAAGTTTAATGCCGAATTTCCACTAGGCATTGAAATGATAAAAAAATTTGAAAAAATGCCAGGTGGAAATGAACTTAATGACTATTTTTTTCACGACATGATATTTTTGAATGCCCAACTTTGTCATATGTAGGGGAATTTGTTTTTAAGATGTATATATATTTTATGCAATGGGGCGTTTTTTAGTTTTTTATTTTGTTTTCGCTGACTCTATATTTATCTCACTTAATTACCCTTTCAAAAATATGTAAAAAGAGTTCTTGAGGGGTGAAAGTTTTTTATGAAAATTTGCATAAAGTTGGGAACTACAAATTTTTGGAGTTTTTGTTGTATTATTAGCCATAATTTTGTATAGAGTTAATTTCAAGCGGCATCTCTGAGGAGCCCTATAATCGGATTGGAAAGGTCATTGAATTCATTGGTCTTTGCTTTCCCATGTATTTTTTTTTTGTTTTGTATCAGTCAAAAATTCAAATTTCTTTACATTTTTATAGATTTTCTGGGGCAAACCGTAAAATCGAATAAAAATCGAATGTTGATTCCCGAATTTTTTGAATCGATTCACGGATCGAATCCCAGCTAAAAAATCGACAAAAATCGAATAGGAATGGCTCGATTAATCGATCTTCGATTTAGTCGATTTAAAAACGGCATCTCTCGTAAGCATTAAATGCAAAATGTGCAGTCAAATCTAATTTACTTAACAAACAATTATTGCATTTTTAGAGGTTTTTGGCGGACCTATACAATATAGTTACTATGAAAAAATGGTTTAATAAAGAATTGGGTATTATTACTATTAGTCTCCTGAAGAGAAAAATTCCGATCGAAAAATATTGAGTTTCATGAATTCTATACTATTTCTACGAAAAGTTATTTTTCTCATATAAAGTACAAAGAAAACTTTAAGCGCATCGAGCGACCATTAAATATTTTTTAATTTAAAATAAAAAGTAGGGGTATATTTTTCGGTATAGAACAATCCTAGGGGGTGAGAGCAGTGATGGGCACACCTAAATACTTTTGTACTTTATGTACCACTTTGGGTACTAAATACACAAATACTTAGTATTTGGAGTTGACTAAATATTCAAGTAAAAAGAACTTAGGTATTTAGGAGCTACTAAATACCCAAGTGCTATTTACTTAGGTATTTAGGAGCTGTTAAGTACCCAAGTATACAAGCAGGCGCTAAATACTATGGTCCAAAGTACTCAGGTATCTTGGGGATGCAAAATACTTTCACTAAAGTACCAAGGTATTTAGTCGATGGGTAAATACTTTCAAACTAAATACTGATAATTTAGGAGAAATTTAGAGAATTAACACCTCACCTTACACCAGTGGTCGGCAAAAGTTAAACTGTGTCTGTGTTGGTGAGTACAAGAGAATTGCTCCGCATGAGCAACCCAGTAGGAAATTGCGTGAATTAAATTAAAAATCGTAACTTATCGGGCTTCAATAAGAACATATAAAATTATTTTGCAAATACATACATATATATGTATGTATGTAGAAACTTAAATAAAATCTTCAAAAATTTATTTGCATTTACCCAAGTCAAATATTGGAAATTCTAATGAAAGTTAAAAATACTAAAAATTCATTTTGATAAGTGGCCGGCATTTCATACCCCAATTGTGGTTTCTAAGAAAATTTGAAAATTTTCACTGTTGCGCCCTCTGGTGGAAGTTTAAAAAAATATATATAAATCCAGAAAAGGATTCCTCATGCCAAAAAAAAACCTTATAGCATGTTGTTATACAAAATTTCTCATGAAAAACTTCTTTACAACACTACAACAAAATTCGAAGAAACCTATTTTCGCAATTTGGCAAACTCCAAATTGATTTTAGATCCACGGGTTCTTCGGCAAATTTTCTTAGAATTACACCTAGAATCCTCCTGTCCTATGCGTACATAGTAAAAAAATCTACCCGCCCTAGTTTATGCATTTATAGGTTTGTAAAGATAAGTTATGTCTTTGATGAAATCTTCAATAATAATATTTTTGTGGCAGTTTTTATTAAAAGAATGTGTTTTAAATGAGTTGAGGTAAGTTTGTTGCGTTGACTTGAGCAAACGAATTTTCAATCGGAAAAAATCTGCTCACAAAAATATGTTGAAGGAAAAAGTGATAAACACTCAAAAGAAATTCTCTTCAGTTGAGGATATATTGATTCATCCAAATGTTTCCAGAACTCAATAATATTCGACTCATTTGGATGAACCATTTCGCTTCGCAATATTATTAATTCTGATTGGATTTTAAATTCATATTTACAAACATCGGCATTGAAGGGATTTTCAAAAATATCTACAAGCGGTTGAAAATAAATAAAATCTTTAAATCTATCTTCAGAGTTATTAAACAATGTTTCCAATATTGCAATATGATCATGTGATTTATTAACATGCTTAATTTTCGAATAAATAAAAGCAGTATTATTATATATATCCGACTGAATTTCATTTAGCAGTAAAAATAGTTTTGTTTTGAATTCATGCAGCTTTTTCACAGCATCATGAATTCCTCTTTCCCTTCCTTGATGCTGTGAATTCAATTCGTTTAAAATTGATGTGACATCGGCTAAAAATGCTAAATCCAAAATAAAATCGTCATCTTTTAAAGAACGAATCTCGAATTTATCAACATTATCAATTTCTAGAAACTGCAGAACTTCCTTCCTCAATTCAAATAATCTGTATAGACAATCACCACAACTTAGCCAACGAACATCCGTAAACATTTTAAGGTCGAAGTGACCAGCGCTCGTATTTTTTAAAAAACTTACAAATTTTCTGTGGGTAAGTGAATGATGCCCCCCTCGCACTTTATTAATTATTCGTTCTGCAAGTTTCATGGCAGGGTGATTGCTTATAAATTTAGAAGCGAGTGCAACTTGGTGGATAATACAATGGAAATCGTGTCAATAAATTCCATGTTTTTTCAAGTGCCCGATAAAGCCTTCATATTTTCCAGTCATAACGTTTTCTCCATCTGTACACACTCCTGCAAATTTATTGATGACAACTGAAAAAACCTTTTCGTTAACGACATCGAACAATAGTTTGCCTGTCACATTCCCATAGAACGTTTCAAGGGAAAATAATGTCTCAGTTATTTCGTAATTTTTGTCTACGGTTCGAACACATATAGCTAGTTGGCAAAGATCGTTAATATCGGTGGTTTCGTCTAAGCATATAGAAAAGAATTTGCAATCATTAATTTTTTTCTTTATTGCAGATTCAATGCAAATTCCTAATTGATCAGAGCGTCGCGCTATAGTTCGAGGGGATAACGAAATATTTTCAACAAATTCTAAATTATATTTAAATTTATGCAAAATTTTGGTACAAATTTGTTTAATAAGCACCCCATCTGTAAAAGGTCTGCCATGTTTAACAATACCTAGGCTAACTAAGCACGATAGTTCAGTTTTTAATTTTTTATCTGAACGGCTAACATCATCCAAGCCCTCTGTTTCAGACAACCACCCTTTAATTCGTTGAAAAAAATGACTTTTTTTTATTATAAAGTCGTTGTCTTTCTTCTTCATCGAAATTTTTTAATTCCTTTTGAAAAGAATCAAAATGTCTTTGAATAGAGTATACTCTACTTTTTTTAAATGACTTATAACACAAAAGACATTGCATGTCACCAAAAGCATTTTCAAGCATGTAATATTTCTCGTAAAGCATTTTTGCATACAAGAAACAAAGCGCAACAGCCATACACGATGTTGATTCGTTGCTTTCTAGCCAACGACTAAACGATAGAGCGTAAGAATACGTGTGAGGTGCAGTCAGCGTTGCCACAGACACATTTTTTTTCCTACCAAAATTTCCTACCATAACCAACCAAAACCTACCAAACATTTATTTGAGTTTTGATAGAGAAGAGGGGGCCTTTAACAATACGGGCCTGTTCGAAGCACGTAATAAAAGCGGCATTACTGCCGTACTGATGAAAAATGGCAACATTGTTGCAACTGCCCAACTGATAATACATTGCTAGAAATTCACACAGAACGCGATACTTTAATAATTCGCGCAACACTGCGGTTGTGATTGCAACTCGAACAAGCCCTACCACTCCAGAGGCAATAGTTAAGTGGAGGTTGAACCCAACCGAATAAGGCTTATCTACAGCTTACTTCGTGACAGAACAGTCGCCGCGGAGTGGGATAGCGCCTGCACTCAGTGCAGAGTCATTAGGAGCACTCCACAAGGTGGTGTTCTCTCTCCCCTACTCTGTGTTGAGGTTGTAAACGACCTTATAGAGAAACTGGAAAAAGTGGGCTGTCGGGTGATCGCCTATGTAGATGATGTGAAACTTTTGGTTAAGGAACGATTTCTATACACCATTTTTGATCTGACTCAAGGTTAACTGAACCAGGTAACTAGGGGCGATCAACGGCGGCCGTCGTGGAAGCCTAATATTGGCGAAAGGGTAAGAAAGTTTTCGGTTGCCTTGTACTGCTGTAGGGGGGGCTATCGGTAAAATGTGAGGTCTCTCGCCCAAATTAATTCATTAGCTCTAGGAAACCAGATTTAAGCCTATATTGTTTCAAGGAGCCCTTATCTTGTGGAACTCACTCGAGAAGGCTAGACTTATAAAATAGGAATTGACTGAGCATTAGGAGCCACACCTACACCGGCGCTTACCATACATATGTTGCACACGGCGCCGGCTATTAGGCTAAGGGAAACCGGGTCCTTTTGTGACATAAAAAAGAAAAAGAAGACGTTTCCCTGCTGCAGCAACTATTTTTATAGGGCACTTTAAAACACATGCCATCTCAAGGGCTAGTGATGTGGGTTCTGACAGGCCATTGTGCGATTGGTATTCATGCGGGGAGACTAGGAATTTCTTCTTCCTTTTTTATCCTTTTAGCTCGCTAGGCTAAGATTTGGCTCGCACTTCTGAACAAACACTGAGCTCTCAGGGATCGAAATTAGCTGCATTCGAAATTTCGTAATCAGCTCGCGTCGTTAACTTAACCCAACCTAACCTGTACTTCTTTGAGCTATGAAATAGTTGGTCACATTACCCAAAACCCACCCCTTGTGTGCACTAAGTGACAAATTTGATATTTAAAAGTAAACAGACAGTGTTTAATTTTGCACACACTAGGAGAGGAAACTGGTTACCTCTCCTTATATGCGTAAATTTAAACGAAAATTTTTTAGAGGAAATTTTAAACATTTTATGTGTAGACTGTGAAAATGTGAACAATAAATGTTTAGAACTCGAAAAACAAATTTGAAATTTGTTCTACGCCACACATATGATAAGTAAAAGTAAGCAAGCAGTGTTTAAAATTGCATTCATTAAGAGAGGAAACTGGGTACCTATCTTGATATGCGCAAATTTAAACAAAAATTTTTTAGAGTGTAGCAAACAAATGTGACCGCTACTTGGGATTTCCCGATTTTGAAAATTCTCAAGTAAAAGTAAAGAACGCTTTAGAAACT
>NW_023458556.1:64495861-64497642 GCF_013731165.1 Rhagoletis pomonella
TTTCTTTACAATGCAGAATACTCTGAAAAAATGGTTTGCAGGGATGGTACTCAGTGAAAAGTGGAGATATATGTCTGAGTTAAACATTTTTTTTTGGCGCTTACACATATGTTAGTGTTTGGCCGAGCTTCTCCTCCGATTTGTGGCGTGCGCCTTGATATTGTCGCACAAAGCGGAGGGACCTACAGTTTTACGCCAACTCCGAACGGCGATTGTATTTTTATGAGAAGCTGTTTTTCATGGCAGAAATACACTCGGAGGTTTGCCATTGCCTGTCGAGGGACGACCGCTGTTAAGAAAAAACCTTTTTTTTATAACTTTTGCGATGTTGCTTTGACCAGGGCTTGAACCCAGGCGTTGCGGAGTGGAAGCGTGCACTGCTTAGCACTACACCACAGTGGCTGAGTTAAACATTGAAAAATAATAAATTGCTAATCATTTTAAAAATTTTCAAATCGGTAGCTTTGAAATCAAATTTTAACACTTCATCATAAAGTTTCAGTTTGTATAAGTAAACATCGCCAACAAAGAGGCATATTTAAGCACCCTAAGTAAAACAATCCCATTCAAGTTTATTTTCAAACGCTACTGGGGATACGTCAAACTCGGCTGAATGTATTTGTCTCATACTTATATTCACAGATACTAATACTGGCAAACCTGCGCAAGCGCAAAACGCACATTTGGCTTTAAACTATCTCCCTTTGATTGCCTAATCCAGTGGCGTAGCCAGGGGGGCGGGGATTGCGGGATAGATCCCCCCTTCGTCAGTGGAATAAAACTTTTTATTTTTGAATTAATAATACAATACCATTTTACCCTTCCGATTTATAATTTTTTTATTTCAGACTGATGACAAATTATCTTTTAATGAATATATAAAATTACTGTTTGGTGGATTATGTATTTGAATATTTGCGACATACACTAGGCCACTAGGAAATAAAGATGTTCCTTCAGTACGAAATCTATACAAAAACTGTGCTTTTCGACTGTAAATTGTATCGACTTTTTAATTTGCTCATATGCATGCATGCATACATATATTCCCTTCAAGACCAATGATTTGATGGTATTCACGGGAAAGCTTATGTGGGTACATTTACATATTTTACACTTTTAACATAAATGTCAAGGCAGATATTTTAAGATACACTTCTTAACAAACAAATTTTTTTAAGTTATTATGAATGGATAAAAGAGACATCTTCTTTGAATTCAGTACGAAAACTTGACATTTCAAGTGCTTATCAAAACTTTATACATGTTAACTAGATTCGCCATTTATCTTAAAATTATATAATTTTAATTATTTGTTTATAAAAATGCAACTTACACTTTAACAAAACCCGTATAAATCCAAAGTTTAATCTTTGCGTAACATTAAAAAAATCAACAAACTCTCGTAAGGCTTTTTAATTAGATTTCCTAGAAATACATATTTTGAGTATGCAGTTTTGTAGCCCGATCAATCCAAATAAATCGCAAGTTTAAAATACATAGGTGCGACTTATCGTTGATTTTTAATCTATTGTTTTTTTTTTTGATGAGGGCGTTGCTTATTTTCTTCATTAAAAAAATAGTCGAACATACTTAGATAATATGGAAGAAAATTACCGACATCGTCAAAAATAAGCCATACATCAACTGTAAATCACAGCTACTTTAAATTTGCACTTTATTAGACTAAAATTGAATGAGCTAAAAAACTGCAAAATATTATGAGATAAAATTGAAATAGAAAGTTCGAAATTTTTACGAAAGTTTGTCGATTTTTTTTT
>NW_023458556.1:64497742-64502050 GCF_013731165.1 Rhagoletis pomonella
TTGATCAGAAGCACCCCATCATTTTACCAAGTAAGCATCATTTCACTTGTTTGGTTATAACATTACATGGTGGTGCGCAACTTACCTTAACATATTTACGACAGATGTTTTGGATAATAAATGCCAGACGCACTGTGCAAGAACAACTTTGGAAATGCATTAAATGTTTTAGAAATATGCCGGAAGTTGGTAGTCAACTGATGGGTGAATTTCCATTCCATCGAGTTAATCCCCCACAACGCCCGTTCCACGCAACAGGCGTCGATTACACCGGCGCAATCGAGCTAAAATCGTCTAGATTTCGTGGAAATACGACATACAAAGGGTACATCGCTATTTTAATTTGTTTAGCTACAAAGTGCATTCATCTTGGGCATTTCCTAATAGGAGACTCTCTGCTTTCGCCACCAAATGCCTCTCCAGCGGCTAATGTATCACTCAGCCAACAATTTGCTCAAACGCAACGAATGTCTCAACAATTTTGGAAGCAGTGGACATCAGATTGGCTATCACACCTCCAAACACGATCAAAATGGTGTCACCAAAGACTAAATCTTCACATAAATGACCTCGTTATCGTTAAAGAAGAAAGGCTTCCACCCAACGTCTGGGTAATGGGACGCGTCATAGAGCTTCATCCAGGTCCAGATAACTTAGTCAGATTAGTAACTATTCGTACCCAAATCAGCATCTACAAACGGTCTGTCTCAAAGCTTTGCCTCTTACCAATATCCTCATGCACTCAAGACAAGTAATAATTTGTTCACACTCATGCACCAAATACCTAGTACACTTTCTTCAGCCCTCCTCAATGCGTATTGGAGTTGAATACCAGAAGTGTCCTTTGGTGTTTTCGTTTGCTCAATGAAACCGAAAACACCACCTCAGGTTGTCATTTATAATTATATGTTATCTAAAAATAAAACAAGTAATTTTCAGGCCGGTTTGGTGATTATGCTGATCCCAGCATGGGGGCGGCATGTACGGTTTCGAACCACCCTAGCCAAGAGAAGTACGGGAGAACAAGTTTTCTCCACGATGAAATCCACAACGAGCATTGAATTTCCAGTGACTTCAAGCTCACACCCATATGTATAAATATATACAACAGCATGAAGGTATATAGGAGGAGGTATATAGGTACATATGTATGTACCCACCCGCAATTTGAGAACTGTTGAGGCAATAAATAAATAGCGGACGGTGTCGCTAGAAGTTATTGTTAAGTGTGCGAAGATCTGATGCAAATCCTGTGTCGCTAATTTAAGACATTTTCTCTAGTAAAAATTCGTACAGTTTAAAGCAAATTAATCTGGAATTATTGAGTTAAAAATAAAAGGGAACCCCTGTTAACATTGCGAACCGCACAACACTTGTGTTTCCATTGTAATTTTTGAATATTTGAAATAAACCGAATAAAAAAACAAAACATTAAACTGTACTTAATTTTTGTTGTTTTGTGAGCATATTTGCAAGCATATTTACTAATGTTTTAGTACTTATCTAAGCGCTTAAAATTGATTTTTCTTGCTTATTTTCTTCGGCCCGGCTAATGAAGCAATTCTCGTGAGCACAATTTTAAACTTGAAACGAAATTTTTCAAATGTAATATAAAACTTTATGACGTAATGAATTTCGGAACATTAAATTAACGAAGGGAAATCTATTGTCTTTTTTCTCATTTTAATTATAATTTCTTATTATTACACAAATTATCTCCCATTTGAAAATGATTTTGATTTTCTTCGTTCGGCGTATGAAGTGCACTCAATATACATATGCGCTGGGTTATAAATTTCGGTTTTGTTAAAGTTAGAACTTCATTATTTGTTTGGTCATTGATTCGTGCTATTTTTTGTTTTAAGTTTACTTACATGTATAGGCAGCCAACAGATTGCGAAAGCAAGCACAACAACAACGACCATCCGGGTTACACGCCGTTTTCCCTTTCTGATGCAGCGAAAAAGGTACAAAAAGAAAAAAGATGGAATATTAATTACCGAAAGCAATAAGCAGTGCCTATGTACATATGTAATTAAAAGTTTTTTTTTTATTTAAAACTTGCGGTACTTATGTGTGCTTTGAGTTTGCCAAGAACTTAATGACAAAAAAGAATGAACGCTGAATGGATGCCACGCACCTGGGGGGCAAAGTTAGGTGATTGGAATTTGCTGTATTTTTTTAAAGTTTCGGGAAATGTTAAAGGAAAAAGGCGGTGCAAGATTGAAACGAATATTTTTTCTGGTTTCCTTTTATCTGAAAAATATCATATCTCTCTGCCAAAAAATGCGCGTAGCAAAATGCTTTACTCGTAAAATAAGTACATACATACCTTTGACAGTAATATCGCAAAGATTGTAAGTATGCCAACAGTTAATTGGTGAGGTCAAATGATCGCTCAGCGACAGGAAAATAAAAACTCCTAGTTTTAACACAGGAAAATTAATCCTCGTAGTATAATACAGTTTTTAAAACCAACTACGTAACATTAACAGGTTATCGATAGTTTTAGTCCCTACGATATTGACAAATAAATACAACTACAAACAGAGTCAGTCCAAGACCTCCTGCGGCATTATTGTTTCCTTCTTCTCTGACAGTTTACGTAACCCAGTAATGAAAGGACCGGAACTCAAAAGTGACTGATTGAATGAATTTGTGTTTCGTACGCTAGATGTGCACGCTGTTCACTATTACTGCATTTATGCGACAGAATTCATGAATTCAAAAATGGTCCCGTTTATGCATATTTCGCGAATTCATGAAATAAAGAGCACTAGCGAGAAACGAAACAGTAGGGTTTGGCCTCCTTTTGAATTTGAAAAACCTGTTGGTACCAGGAAATGAACCATATTATATTTAAATTGGTTTTAATATATTTTCATTTTATTTTTCATTTTCCAGTGTTGTAAATCCTGTTTATGCCACTCATGCTTTTTAATCTAAAAATATCATAAGCCTAGTAAACAGCTGTTTGTGGATCGTGGCGTTGCCGGACTTGTACTTCATGATTTCATGAAATGATGCCGAATTCATGGTTAACTTTCGTGTGTAATTGAATTCATGAAGTGGTGTTTATGCAGCCAATTTTAACTGAAATGCATGAAATGAATTCGTGAATTAGCCTACGCATAAACAGAGTATATGTACGCTCCCTTGAAACATGCACGTTTGTAATCGACGCTCCGCTGTTCGCTTTGCTTTTCTCTTTGCTCGCCGGTATATTAAGGGTATTCATCAAACCTTATAAATGCATTGTAAACCGTATAAACTTATAATTGTGTAAACCTTATAAATGAACTGTCAAAATTTGTATGGAAACTCGTTTACACATTTCTGATAAATTTATCCAGCGATTTCACTGAATAAACTTGATAAACTGAAGACAATGCAACTCTGTCGCAACTCTAGCTATGTTTTCTTAGGCAATAATCGGGATCCGCATACAAATTTTGCACGCAAATTCAACAACGATATGATCCTGATAGAGATTTGGTGCAATTATTATCCCGTCTGTTTGTTTTGTTTCACTGATAATTCGCAAAGTTTGGTAGCCGTGACAAATGAATTCATACACAAACAGACATTCTGCCATTGTTTCTTATAACTTGCTTCAAATAAATAGCCTTTATGTTATATGTACATTTATTTAAATAGATATCTCGTAAATATAATTTTTTCCAATTTAGTGAGGTAGTTTCTATAATTTCTTTATCCCGGTGCTAGTAGTATAAAGTTAGTGACACTGCGCTTTATAACCAAAGAAAACACGACTATTGTCGCATGTGTAAACGAAAAGAGAGTGTGGGTCGTTCATGTAACAGAGTGCATAAACTTATAAGATTATCTGCTTGATAAAGTTATCGGTTTAGATGAATACCACTATTATGTTTTTAGCCTTCAAGTTAATATTTCCACCGGACTAAATGCTGATGTTGATAGATAAATCATACGCAAAGGCAAGGGAGTCATTTAGGCTAACAGGCATATATGTAATACTTCTATATTGGAAGTATCTACAAGTGCAATCAGCAAATATTACTGAACAGATGAATAAAAAACGAAATGGAAAACCGGGTAATCGTATGTAAAAAAATTACACTTGAATTCAAAACAAATCGCACTGGCGGAACGTTAAAATAATATTACAGGGAATTTTTAGTATACATTTAATTTCATGAATTTATAATAAATTAAGTTATATAAATGTCAAACTGACGCTTTTTATGCGAAAAAAAAGAAGAGATTAATTGAATAAAATAGCTTTACATGCGTATTTTGGTACGCAGATAATTTCCAGAGATTTTA
>NW_023458556.1:64502150-64503312 GCF_013731165.1 Rhagoletis pomonella
AGCTTTACATGCGTATTTTGGTACGCAGATAATTTCCAGAGATTTTAACTAAAAAGCTTACAATTCCATTGAAACTTTGCTGATTTTTTTTAAGTTTTGAACAAAGTTTGAAATTTGGATTTATTTAGTTTATGTTAGATAATGATCTCTACTTTTATTAGGAAAATGTACCGTATTTCAAATGAACATTGCAAATATTATATAAAGATCACTACCATTTTGAGTGAGTTAATATGTTATTTATTCCGTTTTACTGTAAATCCCCTGCAAACCCAAATTCCCGAAATCTAAACGAAATCTTTAGGAGTATCTCATTTCTGTAACGATTTTTTTGCGAATCTTCAGAGAAAATTATATGAAGTGGTTGAACTCGTAAACAAATTACTGTACGAAAAATAAAGATAACTCAGAAAAATAATCTGCAAGAACTTCTTCACATAGCGTCATTATTTTCATTGCTTTACCGATTTTCTTTAGAAACTTCTTAGAAGAATCGAAGTGTGCACACTTTATTATTCGACAAAAAATCGGATTAGATCTATACGTAAAGACCCTGCAAACAATTTTTTTCAGAGTATTCTGAATTGTAGAAAAAGTTTAAAGAATTCGTTAAGATTTAATTAGATTTTTCGCCGAATTTTCTAAAATGAAATAAATTACGCACACTTCCATTCTTTTACGAAATTTCGGAAGAAAATCTGTGAAGCAACGAATTTTTCCAGAATTTTCTTTATATTTCGTACAGAAATTTCTTTACGAGTTTGTGTCAACCACTTCATATAATTTTCTTTGAAAATTCGTAAAAAAATAGTTACAGAAATGAGATACTCCTAACGATTTCCTTAAGATTTCGGGAACTTTGGTTTGCAGGGTACTCAGTGAAAAGTGGAGATATATGTCTGAGTTAAACATTTTTTTTGGCGCTTACACATATGTTAGTGTTTGGCCGAGCTTCTCCTCCGATTTGTGGCGTGCGCCTTGATGTTGTCACACAAAGCGGAGGGACCTACAGTTTTACGCCGACTCCGAACGGCGATTGTATTTTTATGAGAAGCTGTTTTTCGTGGCAGAAATACACTCGGAGGTTTGCCAATGCCTGCCGAGGGACGACCGCTGTTAAGAAAAAACCTTTTTTCTATATTTTTTGCGATGTTGCTTTGAC
>NW_023458556.1:64503412-64504415 GCF_013731165.1 Rhagoletis pomonella
AGCTTTACATGCGTATTTTGGTACGCAGATAATTTCCAGAGATTTTAGCTAAAAAGCTTACAATTCCATTGAAACTTTGCTGATTTTTTTTTAAGTTTTGAACAAAGTTTGAAATTTGGATTTATTTAGTTTATGTTAGATACTGATCTCTACTTTTATTGGGAAAATGTACCGTATTTCAAATGAACACTGCAAATATTATCTAAAGATCACTACAATTTTGAGGGAGTTAATATGTTATTTATTCCGTTTTACTGTAAATCCCCTGCAAATAAAGATAACTCAGAAAAATAATCTGCAAGAACTTCTTCACATAGCGTCATTATTTTCATTGCTTTACCGATTTTCTTCAGAAATTTCTTAGAAGAATCGAAGTGTGCACACTTTCTTTCATTTTAGAAAATTCGACAAGAAATCGGATTAGATCTATACATAAAGACCCTGCAAACCATTTTTTTTCAGAGTATTCTGAATTGAAGAGAAGTTTAAAGAATTCGTTAAGATTTAATTCGATTTTTTTGCCGAATTTTCTATAATGAAATAAATTACGCACATTTCCTTCTTTTACGAAATTTCGGAAGAAAATCTGTGAAGCAACGAAAAGAATGGTGCTATGTGAAGAATATCTTTCAGAATTTTTCCAGAATTTTCTTTATTTTTCGTACAGTAATTTTTTTACGAGTTTGTGTCAACCACTTCATATAATTTTCTTTGAAAATTCGTAAAAAAATCGTTACAGAAATGAGATACTCCTAACGATTTCCTTAAGATTTCGGGAACTTTGGTTTGCAGGGTAATGGTGCTATGTGAAGAATATTTTTCAGAATTTTTCCAGAATTTTCTTTATTTTTCGTACACAAATTTCTTTAGGAGTTTGTGTCAACCACTTCCCTGCAAACCATTTTTTCAGAGTATTCTGAATCGTAAAGAATTTTTAAAGAATTCGGAAAGATCCCATCTGATTTTTTGCCGAATTTTCTAAAATGAAATAAATTACGCACAC
>NW_023458556.1:64504515-64525206 GCF_013731165.1 Rhagoletis pomonella
GGGGTTAAATGGACCTCGGATTCGGATTCAGCGACCCCAAAAACATATAGTACACATAGTGAGACCTTTGGGTCAGAACACAAATTTTTTTTTGTGTGGCTGTGTTATCTCAGATTGCTGGTCATTGTGCAATGAACAATATTTCCAAGTATAATAAGTAGAATGGAAATTTATTTAACACGG
Organism: Rhagoletis pomonella; assembly: GCF_013731165.1. Lineage (NCBI taxonomy): Eukaryota > Metazoa > Arthropoda > Insecta > Diptera > Tephritidae > Rhagoletis > Rhagoletis pomonella. The sequence continues at coordinate 64,504,699 of NW_023458556.1, forward strand.
TTGATTTCAGTGGCAAAACATAAATATAAAGGAAGTAAATTTATTAACGGAAATTTTTTCTTTAAGGAGCTAAAGAGAAAATTAATTTTGTTAGCTCTTTGCTCCAGCTCCGCGCCGGCTAAAATCCATTGCTCTTAGCTCCTTTGCACCGCTCCGCTCCGAAGCCCAGTTCTTTTTACATTGCAGTAGTTTTTGGAACAGTTTTTCTATAAAATCAAGGAATCCCTGGTACTATGTGTACCTGTTGTACACGTTGAGATAAAATTATAGGTAACTGACACAGCTTCCACGGGCATAACTTCCATGAGCACGTGGAAGTTATTTCAGACTTTATTTTCACGAAAATCAGACGTAACTTCCACGTAAAATATGTCATGACTAGGGATGACAGCGATTAATCATTTGGTTAAATTAATCGATTTTATTTATCCAATTTACAATTAAATTGTATCGTATTTTTGTTTTTCATGAATCCAGTATTAATCGATTAATTGTAAAATAATCGTAAAAATATTTTCTTTTTGCTAGCTGCATCAACTTTACTCGACCCGAGGTAAAAAAAAAATCATTTCAATACGTTCTTACGAAATGAAATAATGTGCGCAGATGATCTTATGAAAATGGGTAGGGAGTTGTCACTAGAATCAGTAGAAATGAGTGAGAAAATGAGAAAATGAGCCATTAGGCACATTTAGAAATTTCCCTGCTGAGTAATATAATTCAAGAAGAAACAAGTAAAAAAGCATAAGTTCGGGTGGAACCGAACATTAGATACCCGGCGCAATTATTAAATATAGTTTTCTTCACCTTTACGAAAACTACCGCTACGTGGTATATAGTTATATGTGGGCAGTATCACGCCCACTTTCCAAAATTTTATAATATTATTACTTCTTTTCAAGGGATTGTTGTTTGTATCAATTTTGAGTAAATTAGCGTCCTTAAATTTCGAAATATCGAAGTTTCAAGCATTTCTGAAATTTAGTCCGATTTCAATAATTTTCATTGTTTTGCTTTTAAGTGGCAAGTACAATAATCAATCCGAGTTTGGTAGAAATTGATCGAACGGTTACCGAGATGCACATATGTGGTCATTTTCCAAAATTTTATCATAAACGTATTTGTTGCTAAAGAATTATTGCAAACATCAATTTTGAATAAATTAGCTATTGTATTTACTGATTTATTGAAGATTTCGTATTTCTCTAAATAACCGTTACATGGGATGTGGGCGTGGTTATTGTCCGATTTTAAAAAATTTCAGCTGTTTGGTATGTGGTACCAAGGCCCAACAACCGTGCCAAGTTTGGGAGAAAATGGTCGAGCGGTTATCGAGATATACACATGTAATCATAAATGGGCGTGGCTGCGCCCATTTTACAAAATTGTTTAATATTTTACGTCTAAAAATCATTGGAAATATCAATTTTCATTGCAAAAGCTTCAGTAGTTACTAAAATATCACCATTTTCGTATTTCTGAAAATTACTGTTATATGGGAAGTGGGGGTGGTTACGGTCCGATTTTGCCCGTTTTCAATACCAACCTACCTTGGGTAAAGGGCATTCTATATACCGAATTTCGTTGCGATATCTCAATTTTTGCTCGAGTTATCCAGTACATGGACGGACGGAGGGACAGACATGGCCTAATAGACTTCTCTTTTCATTCTGATCATTTATGTATACATTTGTCTATATCTATCTCGATTCGTTTTGGCTGTTACAAACAACCGTTATGTTAACAAAGTTATAATACCCTTGTGCACAAGTGCGCTCGGGTATAAAAGCAGTACTTTGAAATTTAGCTCAGGTGCAAAGTTTAATATAATCAAAAATGATTTAGATAATGAAACATACATACGTAAACGGACATTTTTACTTGGAATCCATCGTTACTATCATCTTTCACTTATCCAGTCCTAAGAAATCACACACATAACAATAGGGTTACGGAAATTTTTTTTTGTGGAGTAAATAGGGTCAAAACTTAAGAAAATAGCAGCTCATATAACTCGAGCAAAAATTGAGATATCTCAACGAAATTTGGTATGTGGGTATTCATTATCCAAGGTAGGTTGGTATTGAAAATGGTCGAAATCGGACTGTAACCACGCCCACTTCCCAAATAACGGTAATTTCCAGAAATACGAAAACTGTGATATTTTAGTAACTACTGTAGACAATTCACTCAAAATTTACATTTAAAATAATTTTCAGACGAAAAATAAGAATATTATAAATTTTTGAAAAAGGGCGTAGCCACGCCCACTTATGGTTACATGTGTATATCTTGGTAACCGCTACACCAATTTCTTCCAAACTTGGCACAGTTGTTGGCCTTGATACAGCATACGAAATGGCCGAAAATTTTTTAAATCGGACAATAACCACGCCCACATCCCATATAAAGGTAATTTAGAGAAATACGAAATCTTCGATAAATCAGTAAATATTAAAGCTAATTTATTCAAAGTTGGTGCTTGCAACAATTTTTTACCAAGAAATACGTTTATGATAAAATTTTGGAAAACGGGCGTGCCACCGCCCACTTATGATCACATATATGTATCTCCGTAATCGGTCTACCAATTTATACCAAACTCGGTATTTTTATTGCGCTTGCCACATAAAAGCAAAACGTTGAAAATTATTGAAATCGGACTAAAATTACGGCCGCTTTTCATATAACGGTAAATTTCAGATATGCTTGAAACTTCAATATTTCGAAATCTAAGGACGCTAATTTACTCAAAATTGATACGCCCCCATTTAGCGGTAGCTTTTGGAAACTTAGACTTTCTTACTTGTTGTTATTTCGTTTTATTGACATCCAAAGTTACGCCATTTCGTCTTGGATGGCATTCTACTGTACTAGTGTAGACAAAAAAATGCGCATTTGAAAATACGTAAATTATGAAAAGGTTTTTACTACATTTATTTAAGATGGATTAAAAAGATCGGAAAATAATCTTCTGATGTCCAAGTATGAGAAATTTCTACGGGAGGCTGTAAAAAATGGAAATAAAAGTTCTTTCTTACGAGCAAAGCAAAACCAGTCGAAGCCCATAATTCCAATAACTCAATATTAATTTTCATCTTGCATGCATGAGCACGTAAGACTTTAGCGGATTTTCCAGATACTCAGATAGCAAGGATTAATAAAATTAACAAGCGTACACATAAAATGCGCTTTGAATCACTTAATGCAAATACATACATTTATGTCCATGTGTATGTGTGTAAGTACGTACCCAGTGGGAAAATGTAAAAGAGTGGTAAATATGCTCGAAAAACAATAAACAGTTTAAGGTTTTATTTTTATTCAGTTTATTTCAAGGATAGAAAAATTACAATTGGCAAAGAAAAGTGTTGCTTGTTATTCTCAAATAATAAAAATCTGCGTTGATCGTTTGAAAGCATTGAATAGAGGGGAAAGATACGAAACCTTCATTTCTTTTCAAAACTGAATCAATTTTTTTTAAATATTCCTTAAGGTGCTGGCCCAATGCAGGCTTGCTTTGCTTGCTTCGCTGCGAGAAGTGTCAAAAATTATTTGGAATATACTAAAACGTATAAAAGCTGGCCAAGTGGCAGCGTTTCTTCACTTGCTTTAAGCGCCTCAAAGTTTGAAATAGGCAAATGTTTTATTTGAAAGCGTTTTGTAGGCTTTTGAGAAAGAGGTATGTTCCTTTCAAAATACATAAATTCAAACAAAAATTTGCTTACTTAATTTAAAAAAGTCACAGAAAATGCAGGTAATTCGAAATGAAATAAAAATGAGTCATTGTTTCCATATTTATATTTAACATATCGTTATCTTATAGTAAAAAGATGAAAAGCCCACTTTTAAAAATTTTACACGAGAGGAAAAAACTTCTTATAGCTCTTTTCTTCAAGTAAATCGCTTTTTTAAGTCATAGCTTTTTTTAGTAAATGTAGATATAGATATGTATGGTTCATTATTATCATTTAATAATGTATCATTATAGCATTAATTTAAAAATAAATCTGAAAGTTTTTTTAGAGTTTTCTAGGAAATAATTATTAACGTTAAGGGAACAGACATTGACTTTTCAACCAGACAGCTGGTTACTTTGACAGCGTTCCAAGCCACCATTCGGCCAAGCAAGTTTTCAAAGTAAATTAAAGTCAGCAAGGCGCGCAAAGCATGCCTGCATTGGGCCAGCGCCTTTACTTTCCATTGGAGATAAATTATTTTTAATCACTTCAACAACACTAATGCCTTACCGTAGATACAAATCTTCGACATTTTTGTATTCCAGCTGAAATGCAATTGAAGTTCGAGTTAATAAAAACCAAATCTGTTTTTATGTATTGTTTGAAAACATTAGATTAGTTCGACGATTAACATCGGAATAATCATCGCTGGAAATTGGGAAATAATCGAGAATTCAAGGATAATCGTTAATAGTTGCATCATTTTGAAGTTTAAAGCTTTGTAGGCAAATCTCTAGAATTGTGAGAAATTAATTTAAAAACAAGTTTAAGAAATTTATTAAAATTTATTAAGCAAACGTTTCTTTAGCAGTTAAAGTTTCTATACATTTTTTGCGAACAAAGAGCGCAAGGCAGCCCACGTTTACCACAGAAATGCTATATACCCGCTCCATTATTTTGTGAGGAAGGAGTGAAAACGCAGGCTGTAAAATATCAGATGTCAAAATTCTATGGACGCACTTAGCTTTATACATTAAAATAAGCAAAATATGTATGGTCGTTAAAATTAAGCTTGGAAACCCTAAAAAAGCAAAAGAAGCAATTCCAGCAAAAGCTTAAAATTCCCGGTCCAGTTAATCGGTAATATGATTTAAAACTCATAAGATATGCACTACATTATTTATCACGCATTTAACGCATTACTACTTTTCCCACGGGGTAATAACACAACGTGCAAACATACATACATAAATAGTATGAATATAATTCGAGCCGTTAACACGTTTCGCTGCGTTTGTACCTGTAAATCCGTTGCATAAAACGAAATAGCGAAGGACTTGCGAAACGTTACGCGCGGATGTTAACAACTTGTACTCGTATTTAATTTCAGTTTACGTATGCACAATACCTGTACGCAATGTACATATGTAGTATGTAAGTATGTCGGTAAGTGCGGGCATTATAATGCAATGGAATTAAAGTATGATGCTTAAAAGTTCAGCGTTCCTTGTTTGACTTTTCTCGCCGTAATTTGCTTACCTTGATTCTGCTGACGGCTTACAACCAGGCGCACTCTTCCATAGGCGTGCCAACATGCACATGTACAGCAAAAATATCAGTGTCAGTGGAGTGACGTAAGATGACGCACAGAAGGAGACCTGTAAAGATGTAACAAGATTGGAAACCAACCTGTTAAGAGGCGTATTCAAGACTAATAGCATGATGTATGTATGCAAGTACTTATGTGGAAATACATTTTTTGCAGCATTTGGCCTAGACACGAAACGCCATCCTTTTTTTAATATATAGGACAGCAAGGGATCCTACGACCTGAAAGATCTTTTGTATCTTTCCCATACAGGGGCGGATCCAAAAAAAATGTCCGTGGGTTTAAAAAAAAATAAGTGTCAAATAATTACCAAGAATAAATATTTGTGTAGATATTTCTCATTAATATTATGTACCTATATACATATGTACATCTATTTAGAAACATATTATGTATAAAGTAGAGTCAAAATTTTTTGAACATGCTAATCCGTACAAGTTACTTCACAGATTTTAATAAAGTTTTTGGAGGTTACTCCTAAGACATCTCTCTTAACGTATTCTACTCATGATATATATTAATTCAAACTTAGCGCGCCAGGGGCGGCTAGTAATCGGATGAAAGGTTTAGGACAGAACAAACAGAATGATATACATCTTTATACATGTGGGACAGTGACAAGACGGCAAGCCAAAACTACACTAGTTATTGTAACCTTGACTGATAACGAAAGAAAAACTTTATGATGAAGTATTAAAATTTTATTTTAAAGCTACTTGGAAATTAAAAACCCGATTTGAAAAATTTTAAAATGGTTAGCAATTTTTTAATTTTAGAATGTTTAACTCAAACATATATCTCTATTTTTCACTGGGTAAAAATTTCTCACTATTCAGTTAAAAAGGAATAAATACTTATATTGACTCACTCAAAACTATAGTGATCTGTACATACAAAGATTTTTTATAAAAGTCGAGATCATCTAACAAAAACTATATATATATCCAAATTCTAAACTTTGTGCAAAAATTAAAATAGCCAATAAAGTTTCATTAGAAATGCAATTCCCTATCTATGCTATGCCCTATCTCAGTTTATTTTCGATGTATTCTCGTTTGAGATAGGGCGTTTTTGAACCGATTTCTTAGATTCAACCAAATTCTGAGATAGGGTGTTTTCCCATAATAGTCCCTTTCTACTGAACCAGATCACGTTTTGTATTCCTTCTAGGCCTTCTAGACATTACAAGCCCATTAAGCTAACTATTTGTAGAACAAATTGTGAAATGCATGATGCTTTTCGTTGCCTATGCCAGGACTTTAATAAGCATTACGACTATTTTGACACCTCCGACTCACATTTTACCATTCAGAAAACCTTACTTGAGATTTTGAATAAATAACATGTAAACCCTTACATTGCACCTTATCGTTCAGCTGGTGAACTGTATTTCTGTTCAGTTTATGGGGTAAACGTAAACGTGAATCGCTTTTTTGTAACTAAATAAATTAATATCTTTAACCGGGAACGATAAATTATACAATATCTATGACTGCTTAGTACAACTGTAATCGGCTTCGTATATTTTCGCGACCGCGTAAGACAATACGAGCATGGATCGGAAACTCGGCCTTACCGACCATGATCAACAGCTTGTCCACAGCGCGGAGCGGAAACTAGAGCTTTCCGCCTGCCACACACTCAAAGTAATGACTTCGGGAACATGGATCTGAAACTCGGCCTTTCCGACCATGATCAACAGCTTGTCCACAGCGCGGAGCGGAAACTAGAGCTTTCCGCCTGCCTCATATTCAAAGTAATGACTTCGGGAACATGGATCGGAAACTCGTTCTTTCCCACCATGTTCAACAGCTTGTTCATAGCGCGGAGCGAAACCAGAGCTTTCCGCCTGCCACACATACAAAGTAATGTCTTCGGGGACATGGATCGGAAACCCGGCCTTAACGACCTTGATCAACAGCTTGTCCGCAGCGCGGAGCGGAAACTAGGTCTTTTCGCCCGCCGCACACAAAATTAGACTGAAGACTAGGCCTCGCCAGCTACCAAACCTGCTATTTTATGCTGTTATTATTATTATTATTATTATTATTATTATTATAAATTACTATGTATCTAAATGTTCTATTCTCATTTGTCTGTAAGAAAACATTTTTCTGTAGACCAAATAAATAAATAAATAATATTCTGAAATAGGGCGTTTTTCAATAAAACTCTGAAGTAGGGCGTTCCAGAAAAGTCTCTGAGTTTTCGAACTCGCTGCCGAGATAGGTCGATATTCCACTCACCCATCGATTTGTTACTCATATTTTTATTCTACATTGCATTGAATTTTTTTTAACAATTTTTGGAATTAAGTAATCACATCTTTGAAATTACAAAGTCCTTCAGAATAAATCCTGCGGTCAGAGAGAAAAAATGAAAACGCCACTTTAAATAAAAAAGTAGGTTTCAAACCCATTTATTTACTATTTATTTCATGGTAGGAGAGCTTCTCAAACAATATAGAAGCAATTTTTGATTCAAGTTGTTGAAAAGTAATGAATATTTGTCCCGGGATCCCGGGATTGTGACAACGCCATCCCGACAACCCCGGCATCGGAAAAAGCCGAAAAATTAACATCCCTAATTTGAGCATACACTGAGGGAAATAATGCATAGTAAAAATGGATACTTTATATTTGATTATCGTTTATAATGTTCGTATTTAAAAATAATATTTTCTTACAAAATTTATTACGCATGTATTTGATTGTTCACATTTGAGTATGTATATGTAAGTGTACATACCCTGCAAAAAATTGTGCGAATAATCTCTAAAGAGAGTATTCCGAGATTACTCTCAATCGGCTAAAATTGGGCATTATTTAGTCGCAACTAGTCTCATCCGGGTACTATTGGGGATCAATTAGTCTCGACTCATCCCTTACGGGTATAATTGGAGATCAACTATTAACGATTTAACGATATGTACGCACTAAGTAAATGAAATTTCATGTGCGGAGATGGCACATAGAGAGAGTATTCGCTTAACAAAACTGAGAACCCCGGTTCGAATCGCAGCTGGCGCAAATTTTTATTTTTTAAAAGTGACTAGTCGCATTTTATACCCGTTCGGGTATAAAGTTGAACAATTAGTCTCTTCATAGGACATGCTCGAACAAAAGCGAACAGTTCATTCCATATAAAGAGATCAAAAGTGGTATTAGTCGCATGTTCCTTTGCGATTGCTCACGGAGTCATCCCGGATTAGTCGCATTTTTTGCAGGGTACGCACCCAGCGTTGCCAGGTTGACGTTTTTAACGTCATTTGGACGTTTTTTGTATCCTGTTGACGTTTGGACGTTTTTTGTGTAAAAAATGACGTTTTTTAACTTCCCAGTAATTTTTCTCTATGCACAATATATTCAATGTATAGCGTACTATTTCCTTGTAGAGTAAGTACTTACGCTCACACTTTCGGCAAATTTGTTACTAAATCTTGTAAGTAGAACTGATTTTGAATTATTTTCTTAATAAATCGTTACAAGCCTTTGCAGCAGGTGCCTCAAAAGATATTTATTCTTTGGACACATATGATCCCGCGTTCAAAGGCTGGTTGTGTAAATACTTGACATTACAAGGCTTATTACAATGTTTGCAATTGCATATTAAAAGCCAAATCAGGAAGAGCTGATCTATTGCAACACGCACGCTCGCAAAAGCACTATGTTCCTTCTTAGCAGAACGTAATTTAGCATTTTCGACAACCGACCACCTTACCAAATGTCTACAAGAAAAAAAATATTAAAAATCAACGCGATTCTTTAGCAACTTAAAACTTGCACATTATTACCCTGGAATTTAATGGGCTATCAAACCGCAAACTCAAAAAATTCTAAAAAATCTGAATAAAAACTTGAAAATCTAGCTGAAACTTTGCAGATTTTTTATAATTTTTTATAAGTTTGAAATGTGGATTTATATTGTGTTAGTTATATAATGAGCTAGGCTTTTATGAAAAAATAATAAACATTAAATAAACAAAATAAAAACAGCCAAAATCGATCAAAATGTTGATGACTTAATCAGCTGATCACAAGTGTATGTATAACATGATTTTTTAATTAATGATCTCAAACCAGTTTACAATAGTGGTATTCACCAAATTGTTGCCAACAGTCGTTGCTTGAGCTCATCTGCTATTTTACCAGAGTGCCAGGCCACTTGCTCACTTTGGTTAATACCACTAATGAATTTTAAATGTGCTCTGTCAAAATGACATTTTAATATACCTTACGTACATATGTACCTTTGTCTACAATAAAAGTTTAATAAGAACAATTCTGTGTTCATACATGGAAAAGAAGTTTTTGGGTAGGAAATGACGTTTTTTTAGACAACGAGGGACGTTTTCTCATGCTGAAAACCTGGCAACACTGTACGCACCCCAAGCATGCAGAGCGCCGCTCTGAGAGCGGTGACAACACACACATACATACATAGTACAAATCGCGTGCTGTGGTGTTGATGGATATTCAATTGAAAGCAAATTTATATGTCTGGGTGTAGCTGAGTGCGCAAAGATGCTTGCCACAAGTTGTTGATATCCGAAGATGGTCGGGTTCGAATTCCACTGCAGGCAACATGCAAATAAATTTTTTTTTTAAGTTTTTGTCTTGATTATTCACTTCACGGATGCTTTTTCAGTACGAAAGCGGTCATTTTCATATGCGCCTAATTGAATTGAATATTTACCAATATACAGTACTTTCGTTGACGTTTAGAGTAAGATCAATTACGTTTCTATTTGATTTTAATATTTTTTTTCCTCAGTGTGGCCTCCATATCGAAACGTAAGACGTATTCTACGTCAAAATTATGACAACCTGATTTGGAAACAGCCTTGCATGCTTTTGAGCTTAATATTGAAGATGAAGACAAATCCAGTTCCAATCGACCATTCAACTAAAATTACTGATCCCGGAAAATGTGTATGTATTCAAATTCTCACCGGCTTCCTGTGTCCTTTGACAATTGCTAGACTAGTTTTTCTCAGGACATATTCTTTAAAACCAGTTAGTAGACATGTTTGGAATCGAGTCAACCACTTAGTTCGTAATTAGAATTTTCTGCCACCCTCAGACCAATGTGCGGCCCGCTAAAGTTGGCGTGAAAAAAGCACGCTTACAATAACAGTTGTTCAACGGAGAGGAAAGCGAAAAGCGGCGTACGCACACAAAATTTAAAAGCAGCAAAAATTTCAACAGGGTAAAGCAGCCCATGCGCGAGCGTGGACAATTTTTAAATTTTCAGCACGCTAGCCAACGGTAAAAATAAAAGCAACGCCAGTGGTAGATACCAGGGTTGCTGCGAATATTATTCCGAAATAAAAGTAATTTCCAGATAATAAACAAACCGCTCATCCAAATCAAACAAGTTTGGTATCAAATGAAAGAGGACTTACATAGCTTTAAAACGGAAATGTCTAAACGAGGAAAGCCACACATTGAAAAATATTTCAATAAAAAATGTTAATTAATTACCAAAGAGCAAACCTTGTGTCAGGTATATGAATTTCTTTAGTATTCAATTATAAAAAAAATATAAATAGTGGACGTTCGTTATTTCTGTTTAAAAGCTATTGCAGTCGTCTTTCATATGATACCAAATTTGTTTAATTTGGACAGGCGGTTTGTTTATTATCCGGAAAGGACTTTTATTTCGGAATAATATTCGCAACAACCCTGGTAGATACGCATATAAGTGTAGTGTATTGTCTATCCATAAAGATGGCGTGTTTTACCGCATGGCCGAGGTGGACAAGAATTAGTGCTTGTTGTACAGTAAACCGCTAAGTGACGACGCACAGTGGGACGTCCATATAATCGTAATAGAAATACGCTGAAATTTCGTATATGCGCTGCTCGGCACTTAGGAATGAAGAAATGTGGAAAATGGTAAAATTCAACGCGCTACCACGCCCACAGCTCTTCTGGGCGGAAATAGTACATGTTATCTGATTTTGATGAAATTCAGAGCATATACTGGTTTTAACGAGAAAAGCATAAATCTGAAAGATCATCCACACCAGTTTACATTAACGTCCAGTAATTCTAGAAAAACTGGCGCAATTTTAAAAAAAATATTTTTTGATGAAATTCGGTGTGCCCTGCTCGTTTCAGCCAGAATTTTCCAACTTGAAAGATAATAAAGAATTTCTTATTACGGCGCCCACCTTTTACACAACTTTTTTGACTCCAAGTACTAAATTTTATGAATTTTGGAGAAAATGAACGGGCACATTTATTTTATTTCTAATGAAGTCCTATTTCTTCATTTGAAAAATGACAAAAAGAAAAACATTTACAATACCTGCATACTAAGTTATGTGCACGATGTGTATTTACACTGAACCTTTCAATTTTACGTACATTTTACACCACAAAAGCTGAGCTAAGGCCGGCAGGACTCTTGCCATCGAAAACGGATCTCGTCCAGGGAAGCCCCATTTTTGGCTGAATGGTGAATGTGATTAATAGATTGGCGAGTCACTAATATCTACATCTTCTTCAATTTCCATTTTATATTGCATATTACTTATTTTATGTACACTCTGGCTTCCCTTCAGCTCTACAATAAAGATTCAATAAATTTTACAGGAGGCGGGTCTATAAAAGGAAGAATAGAAATTGAACTCGCAGTTCCTCGCAGCTGGAGCTATTTGAGATATGACACGCATATTTAATGTTTACTTGTCCTAAGTATAATTTAGCTCGCTTCCTAGGTCCTTTTTAAATATCCTTTTTCAAAGTAAACTATTTTATGCATTTCAAAAGATTTATACAAGTTTAAAGCAATGCTTGACCACAGATATATTCGAAAACTGCTCATCAATCAGATTGGCCTTTTATATATGCGCACAAGTGGAAAAATTAGTTCAAATTACTTGCGACAAAATCAAAATTTTTTCTTGCAAATTTATATTTTCGCATTGTTCTACTTTAAGCTCGTGTCATGATTGTAAATATGCATTTTTATCAAGTATTCTTTTTGGTTTGGGTTAGCTGCATATTTTGTTATATATTTGCGTAATTATCTTTCTTACGCCATCGCACAGTGGCGCCGAAATCCAAAAGTGCGGCCAAAATTCGTAGCTTTGAAATAATGATCTCTAAATTTCGTACTAGGAGGTTTTCGGGGTCACTAATTACTAATCCGCTGTCAGAAATGCAAATCGAGTATGGCGTCTGGTGAATTTCGAGCTTTTCAATTAGAAAGATTTTGAGTATGCAGTTTTATAGCCCATTCAGTTTTAGTGTAGTGTGAAATTTAATTAAAAAGCTGGACATTTTAACATATAGGTGAACCTAATTTGTATCAGCGTGTAAAAAAACAAAAAAATATAAGGAGAGAAATGAGCACCTGAGTTTTGTTTTATTCTGTAGCTGATACTTTTCTACGTAAACTTCAATAGGCTTAAAGGCAGTATCCGACACCGTTTTGTTACTGTTACATTTAACAACTCAAAATTCGTTTAAATTAAAAATAAACAAAAAAAAAAAATACCTTTACATTTTTATTTCTTAAAACTTTCTGTTACATTATTAGTTTCCACAAATTTTTTAACGTATTTTACTACCCTTCAGACGTAGAACCCATTTGGTTTTTTGATTTCCTATTCTCTAACTACTTTTATACGTTAATAACTTGTCGCTTTTTATAAGCTTTTATTTAACTTGGTCATCCCGCGCAAATCGTGGAAATTTCCAATCGATTTTAAACTAACTTCCCGACAAGTTAGAGACTTGAAATTTTCAGCATAGTTCCAATCACGATGACAATGCAATTTAAAATATAAATGGATTCCCTATATGGTCCAGGGGTCTTGATTCAAAGTCGGTCAAAAATTAGTAAAACAGAGCGTAATTTGCCAAAGAACGTAAAACCAGAGCTAAGCTATTTATGGCAAATTCTAGATATCAACCTAGTCTAGATATGAACCTCGTTGTAGGCATCATATCAAGGAGATACAATTAGGAGACTCGAGAAATTTCCCCGCCAGAAGAACTTTAATATTGCGCCTAAATATATGCCATGCTACAGCGGAAGTGGACGACACGCCATTTCTTCATATGAAATTAACTGCTGCTATATGTATGTATGTACATATGTATGTTTATACAAAACGTAAGCAAACAACATTTTGCTTGCATAGTCTTCTGTTCTCTTTCATTGCAAGTTGAATTATTTTAATATCTATTGCAAAATTTTGTACATAAAATAAAATAAAACTATTTAATATACAACGCTTTTATAAATGGACTAAAAATTAGAAAATAAAGTAATGTAAAAAAATATTTTTTTAAAAATAGGCTTTTATTTAACACGTTTAATCAAAGGAATAAAATAAAGTAGTGAAACAAAAGATTTTTTAGCAAGAAAATTTTGTCAAAACTGCACTAAAATGAATAAAATAAAATAAGTTAAGGTCTCGTTAAAGTTACTAAAAGCCATTTAGTGAAACTAATGAAAATTACTAACAATTTGTACTAATTTACTTCGTTTTTAAAAAAGCTTGTCGGCGAATTCAGCGTACATGCATAATTGGTTAGGTATGTATGTATTTATATGTATGTATGCAGATATTTAAATGCCGGTTTGCTATTCGCGCGACAAGCTTTTTTAAAAACGAAGTAAATTAGTACAAATTGTTAGTCATTTTCATTAGAGTTTGAATAACTCCTTTCAGCTAAAATATAGCTCCCATACAACTGATTGTTCAGATATGAGGTTTTTCGTTATAACTTCTCCATTTATGCAGCTAAGAACATGAAATTTGGCATTACTTCCACCCATTATTAACAAAAAACTTGGAGTGAAAATTTCAAAGATCGGGTCACTGTAACCTATAGCTCCCATACTACTGATTGTTCAGATATAAGATTTTTCGTTATAATTTCTCCATTTAAGGAGCTAGTAACATTAAATTTTGCACTGTTGTCACTCATTATCAAATGAATACTTTCAATGACAATGGCGCAGATCGGGTGACCTAATTTTGCAATACTTCCAACTATTATCAACAGAATTCTTACAGTGAAAATTACAAAGATCGGGTAACTTTTACATATAGCTCCCATACAACTGATTGTTCAGATATGAGATTCTTTGTTATAACTTCTCCATATCTGCAGCTAGAAACATGATATTTCGCACTCTTTTCACTCATTATCAACAGATAGTTTACAGTGAAATTAACAAAGATCGGGTCACTATAACTTATATATTGCCTCCATACAACTGATTGTTCAGATATGGGATTTTAATGTAAAATAATTTATTTGGACAGCTAAAACCGATTAATTTCGTAAGCTATTGTATAAATAATAATACAAAGTCTACTGAGAAAATCGTCAAAATCCATGCTGATAAGCTTTATCTGCTATACCACTGATTGCTCCTATACCAGTTTTTGGGATATATCTCCTTAATGTAGGAAGCTAAATCCATTACATTGTGTTACCGGTTTACATACCGATCACACTGCAGTGAAAATCACTTAGATTGGTGCTATATAAGGTATATCTTCCATACCTGTAATTGTTTAGATAAGATTTTTTATATATGTAACTCCTCTATCTATGTGTGCTGTGAATATATAAATTTTTTCAAATACAGTAATCTGTTAAAGTAAAGTTTTCAGGTGTTCATGAAAGGTATGAAGCCTTCGGCATAGCCGAAGACAGCGCTGCTTTTACTTGTTTTTATTTAATTACTCTTTTTGTAACATGTAGTTAATCAATATCGTATAACAATAATTCACTTTACAGAATACACTCCTAGAGTAAGTTCCACCACTTGATTCACTTCGCGTTTTATTTTCTTTGAAGACTATTTGAAGGGTATTTACTTTTTGTTGGCAATTTTCCTCTTTATATACATAAATAGCTTTAGTTTTTCACCTTATAATTAAAAATTCGTTTCTCTATCACTTTTTACGTTTCTGCGCGCCGGTTAGAGATGAGTTGGAGAGTTATGTTGGATATCAACTTGAGAACTATGAATTTCTCCAAGGTTGGAGAAATACTTTGTTGCTGTTCGTTGGGAGCCTAGTACAGTACAGTGCATAGTAGTGATGCCGAGTACATTTTTGTAAAAAGAAGGAAGACATTTGAGTAACACACTGATTGCAGAATAAGTAAAAATTAAATTTTAATACCTTTTATATTGTTTAATACTTGCTTCTATACGTTAGTATTGTATTCAAATCATTTTCCTCAAATTATTTAAAAATACCTCAATGCTAATTTGAAACTTTTTGTGTGTTAGCGGTTGATACCAATAAATTTTGTAACTAGTTTAGATAATTTTGTCGTTGTAATCGGATGGAACAATTGACAGGGAACATACACTGGCATCAGTGGCGGATACTCGAGCTCGAAAAATCAAAATTTCGGAAAAAATATATTACCTCAAACGAGAAATTAAAAAAAAAAAATTGAATGGCCTTATTCATAAAAAATAATGTAGGTTTAAAGAGCTTTATAAATTGACGTTTTCATACATTTTTCAATTTATAAACCTTTTATAAAGCTACTTTATTTTTATGAATAAGGCCATAAGTTTTTTTTTTATTTTAAAATTCAATCGTAACCATTTTTTAGGCTTGCACAACATTATTTATAGAATAAGAAATCGTGCAAAACTCTTCGTCAACGTGAAAAATTAAAACAATGGGTATGTTGATACTATCAGGCCGATTCTGAACAGGAACTCCCTGGGAGTTTTCTGTCTTTTCCCTTTCCTCCTATCATGAATAAAAATTCCCTGCGGATTTTTTATATTAAATGGCGGAGTTCAGCTGTCAAAAAAGTATCAAACAGCTCTTGCGAAGTTTTAATTTTCTCTTCCAAATTTTCGGGGAAAATGCTACTTCCTGGGAGTTAATTATTGGAGGATTTCTTTCTCGGTAGAAAAAAATCCCGGAGAACAAACTCCCTGGGAGTATTCAGAAATGTATGTATGTATGTCAAATCGAACTTTCTGATACTACTTTTTGTCTATTTCCGCGGTGCACGTATGTAGGAAATTTCACTTTGTCAGACATTTGTATGCGCATAAAAATATTAATGACTTGAAAAATATAATAAAAATCAAACAGTTAAATTGAAAAATTAAAAATTAAAAGTTTACTTCTCCAAGTGCCCTCGCTTGACTTGAATCGGGCTAGCGAAACAGTCAATGGCCACTCTGAATATTCTTCGAAATTATAGAGAAAATGCTGACACACATTTTTCTGATATATTTTCAGAAGTTACCGATATCGCTAAGGAATTGGATTTTGACATCGCCTTTCCTCGGAGAGCGAATAGACAAAATTTTCGAGATCAGGGCCCGTAATCCAGTATGGTAGCGATGTTATGGATCAATTCAAGAGACTGTGCTTGATTTCGAATGTCACGGAGGACGAACTGGTTCTGTCCCATCTGAAGCGAGCGGATGCTGGTCAGCTCATATAAGCCTCAGAGGAACACCGAATCAACAGTGGAAATTAATTTCTAAGTCACCGACGATGTTACAGTGTGACAGCAGCCTAGGAGATTATCATATACCGAAAAATGCGTAGTAGAAAGGCAAGTAGCTCAATGGCTCGAAGAGGGAATCATCCAACCCGAGTACGCATCCCCAATTGTTTAAGTGGTAAAGGGAAACGGAGAGGAGAGGTTATGCTGCGATTACCGACGTTTGAAACATAAGATTGTTAGGGATCACTTTCCCAAGCCATTAATTGACGACGTTATCGAGCAACTGCAAGCAGCCAGAGTGTTCACCACATTAGATCTAACTAATGGATTTTTTTCATGTTCATGTCGCGACTAGCTCTTGGAAATACACTTCGTTCGTCACTCCGGATGGCCAGTACGAGTTTTTCTACGTGCATTTCGGTATATCCAACTGTCCAGCCGTGTTTACTAGATATATTTCTGCCTTGCTACGAGAACTTTTACCTATAGGTTCCTTGCTAAAAGAGTAGAGTTTCTAGGCTACGTAATTCAAAGTGTTTCAATAAAGTCATCAGAAGTACAGACTAGCGTTATAAAGAATTTTCCAATTCCTCATAGCCATAGGAAGGAGGCTAAGTTCCAACTGGGTGATAGTAACTAGCCGCATTTGGGTAGCTCAAACACGCACTGATGAACGCATCTGTCTTCAAGCTATACAATCTGAAGGCGACAGCCGAAGTCCACACGGATGATAGCATGATGGGTTATGGTGCAGTTCTGCTTTAGGAGTACGTGGACGACCAGAAGTTCCATCCAGTCCAAACGAAGCCTGTGGCCGGGTTTGAAGAATTGTCAGTACAGCAGCAACAGCAGTAATATGTTTTCTTTTGCTTTTTGAAATTCTTGATTTTCATTCGAACTGCTTTGCTTTTACTGGGACTTTGAAAATTGTATTTTGCTTTTTTATTGGCAGTTTATTGATAATTATTTATTGACTTCGGATTTGCTCCTCGAGGATTTCGATTACGCGATAGAGCACCGATCAGGCAGGAAGATGAGACACGTTGACTCCCTTAGCAGACTCTCCTGCCTTATTTTGGAAGACAGCCAAATGCATCGACTGCGACTAGCTCAGCAAAGCGACGAGTGGATAAAGGCAGTATGCAAAGTTTTGGAATGGGAGGAGAATGGGGACTTCTACGTGAAGCGCGGCATACTACATAAGGATCCCGTTAAGGAGCTTATCATCGTTCCGTCGCTCATGGAAGACTGAAATCCTCTAAACTACGCACAACCAGGGACACTTTTCCGCCAAGAGAACACAAGAAGCTGTTTAGAGAAACTTGTTCATACCCCAGCTAAGCGCAAAGGCATCGAAGATAGTAAAAAGCTGCATCAGTTGCATCGTTAGCGAGAGTAAGCGTGGTAAACAAGAGGGCTTCCTTAACCCAATCAACCAGGAAGATCGGCCACTGGGGACGTACCACATCGACCACGTAGGTCCGATCGAAGCAACCAATAAAGAGTACAACTACATATTAATTGTGATGGACACTTTTTCCAAGTTTGTGTGGCTATATCCGACCAAAAGTACTGGAGCAGAAGCTATCATGGAACGACTGAGGAAGCAAGCGGCGATATTCGGGAATCATCACGGACAGATGTTCAGAATTCACCTCACATCCCTTCAAGGAATATTGTGAGGAGGAAGAAATACAACACTTGCTAATAGGTACTGGTGTCCCACGCGGGAATGGGCAAGTCGAGAGGTTGCATAAGGTCGTCGTGCCCATGATATTCAAGTTATGCTAGGAGAAGCCAAGTCAGTGGTATCGCCACGTGGACGCATGCAGAAGTATATCAACAGCACACCTCTGCGTATAACGAAATTCGCTCCATTTCGAATAATCACTGGCGTTGACAACAACTTTTGGCAAGCATGACCTTTGAGGAGCTTGACGAATGCCGCGAAGCAGTACGCAAAAAATCCCAAGAAAACATCGCCCGTATCCAAAGGGAGAATCGCAAAACTTTTGATAGCAAGCGCAAGGAGGAAGAACAATATGAAGTCGGAGAGCTCGCCGCCATCAAGCGTACCTAGTTCGGCTCCGGCTGACGTCTACAGCTAAAGTTCCCAAGACCAAACCAAGCGACCGAGAAACTAAACCATTGTCGATATGAAGTTCAGAAGGTTGGCGACCATAAAAGGCCAGAACGCACCACAACCTTAGCCGGGTATCTGAAGAAGTTAGACCTCTCCCATTCCAGACGAATAAAAACGCAGGATGGCCGAATGTGGGACAGTGATACGACGGCAATCCAAAACGACACTATTTATTGCAACCCTGACTGACAACGAAGCAGAAGACAAGCTAGAAAAAGACTATAAACGGACCGTACATTTTTTCACTTATTCATCGACCACTAACCCGAGCTGAGGACCGTCATTAAACGGAGCTACTTAAACTTTTTATATTTTGTAAAATACTCTAAATTCTTAACATAAAAGTGTTCCTTCTCGAAGGTATCTTTATTAACTCACTCAAGAGTAGAATACTTAAAGTATATTAACAGAAAATGGGTAAACAGAACTAGTACTTAAAGAAAAATTATTAAAGTTGATCAGGAGATGGAAAGATGTATTAATGAGAGTGATGGTGTGTAGTTGTTGTATCGTAAGAGGAGGACTTAATAGAAGTAGCTAATAGAAAGATCAGATACTTAAAGAGCAAAACAGAAAATAAGGGGGAGAAATGTACTTAAGAATGTAAGTAGGAGAAGTAAATAGAAATATGAGAACAGAGTGCGTGGTGTTGGCAGAGGAAGTGTGACTATATCCTCACTTTCATTAAATAACTGCTATCGAAAAAAATTCATTTCGTCCTTCAATAAATTACAGCGCTTAAAAGAAATTTGTGGGTAAAGCATTTAATTAAGAAAAATTACTCAGCAGAGTTTTATCGATGGAACGCACCAACCGCTCATAAAGGGATAAAATGTGCGTAAACAAATTTTGCCAGTGAATCAGTATTTGAGATCTAACTGCTTCAGGTGATTGCACTATTAATAAGAAAATAAAAAGCTTGCTACTAGGAGTTGCGCTCATTGACACAACAGTGCCTTTTTTAGCACACAAAATATAATCTATATATTAATAGGCAATCATGTTTCCTTTACACCCCTTTTGCGGATAAACTGTACCTCTAAGGTATAAACAATTATATATCATTAGAAAGGTATTTTGACGAAGGCAGTTTTTCCAATTTCAAATTAGTTTAACATAAAGCGAAAAAATCAATTCAAAAGTGACACCAATAGTAATGCCGTACATGTACATGGTTGGGGCGGAAATGCCTCCTAAATGTTTGCTTTAATAGTGATACTGAATTACAGAAACATGCTAAGCAGTAGTTTAGGAATAAGATGTATGTATGTATGTACATGAATAGATTACACTCAAACAAGGAAGAAGGTATAGTTGAGTATGGAGAAGAAGAGAGGGATAAATACAGAAATTAAAATAAAAGTAAAGAAACCTAAATATAAAGACAAAGACGAAGGCAAATTTAAATACATAACCTAATAATAATAGTGGGGGTGAATATGTAAATGAAGAAAAGAATGGACATATTTAGAACAGGATAAAGAAAAAGATGAAGAGGAAGATGAAGACCAAGACGAGGAAGAAGTAGAAGATGAAGATGAAGATGAAGATAAAGACGAAGATTGAGGTGGAGATGGAGATGGAGATGGAGATGAAGATGAAGATGAAGAT
>NW_023458556.1:64525306-64546446 GCF_013731165.1 Rhagoletis pomonella
ATGAAGATGAAGATGAAGATGAAGATGAAGATGAGATGAAGATGAAGATGAAGATGAAGATGAAGATGAAGACGAAGATAAAGATGAAGATGAAGATGAAGATGAAGATGAAGACGAAGATGAAGATGAAGATGAAGATGAAGATGAAGATGAAGATGAAGATGAAGATGAAGATGAAGATGAAGATGAAGATGAAGATGAAGATGAAGATGAAGATGAAAATAAAGATGAAGATGAAGATGAAGATGAAGATGAAGATGAAGATGAAAATGAAGATGAAGATGAAGATGAAGATGAAGATGAAGATGAAGATGAAGATGAAGATGAAGATGAAGATGAAGATGATGATGAAAATGAAGATGAAGCTGGAGATAAGGATAAAGATCATAACCATTTAACTTAACTTAACTCACCTCAACGCATCTCACCTCCGCTTAAAAACTTACTCCACCTGAGCTCACCACACATTAGTTCACCACACCTTAACTCCCCTCACCTAAATCCACCACTACTTCACTCCCCACACCTAAATTCACCACACCTCAACTCACCACATCTTAGCCCCCCACACGTAAATCCACCACACCTTAATTCACCACACTTCAACTTTGTCAGCACACCTTAACTCAGAACACCTCAACTCACCACACCTTAACTCCACACACCTGAATCCACCACACCTAAATTCACCTCACCTTAATTCACCACACCGAAACTCACCACACCTCTTAAGCCAACCACACCTGAATTCGAAACACCGTAACTCCCACACCCAATTCCACCACATCGCAACTCACCAAACCCAATTTCACCACATGACATGATATCACTTGATGTGGCATCAATGACAACATCATTTGGCATAAAGTGAACCAAAATAAACAAGATTTTTAATCATATGTGACCTGGTCTACGGAAAGGGGGCTTAGGTGTCAAAAAATCAATTTTCACTTGTTGGTTAATTCGGATGGAAGATGAGATGCTTTTTCACGTGGTGAAAAGCAGAAAATCCTAACTTGCTTAGAAGTGTACTAAAAATGTAGAGAAAGAAGAGTAAAAATACGACAAAGTATAATTTATTGGTAATGAACAAAATACATTGAATTATAAGCTATAAAGACATGATTATACACTAGAAAAACGTATTATGGGCCAAAATAAGAAATTTTGTTACCAGCTCCTCCTCCTTTACATCAACAACATACAGGTCCATCTTAACAAAAGTTTGTTCGGTATCATCTTCTGCCTGAGATACACATACTTCGTCTTCATCATCATCGCTCTCTTCATAGTTTTCATCATCCTTTTCATGGAAATATTGTCCGTATACGGCACTGAACTCCTCATCAACACTCATGTTTCATTTCATGCGAAATGCGAAGACGATAATCAACAGAAACAGTAAACGTCACTTCTTCAGTGTTACTTTTTTAAATGTTCCACACTAGCAACTTATACGATGAACTATAATAATATTCCGACCAACAACAACACTTAGTGGACCAACAACAACACTTAGTGGACCAACAACAACACTTACTGGACCAACAACAACACTTACTGGACGTCCGGCGCGGAGAACAATTAACGAGATAATGAGAAACTGACGAAACGAGTTGCTTACTTTTAACAGCTTTTTCACAGAAAACTAGTTTTCGCACGTAAGCTTCCTTTTCGTAGACCAGGTCAAATATGTATAATGAAATATAAAATAACAGCGGCGTTCATATAAACTGATAAACTTCCGATAAACGAGTTAAATGATAATTAAATCAGTTTATCACTTTTGATGAAGGCCCCGAATATATTGCAATATAATGATGTTTCCACATGTTTTTTTGGTTTTTGGTATCTTATCTTATATACAAATGGGCAATCATGTTTTCTTTACACCCCTTTTACGGCTAAACTTAACCTCAAAGGTATAAACAATTATGTATCATTAGAAAGGTATTTTGATTCTAATGTACAAACAGTTTTTCAAATTTCAAATTGGATTAACATAAAGCGAAAAAATCAATTCGAAAGTGACACCAGTACACGTACATGGTTGGGGCGGTAATGCCCCCTAAATGTATGCTTTAATACTGATACTGAATTAAACAAAGCAGCAGTTTAGGAATCAGAAATATGAAGATTAAGATTCATGCAAGGAAGAAGGTAAAGTTGAATATGTAGAAGAAGAAAGGGATAAAGGCAAAGATTAGAATAAAAGCAAAGAAACCTAAATATAAACGAAGGTGAATATGAAGATGAACATGAACATGAACTTGAATATGAACATGAACTTGAACATGAACATGAACATGAAGGTAACATAAGAAGAAGATAAACATAAACATTAACATTAAAAGCGATAGAGACAAAGATAGAGAGGAAGAAAGTGATAGGGAAAGAGGAAATACAACTGAAGAATGTGCGATGTTATATTGTGCTGTGTTATGGTACATATGTTATGTTATTTAATCTTATGTTATGGTATGTTATGTTATGCTAAGTACTAAGCTAAACTCCCCTCCACTTAACCCATTCCAACTAATGTTATTTCAGCTCAACTCAACTCACATAAACTATCCTTAATTTTAGCGGTTGAATTCCAACCGCTGGGCAAACACTAGTGTTTATAAAGTGGCTATAAAGTTGGCAGTCAGCAGTGGAATTCTGATAACCGCTACGCAAGATTTTCGTCGCCAAAATTCTGTAAATGAAACGCAGTAGAGCCTAAAAGTATACAACATAGGAGAGTAATACATGCGATGCGTAATCAGCCAAATCTGGCAGTGTGGTGAGCGTGCAGCTAGATGTTGCATGTTGTTAGGGGCGTCTGCTATTCTTTCGTAGATTTTTAGCGATCAAAATTAGCGATAACAAATGTTGCAATCCGGCTGCTGGTCTGTGGATAATAGGCACTTCGGGAACGGGTTTGTGGTGTAGTGGTTAGTAGTGCCCGCTACCATTCCGCATCGACTGGCTCGTGCCCAGTTTCCGACCATAGCAAAATAAAAAAAAATTTTTCTAAAAGCGTTTGCCCCTCGGCACCCAATCTTTACTTAAACAGTAGCTTACAAGTGGGTCTCACGTCCAGAAGAGACCATGTGACCGATAAAGACGCTACTGCTCCTTGATGTGCAGTGGCTTTGGTTCTGCGTTTCAGAAAAAATGCCGGAATTTTTGAAGCAAATATTTTAAATAAACTTAAGTCTTAAACTAACTAACTTAACTAACTAACTTAAACTTACGTAATAACGTCTCGAAGAAATAGTAAAACAACAATATATGTAATCTGCTAGCCAGGTGGCGTTATTTACAATACCAGCTCTGGCTATCAAAGTTAAGCCAAATTATACTATGCTCCGTATCTTTGCCGTCAGAGAGTCTCTCTTGTCCGAGTTCCTGAACATAGGAAGATCGAAGGCTTTGCGAACCAACTTAGGATTTGCATAATTTTAGCTAATATCTCACAAGAAGTGCTTCAAAATGCGATAATTGTGTCCCGGGTAGCTACTAAGTAAGAAGCAATGCAGCACAACAAGATGTCCCAATTATTCCTTGAAAGCTACTTACATACTTAGTTGAAACTACGCAACTCGCCTTCGCAGAGCAAATTACTGTAGCGAATGCAATAGAAACGTTTCTCGTTTAAAAACAACGCAGGCTATTAATTGAAATTTCATTCAAGCTGCCTTTCTTTTTATTGTTAATCATTTGTTCATTTATTGCAAAATGTTTTGTATTTTGTGTAGTTTTATTCTCGCTAAATATATACTTATGTGCATATATATGTATACGCTCTTATGTACGTTTCGTAATCCAAATGTAATCCATTTAAATATCTCTCACACAATCAAATGCAATTAAGTTGCTTCTTTCATTTTCACATCAAAATTTACGCTGTTGTTTTAATGGTTCTTTAATCGAATTAAATTAAAACGTTTTAAAGGCATAAGTCCCGTTGATTCAATTGAGCTTTATGTATCATGTTGTATTGATGTAGATGGAAAAAGTTTTTGTATGTATGCGAAAATAGGTTTGCCATTTTTTTCTTGGAAGCGTAAAATTAAATTAATAAATAGAAAAGTTATAGTGACTTGAAAATTTTTTCCCAGCTGGACTCAATGTTATTGTTCATAGATAACTCATACGTCATGACAAGCGAAACAGGCTAACAGGTCTTTGTTTAGTTAAGTGCATGCCGTTTGTCGTTTAGTTTTGAAATACGAGTTTGGTAATAATGCAATTAAATAAAATAACAAAAGTCCACACCAATTCCGATCCCTACTTAATTACACTGGATCGCAAATTTGTGTTTGGTTTTTGTTCCATGGATGCCCCTATCCATTGTCCATGTAGAATCGCCTGCTGGTTCCAAAAATCGAGTTAATTTTTTAGTCTATGGATACGTTTTCGAGGTATTTTCAAATTACCGTTATTCAGCTTAAATCAAATGCTGGTTGCACTTAGTCACTTATATCTCATGAACCAATTTAACAAACTGAAAATGAAATACGACAAATGAAAGCTAACAAAATTTTTCATATACCCTCTATATATGACTTTCCGATAGGACTGATAGATTCCAACAAATTAATTAATCATTCCAGTTTTCTTATTTTGTTGAAAAAAATTAAATTTTAACAGGAGAAAAATTACAAAACTAACTGGTTCTTTGCCAAATTTTTGCAGTCGTGCTAAGGCCTGTTCTATTACAAACAAATCAAGTTATTAACCGATGGATAAATAAGGAAGTAATGAGTGATCAAATGGAAACGCGCAAGGATTGTTTGTATGAAAAATGAGCAGAAAATAATGTTACTCATACGTCATGTACACTTAAGTAGCACGCTTTTGTGCTCTTATTTCATATAAAAAATCTTTGCGCATTTTCATTTAACCACTCATTACTTCTTTATTTATAGATCGATTTTCTTCATTAGTAACTTGTTTTTTTTTTTTTTTTTTGTATCAGAACATGCTTTAGAACAAACGCAAAACTTTGACACAGAACCTGTTATTTTTTAAATTTTTCTTCTGTTAAAGTGTTGTTTTTTTCATATTTCCATCAAGAAAACAAAAAATCTGTATTGATTAATTGATTTGTCAGAATCTATCAGACCTCTCGAAAAGTGATGTATCCACGGTCTATGTAGAATTTCGTTAGCTTTCACTTGCCGTATTTCATATTAAGATTGTTTAATTGCTTCGTAAGATATACGTGATTAAGTGTTACCACTTTTTGTTTTAAGCTGAATAACGATTAATTGAAAATATCCATAGAACAAAAAATGACATCGATTTTCGGAATCCACGGAATATTTTTGCTGTAAATCAGTGTAACCAGCGTATATTGTTCTCTTGCCATGGCTTATGAGTCATCTGTCAACATCGACTACGGTTGAAAAAGAAATTCCAAGTCACTAGGGCTGTTCAGAAAAAATACATCGCTTACTCAAATGTTTAATTTAAATTATAAACTCATGAAAAATATCATTGAAAATATTAAGAGTAAGTTAAAAGTTTTCCAAAGTGTTGCAATTTCAGCGTGTTTACCCCTTACAGGCGTTAACTACCAACTGCTCTAGGAGTATTTTTAACTACAACTGTTATTTTTTCAAAGTAAATTTAATTAAAACTAAATAATTTTTTATTTTACATGCAAATATTTTAAAATCCCAAACTATACTATCTGCCCACTTTTACTTCCTACACTTCACACCTTTAGTTCATACAATCATGTAATAGACCCATTTCAAAGGGTATGAAATAAAGGTGGACAGGATAGTATGCATTTCTTTTGTAAAGAAATAATTATTGTACCAGCATGCTGGTAAGTTATATTCTTCGAGCCTGATGGTACAATCACTTGATCAAGCCAGCAAGCTGGTGTCGTATATTTGTCCTTTTATTCAAAAAGGTTTTTGATTGGATAAAATATAAGCTTTTACCATTACTTAATGAAAATGTTTTCGTGTATACTTATATATGTACTAGATCGTCCTCACCCGCTTCGCTGACTGTATGAAATTTTTGCGTGCTACATTGGGTAAAATTTATTTCAAGAAAACTCAATTCAAAAATAGGAGGTTTAAAATTTGTTTAACCATCTTCAAAATATTTTCAAACTAAAACTTTCTTAAACTTCTCACTTGTCATACTTTTTCAACTCCATTGCGATTTTAAACAGATGGAAACCCTTTACATTTAGTTTTGGAATTAAGCCCTTTTAAAATCATTTTGATTGATATTGTAATAATTCATTTAAAATATTGAATAGTTTGAATTTAACCTTTTAAACAGTTGGCAACCTTTTTAAACCTCTTTCATCTAATACTCATATTGTGATACATATTCAAAACGATTTCGATTCATACCGTTTTTTTGTGTTCGCAATGCTCGAAAACGGCCGAACCGATATGTTTTTTAATTTCCGACATCTGATTCAGACGTCGCAAGGATTATTATAGGATTGAAAAATGTTCGATATATAGAGGAGGCGTGGAACCTCCCATAAAAACCGAAGTTTTCGTACCGAATATCTCTGGAAATGTTCATGGTAGAGTACTGGAACTTGGTGTGGAGATATATGAAATCAATCTTATACTCATGGAGAGAAACGGGATATTGAAAAAGAGGGCGTGGCGCCGTACAAACGTATATATAATTCATCTGCAGGTGCTCGGACGGATTTTGAACGAAGTTTTTTTGTGTGTTTTTGAGTAACTCTCTGGATAGTGTAGATTCACAAATTCACCCGCCATTGGCACTGGAGTTAAGTTATTACTAAAAATCTTGTCGATAATTCACTTTGGCCAATATTCAAAATATGTATTGGTAACGGTAAAGGCAATACTATTGCAAAAAAGGCTGCCACGTGCCGCTGGAGTGATTACGAATAATTGCCAAGTTAGAAAAGGTGCCGTGAATGTCAGAATAAATAAACCTGTTGCACCATTGAGTATATCGAATTTTTATGTGTTACGATTGGCCCAATGTATGTGATTTTTGCCAGTATTGTTATGTCTTAAAGCTTCATTCGGAGACACTAGGGTTGAGTTGCGCAGGGGTAAATCTCAAATCACCACCCATAAATCAACCGCCAAAACCATCGCGCGCCTTTTACTGTAATAAATTCAAGTAAAAAAATTTTATTTTCACTTAAATTGCTTTAGTGAAACTTACTTTTAAGGTATGTCGTGTGAAATAAGTCTATGTACGGGGGTGGTCCCAGAAGTACCCGACCTAACAAAGAAAACACAAAAATTTTGGGAAAAAATTTATTTATTTTTCAACATAATCTTCTTTCAGCTCTATACACTTTTCCTAGCGATGCTCAATAAGTTCGATACCCTTTTTATAATAAGAACTGGCTTGTTTCCTCGTTAGAAAATCTTTGACCACGGAGCCATTTTTTGAAGTTGGGGAACAGAAAATAGTCCGAGGGGGCTAAATCTAGCGAATAGGGTGCATGAGGTAACAATTCAAACATTAATTCATTAATTCGCTAAACACTCAATTGAAACCTCTTAACGACACTGTTTTTGGTCGAGTGTGAGCAAATGCGGCACCCTTCTTGGACACAGCTTTCTCATTTCCAAATCCTCAGATAATATGCGATGTACCGTACTGAAATTCCTACTATATCTGCTAGCTCGCGGACTTTCAGTCGACGATCATTACTGCTTTGTGGATTTTTTTCACCATTTCTGGAGTCGTCACCTCATTTGGTCGACCACTGCGATGCTCGTCCTGGCAGCTCGTACGGCCTCGTTTAAACTCTGCTACCCAATATTTTACTGTTGTAAACGAAGCAGCAGTCCCGCCCAAAGTAGAGTATATTTCAGGTTTTATATTGGATGGGCTGAGGCCTTTCTAATAAAAGTATTGTATCACATAACGATGACCAATTTTCTCCGTTTTCACAAATTCACTGAAGACGTTCACTATTGACGACTGCCAAGCATATACTAAACAACGTGGCGTCCTCAAACTTGAAACACATGCTTTATAGATTGTGAACTTCCATCCATTTTGAAATTGCCACCAACTATACGATAAAGTTTCTTTAACAGATTTACTATAGAACCGGATCATTGTTGCGGCCAGGGAGTGAAAAGGAAATGTTCTTCAAATTTATTTCGTTGTGAGATTAACCGTTCTATGAAATGTTACACAATTAGAGAATTTCAAGAACTTCACCATGGACATAAGGCTTTCGTTAGGTTATTTAAGGCGGAAAACGACCACCAAACCATAATCTTAGCCGATGAGCGTGCCAATGGAAATTCGAAACGTGAATTGTTGGTGAAAATGTTGGACCAAAAAGTTTCAATAAAAAAAAATTATTTTGTGCGGGACGAAGTTCGCCGGGTCTGCTAGTATTATAATATTTCCTTTAAACTAATTAAGTTGAATTTTTAAAAAGGTGGCAACCCTTGTGAAAGACTTCAATATTATTCAAAACTTTAAAACTAAAGGTTTCTTAACAATATTTTGTTTGACAGCCATATTTTAATTCTTCAGATAGCTTGCGTATAATTAATTTAAATTTTACTTTTCAAACAGGTGGCAAGCCTTTTCAAAATATATTAAACTACAGCTTTTTGAAGCTTTTGAAATTTCATGATGATCGGTTGAATAGTTAAAGCGTGAAAGCGTAGCAAACAAACAAACTCACTTTCGGATTTATAATATTAGTAAGGATAAGGATATGTAAGTAAACAATTTTAGCTACCATTTTTAGCCACAACGACTTTCTTTTAGTTTTTTTAGCCCTTTTTTAAGGAATTTGGCTAGCACTAAAAAGATTCGCGGCAACACTGGTTGTATCTTTAACAGGCTGTGTGCTTGATGTTGCGTGGTCGCGCAGCTACATGTTGCTGTGTGATGTTGCGTTGTCATAGCAACGAAGAGGCCGTCGGGTGTTTCTATGACTTGTGTTGCCGCGCTTTGTTGTGTGGCTGGCTGCTTTGGCTTGTGCTGCTTTGATGGTGGACAGTGTTTCCGTTGTGCGACTAAAGTGTTAAATCGACACTTTTGGGTTCAATGCCCCCTGACACCGACTTTTTATAAAAAGGCTTATTTTGAAACTTTTATTAAAAATCATGCAACTTTGCCCTTTTCTTTGCTTAAAAATTATATATACACATTTTGACAATGTTTTCATAAAATATCACTTTTCAAAGGCGCTTAAAAATTGCATCTCTGGCAAGATTTTGACTAATTTCAACCTTTTTATTATGCCACAATTTGTAGCTTAGCATTTCCCCAAGTTATTTGTGTTAAATTAATTTTCTTGCCTCCCGGTACAAACAAATAATCGGAGATAATTTATATACAAACTTGAAAGGCTAAACCTTTTTGTAAGAATTGGTATCTACTAATGCTTCTTTTGTGTTATATTGATGTATGTACTTTTTTAACTGCAATTTTGTTGTCATAATAAATGCAAAATATGCATAATGCGTATTTTTTAATATATTCCTCATCCATAGGTTTTTATTTTAAGAGAAAAAAATGTTTCTGGCAGAAAATGATCTCCATTAGTAATTTACTAAAAATAATGGTTCATACTCGTAGATGAAATAAAGTCGAGTCTAATGTTAGGTGGAGCTTTTTTGACAGATTTTCCATTGAAATTTATGTCAAAAAGCTATAACTAGCCTAAGACTCGATTTTATTTCGACTATGAATATGCCTCAATAAGTGGCGAAAGGTAAAGTTATGAAAGCCTTTATATACGTGGTATAAAAGATTTCAATTACTTCAAGACACTTTTTTTGCGACTTTCGAAAATTTTTCGACGATAACACTATATGTATATTAATGAAAGTCGGAACTAGAGTC
Source organism: Rhagoletis pomonella (assembly GCF_013731165.1). Taxonomy (NCBI): domain Eukaryota; kingdom Metazoa; phylum Arthropoda; class Insecta; order Diptera; family Tephritidae; genus Rhagoletis; species Rhagoletis pomonella. The sequence continues at coordinate 64,535,147 of NW_023458556.1, forward strand.
CGACCGATAACCGTACGTGAGTAAACTGATTAAATAAGAAGAAAGACCAATTTTGAATTTTGAAGCTCACATTAAATACAAAATACGCAGAAACGTATTTATCTTATTTAACAAAAATTGCACATACATATTTATAAAATAATTATAGTCTCACTCCAGCTTCTGTGCATAGTCATTATTATATAGCAAATATATTTGGTTATATGAACTTTAATAAAATATATTTATATTTTGGCGCTTAGACTTTTGCTAGCTGTTTGGCTGAACTTCTCAAATTTTTGGTGTGCGCCTTGATTTTGTAATGCAAATGGAGGAACCAGTTTTACGACGCCTCCGAACGCCACATGGATTTTTATAAGAAGCTTTGACATGGCAGAAATACTCTCGGAGGTTTGAAATTAATCGCCGAGGGGTGACCGCTGTTAAAAATACTTTTTTGTAATCTAGAAGTTAGTCACTTACGTAAATACAACAATTTGTTTGCGTTCTCGCCAACTGAGCGCTGTGGGTGGTGCAGACGGATACTTTTCAGCTACTGATTTAAGTAACTCTAAGAACTCTTTAATATATACATATGTACATATATCTATGCTTTAATTACAATTTCAAGACAATGCGACACTTGCGACACCGTTATGTAAAACCCAACTATGTTCGGAGAGTTTGACCCTCTTACGAGCTAAGCAATTCCAGTTCATAAAAAATTTGGCTAGATTTTAAAATATTACGGAATTATCGAATTACTTAGAGATTAATAAAGCTTAACTTGAGCGCTGAAAAGGCTGTACAGAAAAGTTAAAGGCACTTTATTACACAGAACTTACTGCTAAGTCCTAAAAGTTAATTTTTATGCTAAAGAAAATATTTACATATTTATGATACCCGTACACGTGACTTCTGTGAATGCATTTGCTTTGTTATTTCAGTTGCATTGTTTTTCAAATTTTGTCGAAAACATTTTTGCAGAAATTGTCAATACCAGTATTTTTCATCAGCTAACACATACAATTTTTTGCCGTTGTGTGGTAAATAGTACACATATGTATGCATGTACATTAGGATGGCCCAAAAAAAAAGAAATGTGGAAATTTTAATGCCCTCACCCCCTAGGATTGGTCTATTCCGAAAAATTATATCCGCGGTGTTCTTTTATTTGGAAATCAAAAAATATTTGAAAGCGCTCAAAGTTTTCCATGAACTTTTTTTTTTTTTAAGAAAATGGTATAAAATTCTTGAAAATCAGTATTTTTACATCCAAAACTCTGGTTGGTTCAAAGAAGACTTCCAATAACACCGTGCGAAAGTCAATTTTACACACTAAAAAAATATATATATTCACAACACTGGGGGCCAAATATAGTAAAACTGCGTTTTTAGTTTTTCTCTCTGACGTCAGGATTTCTTTTTAAAGGACTGAAGTTTATAGAATATGATTGAATAAAAAAAATAATTCAAAAGATTCGATTCATTGTAGATTAACAATATGGGTGTAAATTAAAAAGAAAAATTCTGTAGTAATTTTTTGGGCCCACCAGGACGAATAAGTATTGAAAATGTGCTTTTAAAACTTTATCCTTGAATATCCTTGGAAATTTCCAATAATTATTTTTGAAAATAAAATATATGTCAATGGTTAATATGTTAACTACCACATCCTTGAATTTCGTCCTTCTAACTTTATAAGTTTTAGATAAAAAAAAATCTTGCACTTCTCTTTATAAGATACTATACCCGGCGAACTTCGTCCCGCCCAAAATTAATTTGTTTATTGAAATATTTGGTCCAACGTTTTCGCCAGCAATTCACGTTCACGTTTGGTTTTGTGGTCGACAGAAGGCATATCCTCCATTACCGTCTTAAATAACCTGATGAAAGCGTTATACCGGGAAGAAGTCCTTGCGGCTCGATAGTGAATCGTTCTTGAATCTGTATAGTCTAGTTGGTGGCAATTTCCAAACTGGTGAGTATCATTGATCCACATTCTGTTTAGTCAACGTAAAGCAAGGACCGCAATGGTTCTGATGGTTGATTTAACGGGAGTAATTTGACTTTGATCCCTGGTGCCTCCGAATCGACAATTTTTAGCAATAACTCGACTCCAGCGCCACTAAAAATTGTCATTAAAAAATTATCATTAAAATCGTTTCGGTCGTTTAGGGGGAGTTAAGCCACCAGAATAAGTCTTTTACATACTGACACTCTTCGGCATTTTTTCCCATACAAAATTCGTTATACGGAGAAAATGTGCAACACCATCAGCGAAAAAATTCTCAAAAATCAACGGTATCTATTAGGCATTAAAAACTCGCACTTTGTGATACTAAAATTGAGTGAACTACAAAACTGCATACTCAAAATTTGGTGCCATTTGATGCAAAATGAACTACATTTCTATAAAAAATTAACAAAAAAATTTATTATGAAAAAGAAAAAAAACACTGTATTCTGGGTGTATATATTTAAAGATAGGTAAAAGTTTCAATAAGTTTGGAAAGCGCCTCGTCCCTTTTGCAGTAGCCCCAAAATCTCTATACCAATTTCCTGGACACTACCACAAATACTTTCAGAGATATACGGTATGAAAAATTCGATATGTATAGGTGATGCCACGCTCCATTAATATATCGAAAGTCTGCAGTGGGTGTCCAAAATTTCAGAAAATCGGTACAGCCGTTCGCGAGATCACCTCTTCTCTTTATATAATTAGTGTAGGTAACACAGGGCAACACCGATTTTGATGCGCAAATGTTGAAGCTGGTTTTGGTAGGGTTTCTTGTGCTGATTAAGAATACGTAAGTATAAATTAAACAAGTAAGAAAGTCTAAGTTCGGGTGGAGCCGAACATTAAATACCCGGCGCAAGTATTAAATATATGTTTTTTCACCTTTCCGAAAGCTACCGCTATCAATTTTGAGTAAATTAGCGTCCTTAAATTTCGAAATATTGCAGTTTCAAGCAGTTCTGAAATTTACCGTTATATGAAAAGCGGCCTCAATTTTAGTCCGATTTCAATAATTCAACCTTTTGCTTTTATGTGGCAAGCACAATAACCATACCGAGTTTGGTACAAATTGGTAGAACGGTTACCGAGATCCATAGATGTGATCATAAGTGGGCGGTGCCACGCCATTTTTCCAAAATTTTACCATAAACGTATTTCTTGGTAAAGAATTGTTGCAAGCATCAATTTTGAATAAAGTAGCTTTAATATTTACTGATTTATGGAAGATTTTGTATTTCTCTAAAATGCCGTTATATGGCATGTGGGCGTGGTTATTGTCCGATTTTTTAAATTTTCGGCCATTTAGTATGCTGTCCAAGGCCAACAACTGAGCCAAGTTTGGAAGAAATTGGTGCAGCGGTTACCAAGATATACACATGTAACCATAAGTGGGCGTGGCTACGCCCATTTTCCAAAAATTTATAATATTCTTATTATTATCTTCAGTAGTTACTAAAATATCACAGTTTTCGTATTTCTGGAAATTACCGTTATATGGGAAAAGGGCGTGGTTACAGTCCGATTTCGCCCATTTTCAATACTAACCTACCTTGGATTGAGGGAAACCTACATACCAAATTTCGTTGAGATAACTCAATTTTTGCTCGAGTTATCGTGTACACGGACGGACGGACAGACGGACGGACGGACAGACGGACGGACAGACAGACATGGCTTAATCGATTTCTTTTTTCATCCTGATCATTTATGTATACATTTGTCTATATCTATCTCGATTCGTTTTGGCTGTTACAAACAACCGTTATGTGAACAAAATTAATATACCCTTGTGCACAAGTGCGCTCGGGTATAAAAATGTGGTGAACGTGTCAAAAAATCTCGTTTTTTGCAATACTTGAGAAGCTCTAGCAATGAAAAAAAAGATGATAGAACCTTCCACTTAGGCTTAAATTAAGGCTTGGCTTCTGCTGGCTTCAATCCCTGAAAATACCATTCCTGCACCTTGACCCTAAGGTTACCTATAGTCATTTATTGAACAGCTAACACTGGTTTTGCACCATTTTTAACGATAAAAAGTAAATGAGTATAAGTGACCATTAGGGCAAGGTGCAGGAATAGTACTTTCAGGGATGGTAGTCTGTAGTTCTAGCTTTAATTTATACCCTACGTGAAAGGTTCTATCACCTTTTGCTTAATTGCGGTAGGAACTCAAACTTCCCAAAATCAGTTATTCCTGTTCAACAAATGACTATAAGTGACCATCAAGCAAAGGTGCGGAAACTTGAAAGGATAGTGTTCGAGATTTTTAGCTTTAATCAAAGCCTAAGTGAAAGGTTCTACCACCCTTTGTTTCTTTGCTAGAGCTTCCCAAATATTGAAAAAAAACGTGATTTTTTTACACTTTGACCTCGTTTTTTCTTAAAATCTGCATCTGGATTCGTAATCAGCACACAAAAATTCGGCAAAAATAGCGTTAACATTTGCTGCATCAACTTTTTTCCCATTTTTGTTGGCCTGTGTAATAAGTATTGTTAAATAGCCAATACCCGCCGCCTTCAAACACATTTCGAACTGTAAAACAATGACTCGATTCTATTCTACGCATATCTATAATACGGGTACCGAATTTTCGAATAGGTCGGTCCCTGGCCCACTTAACGGAAAAAATTAATCCTATATACTAATCTAGGCACAAGGCAACCAACGAACCAAATGCATTTTTTTTAACGTAGCTCGACCCCTGCGTCACCTATCGGAAAAATTAAAGTTTTGTGCACTCCTTGTGCTAAACACCTTTCCAAAAAAGCAGCTCCCATTCGAATCAGTTATGAAACATAGGAGAAAATTGTTCCCAATTGATTCATGCTTCCAATGAATTTCACAATTATCCGAAATTTTCCACGCTTTCGTCGAAAAAAATTAAATTTTTTCGCATTCTTCCGGATTTTTCCGAGCTTTCCACTTGGAATTTTCTATTTTTCCATTCGAATGCCATTCCGAAGGAATTCCACACAAAATTCCATACAAAAAAATCAATTTTCAATTTTTCCAATTTTCCGACTTTCCCGGAGGGTTTTCCAAAAATTTCTTTCGTAAAAACCTTCTCCTGGCACTTACGAATAACAAAAAAAAAAAATGTTAGCCAAATCGGCCCAACCGTTCTCAATTAATGAATTACTATACATTTTTCACACCATTTTTATATATATAGATTGATAGTTAAAATATACATAAATGAAGATACTGGAATCACTATTATGGAACCATGTATGTGCTCTAAAAGAACAAACTGACCGTATGATGCACGGTTTAAAAACTTTATGTTTCGTATACAAGGGCGTAGCCAACTTTTCACCTAGGGAGGCAGGAGTTTATATAGAGAGAAAAAATGTTTTTAATAATTTTTTTTGTGTATATAAATAGCAATTTTCGGGTTTAAGAAAGTATAAATTTTCTGGTATCCTTTACAACGATATACATTTTTTAGAAACCGGTTTGCAATTTTTTTGTTAAAATTTTTTTTATAAAAAAGTTTTTTTTTGCTTTTAATTGTCTTTCTCAAATTTTTATATGCGAAGTACACAAATATGCATACCGGAAGAATGGGAGTTTAATCGCCTTAACAACGATACTAAATTTTTAAAAATCGGTTGGTAATTTTTTTATAATTTTTTTTTTTTATAAAAAAAGGTAGTTTTTCCTTTTAAGTGTTTTTTCTCAAATTTTTATATATGTACGAATTATACAAATACGCATACCAGAAGAAAGAAGGCTTGATTGCGTCTACAACGGTATCAATTTTTTTGAAAATCGGTTGGGAATTTTTTTGTTTAAAATCATTTCTTTTTATAAAAAAAAGGTATTATATAAAAAAAGGCTTACTTTTACTTATCATATGTGTGGTGTAGAACAAATTTCAAATTAGTTTTTTGAGTTTTAAACACTTATTGTTCACATTTTCACAAATGTCTAAAATTTCCTCTAAAAAATTTTCGTTTAAATTTACGCATATAAAGAGAGGTAACCTCCTTTCCTAGTGTGTGCAAAATTAAACAATGTCTGTTTACTTTTACATATCAAATTTGTCACGTAGCGCACACAAGGGGTGGGTTTTGGGGCTAAATTTCTTGTGCGTCATTTTGTAAGAATTTTTCTTTTTTTGATGTAATGTGTAAAATTATTTTATTTTCTTTTTTTCTTGAGAGCTCTTTAAAGTTTAACTGCGAATGAAAACATTGTCCTAAAAATATGCAATGCATACTCACTTACTGTTGCTTTTTACAGCCTAAAAAAGTTTACCACTGATATGTACTTAATAAGCATTCGAAGATTTAATTTGCTAACTTCGAATTCGTTCCACCAAAATGAGCTACATGATAAAAATACAAGTTCAGTTAAATTTTCGTTATTCGAATTATTAAAAAATGAGAAACCAGAAATCGACGAAAATTAATAAAAAAGTGTAAAAATTTCGTGAAATTAATTAATTAATTTGTATTAAAATTCTTTTGTAAAATTTTGTATTACTTTTGAAAGTTGAGTGCATCTTTTACCGTTAATTTTTTCATGATTTAATGATCGGATGTAGACGAAATTACGAGACGACCCTTAAGGTACCATCTTTCCGGTAAAAAAAATAATTATTGGAATCGGTTCACACGGTACAAAGTTATGCGGTGGAATAAATAAAAGAAGTAAAAATACTCCGAAGAATTGATAACCTCCCCTTTTTTGAAGCCGGTTAAAAATGTCTGATTTCTTTGTAATTTTTATGTAAATAAAATGCAATTGATGATACTTTAAAAAGTTTATTTATTTATTTCATACTGTAAATAAAACTTCATAAATGTATTTTAAAGAGCGAATTTTCAGTATTTGCTAAAGATATAAGTATATTTAGAAGTATAAACCCTTTCCCCCCAAAAATATATTATATATATTTATTATTTGTAAAAAATATATTTTTACTTTCAAAATGTTTGTAATTTTAAACATTTCGTGTGTATATTTTAAACAACTCATGTTCAAAATCAAATCTTGAACATCTTGTGCGTATACTTGAACAGATTCTGGTTGAAAAATAAACACTTTTCAGTAGTAGTTTTACATGCACTTTTTAGAGTGTATATTTGGTGACAGGTAAAAAGATCAACGGAAATAAGGTCAATTGACTTATTTTCAAAAGCGAAATAATGTCGACAAAAATTTGGAAATAAAGTCATTGACTCTATTTCCTCATTCAAATGGAAATAGCGTCAACAATGCTTAAAGTATGTCGATGCATAGAAAAAAATGTTGTTCGTACAATATGTTGTTTTTAATAGCTGAAAAAGGTTATTGCCAAATCCTCAGTGTGGTGCTATTAATCCACACAATCATCAACTACTACCAATTGATTTTATAAAAAAAAATTTAATTACGAATTTAGTAAAAACACGATGCGAAAAACCAAACGCAAAACGCAGCTGAAATAAATACGAGAAATATTTGAAGAAATACAGGGCTGTCATGGAATCCCCGTCGGTTTTGGATTTTATCGGAATTGCAAACCGATATTGATTTCACTACGTGTCATGAAACCGTGTCGGTTTTGCTTTTTTCGAATATAAACAAAACCGATGTTCGAACAGCTGTTTTGTTGTGGATCGCAAATTTTATTTTCGCTTTTTTGACAAAAATTTGTGAAATTCAATTGTTTTCTTCAATAAATTATAAAAATTGAATAAAAATAAAAGTATATGAGTAAAAAATGGCATCTGCAGTTGTAGCGTTCATGTTGATGGAAGAAGGAAGTTGCGAGAAGGTCAAAAGGAAAATTTTTAGGGATTGCAGCAACCCGCTTGAGCTGCCGGAGACAGCGTAAGTAGATTTATTGCAAGGTGCGCTTGTAAATACTTATAGGATATTTGCAGGTTCATAGCGTGTTATAGGCTAAATAAAGAGGCTTTCCAAATGGTGCTTGACACTATTGGCGGACACTTGACACGATCTCAAGTTCCACCAGTACTGCAGCTAGCAGCTACGTTGCGATTTTTAGCTGAAGGATCTTATCAAAGATCAGTTGGAAACGATTCCAGCATTAGTGTAGCTAGGAGCACGGTGTCAACGATTTTGGGTGATGTGCTTACGATTATGAATCAGTTGCTTTGTCCAGAGTGGATAAAACTAGAAATGGACTTCAACGAAAAACGCAGATCGAGAGGCTATTTTTATACGAAGTGCAAAATTCCCTCGATAATTGGCTGTATCGACGGGACACACATTAAAATCATCAAGCCGAGTACTGATGAACATTTATTTTATAATCGAAAGGGATATTTCAGTTTGAATGCCATGATTGTAAGTACACGTGAAAACTGATTTACTTATAAACATTCATTTGTGTGTTTACGTTTAGATTTGTGATGGTGACATGAAAATTCGAGCAGTCGATGCACGGTATCCCGGCTCTAGCCATGACTCATTCGTATGGAATATTAGCAGAGCCAGGAATTATTTCGTTCAGATGTATGAGTCAGGGGGCCGGACATCTAAATTACTGGGAGATTGTGGTTATGGCATAGAACCTTTTTTATTGACACCCTATAGAGATCCACACTACAATTCCCAGGAATATAAATTTAATTTGGCCCATACATCGGGTCGAAATATTGTGGAGCGAACAATAGGAGTTTTTAAAGGGAGATTTCGCTGTTTATTAAGTACATTACACTACCGTCCAGAAAAAGTAGTGAAAATTGTAAATGTCTGCGCTGCGCTGCATAACATCTGCAGAAACTACAAAATAGAGCATAATGAAGACGATCAACCAGCACCATCCAATGATATTGAAGGGAATATAGAATCTCCACAAAACACGACACTGCAAAGTGAAGGCAGAAGGATCAGGGATGAAATAGCAAACACTTTATAACAAAGAAGATATGGTGTTTCAGTATAATAATTCATATTTATTTGTCACAACACATACATATATATATTTATATACACTTATAAAAGAAATTAAAAAGATATATATTCATGAAAACAAAAAAAAATTCATTAAAAAACTATATAAGAAAATAAGGTAAAATTTCAGTCATTTCTTTACTAATCCTAATGTACATATCCAGGTACTATATTAATTACACTTCCTTGCAGAAAATGCTTTTCTGGTTTGACCATAAAAATTCACTTGTTCACTTTTTATTCTTCTCAAAATCAAATTTCTGTAGGTCGAGATCAAGTTGTTGCTTTTTTATTTCATTTTTTTCTTGTAATGCCCTCAAGACTTTTGAATTGATACGGACATATTCATTTTTAAGCTCGGAAACTGCATTTGCAGTTGCATCATTGCCTTTTTCAATTGCCCTATAAATACGTCTGAGGCTGCTGGCGTTTTCCTTTTCTACTTTCACGAGCTTGTCCAATCGTTCAGTTATCTCTAACTTCCTTTCATTATCCTCATCAAGGAATTTTTTTAAGCGTACCCCAGTGCTTTCAGTCCTTTGCCTCTTAGGCGTGCTGGCAACTGGAGACGCTTGTCGCTTCGAAGACGTTGATGGCGTTTCATCATCACTTTTATTAGGGGGACCAGGATCATTGCCAGGTACACCTACCACGCTCTTTGTCATTGCACAAATTCTTACTATGGCCTCTTCCGCTTGTGACAATTGCTGCTTGGAAAAGGGTCCCCCGCCAGTTGCTCGAGACTCGGAGTTGTTATGCGCTAACTTTTTTTTAACGTCGCTCTTCCACTCCGTCCAAGTCTGAAAATATATAAGAAATTGTAATTTTAAGGCCCAATTTTTAGTACTAAAAACTTTTACCTTCTTCCATCCATTCGCATCCTTTTGTGGTGGACCGGCACTGTTCAGCGACTCTATCAACACTTCCCAAAGAGCATCCAAGCTTGGTTTATCCCTTTTCGTGAATCCCTTCGCAATATCAGGATACCTCTGCATAAACTCGATGAAAATACTGATCTGCGTTGCATTTTTATGTTTTCCCCTAGTATGAATAAAAATATGAGCCTCATTAATATATATTTTTATTTAAAACCATCATTTACTCACATTTTTATTAAATTTTCTACCTGCAAGTGAAAAAAAATTATATGCAAAGAAAATCCAATAGCTATGAGCTGCTTGGTTTGTTTCCGATAGCAAAACCGATAACAATTGTTCCTGTGACACCTAAAACTGACACTAATTCCGATTCGAACTTAAAACCGATAACATTGGATTTCATGACATCTAATCGATTTTTTGTCGCTTTCAAATTCAATTCCGACAACAATTGGATTCCATGAGAGCCCTGATAGTGTAGAAATGATCCAGAACTTGCAAAACATGTTTCGTTTCCACAAAAATAAAGCGAACACTATTAAATTGAAGAAACAGTCCATGTCCAAAAACCCCGAAGGAACACTGAAAGAATTCTGTGTTTTAAATTAGCATATTTTGAACGAATTCGGAATGCCTAAGGTGGAAAACAAACCAATCTTTCTATAAGGAAACAATTATAGAAAAGGAATATTCTTACACTGTATTCATGTCTCCGCCAGCAATTTGTGACGACATCATTTAAAAGCAGCTACGGAGAACGACGACGCTATTTATTAGATGGCACATTCAAACAGGCCAATGTGCCAAAATGCGGGTATAAACAATTATTGATTATTTATAGATCATGTAAGTTAATTGATTGGTTTTTACACACTTTTGAAACACAAATTATATGCTTTTTTACTGCAGACAAGTTGTCGCGGCGTACCGTGACGTGGTGTGTCGCGCCGGGGGCGCGGGTTACGCGGGGCACGCGATGTGGCGCGCGGACGCTGGCCGTCGCGTAGCTAAGCAAATTTAATGTTTGAAAGAGCAATAATGTCAATGTATTTTATTTCGCTTTTGAAAAGGTAACGCACTAGGGTGGGAAATAGAGTCAATTGACCTTATTTCCGTTGATCTTATTACCTGTCACCACGATATTTGGCTCCTAGTTTCATGAATGTATTCGTGTGTTTTAAAAATTTTTGGTTTTTGTTGCACGGTTTAATAGTACCCTGTTGTTTATTTAACAATATTTAACCGACTTCCAAAAAAGGAGGAGGTTATCAGTTCGTCGGAATATATTTTTTTTATGTATGTTACCGCATAACTTTGCACCACGTCAACCGATTTCAATAATTCTTTTTGTAACGGAAAGGTAGTGTCTCAGAGGTGGTCCCATACTAATTTGGTTTAGATCCGATCATTGGTACATGAAATATATAGATATATATATATTTTTTTTAAGTCGGTTTTTTTTTTGCTAAAAATTACTTGTTTAAAGTAACCATTATTTTACTTATTTTTTT
>NW_023458556.1:64546456-64548607 GCF_013731165.1 Rhagoletis pomonella
AACTTAACCTACTTTATATTAACTTTGTTCAGTTCAAGGCCGTGTTGAAATCAAACACTCAATCTGTTTTTATTGCGTATATCTCGTCAATATTTCATATCTAATAACGATAATATTTTGTAGGGCTGTGTGATTATTTGTTTCTTATAATTTGCAAATGTAGACTAGGGTGCGGATTTTATGCTAAAAAATAAGCCTAAAAACATGTACTACCTTAGCTATATATAAGCAACATTTATGAATATTATGTATACACTTTCCTTAAAGTTGTGATGGTACTTATTTTTGCTTAGTGTTTGGCCGAGCTTCGCCTCCAATTTTTGATATGCGCCTTGATGTTGTTACACAAGTGGAGGGGCGCACAGTTTTAGGCTATTTCCGAACGGTAAATTTATTTTATGAAAAGCTTTTTCATGGCAGAAATTCCCTCGTAGGTTAGCCTTTGCCTGCTGAGGGGCGAAATTTTCTAATTTAGGTATTTTATTATTTTTAGGGCAGGGATCGAACTCAGGTTTTACGAAGTGGTTGTACGCACCTCTAACTACTCAACCAAAGTTGCCACTTAAGGGCTTAATTTGTATATAAAATTGTCTCTCGAATTCTTTCCATTTTTCAGTTTTTAGTTTGTCAAAAAACAGTTTATCTAAAACAAGTAAGAAAGTCTAAGTTCGGGCGGAGCCGAACATTAAATACCCGGCGCAAGTATTAAATATATGTTTTTTCACCCTTCCGAAACCTTCCGCTAGATGGTAAGCCGAGGTGTATCAATTTTGAGTAAATTAGCGTCCTTCTATTTCGAAATATTGAAGTTTCAAGCATTTCTTAAATTTACCGTTATATGAGAATCGGCCGTTATTTTAGTCCGATTTCAATAATTTTCAACGTTTTGCTTACACGTGGCAAGTACAATAACCATACCGAGTTTGGTACAAATTGGTAGAACGGTTACCGATATACTTATATGTGATCATAAGTGGGCGGTGCCACGCCCATTTTCCAAAATTTTACCATAAACATATTTCTTGGTAAAGAATTGTTGCAAGCATCAATTTTGAATAAATTAGCTTCAATATTTACTGATTTATCGAAGATTTTGTATTTCTCTAAATTACCGTTATATGGGATGTGGGCGTGGTTTTTGTCCGATTTTAAAAAGTTTCCGCGGTTTTTTATGCTGTACCAAGGCCAACAACTGTGCCAAGTTTGGAAGAAATTGGTGCAGCGGTTACCAAGATATACACATGTAACCATAAGTGGGCGTGGCTACGCCCATTTTCCAAAAATTTATAATATTCTTATTTTTCGTCTAAAACTTATTATAAATATCAATTTTGAGTGAATAATCTCCAGTAGTTACTAAAATATCGCAGTTTTCGTATTTCTGAAAATTACCGTTATATGGGAAGTAGGCGCGGTTATTGAGCGATTTTAAAAATTTTCGGCCATTTGGTATGTTATGCGAAGGCCAAACACTGTGCCAAGTTTGGAAGAAATTGGTGCAGCGGTTACCAAGATATACACATGTAACCATAAGTGGGCGTGGCTACGCCCATTTTCCAAAAATTTATAATATTCTTATTTTTCGTCTAAAAATTATTGTAAATATCAATTTTGAGTGAATTATCTTCAGTAGTTACTAAAATATCGCAGTTTTCGTATTTCTGGAAATTACCGTTATATGGGAAGTGGGCGTGGTTAAAGTCCGATTTCGCCCATTTTCAATACCAACCTACCTTGGATTAAGGGAAACCTACATACCAAATTTCGTTGAGATATCTCAATTTTTGCTCGAGTTATCGTGTACACGGACAGACGGACAGACGGACAGACGGACGGACAGACAGACATGGCTTAATCGATTTCTTTTTTCATCCTGATCATTTATGTATACATTTGTCTATATCTATCTCGATTCGTTTTGGCTGTTACAAACAACCGTTATGTGAACAAAATTAATATACCCTTGTGCACAAGTGCGCTCGGGTATAAAAACAAACGTCCCAACGTCAAAAGGCAATAAAATATGTTAAAATGACCTTAAAAACATCAACCTGGCAACATTGATTTGCATTCGCATGGCATATACCAACTCTCCGGATTTTAAGCAATAAATTTGGTCCTAAAGAATTTTACAGCTTCTTAAATGATTAG
>NW_023458556.1:64548617-64549776 GCF_013731165.1 Rhagoletis pomonella
AATATATGTATGTATGTACATCTATACATAGTATAAAGGAAAGACGAGATTTTTTGTACGCGGTAATCTCGAAAACTACTGAACGGATTTTGACGAGATTTTGTCTAATATATTCTGTATCGATAGGAGAGTGACCTTTTTAATTTAGACTTTTAATAGGGTTGCCACCTGTTAAGAGAATTACTATATTTAATTCTAATAAGCGTAGGCGTCAGTTCTGCACCGTCACTGTCAAATGAAAACACTTAGCCTCTGGAGGTGTAATAATGTATTATTTTTCTGAGTAGCGTTGCCACCATTTCAAAAGTACTATCTTCTATACATAGTATAAAGGAACTACTGAAGGGACTTAGACAAGATTTTTTATTTATATAATAAACGAAGTACATGATGACATATGATTTCTTTCTCCAGATACGTAAATATATATCCATATGCAACATATACAAAAAAAAAGTCAAGTCAAAAAGTCAAAGGGCAATAAAAAATTTAAAAATGACCTTAAAAATGTCAACCTGGCAACATTGATTTGCATTGGCATGGCGTATACCAACTCTCCGGATTTTAAGCAATAAATTTGGTCCTATAGAATTTTACAGCTTCTTAAATGATTAGCAGATTTTCCAGTATTCGCAGTAATTGAAAGCGAGATTTCGCAAGCTGTCAATTGCTATAGCTTTATGTGAGTTTGTTTCTATGCATACATAAATACATATGCATATGTATGTAAAATATGTATCCCTGTGGGGAAAATCTCTAGTTCTGAACTGGGGCGCTTCTAGTACATTTAGGCCCAGTACTGGTTCGCGATAAATCTCTTTTGCATGCAAGCAACTGGCGAATTTAACATGGCGATGTCCTAGGAAGTGTCAATTGCCCCCCGCTGCATCCCTTTTTCGATAGTTCCGAACCATTCCTAAATTCTATAGTTCCGAACCAGTTCTGAAATCGATAGACGAAAGAAAAAAGTATCATGATTTTTCAATCTTTTTGGTTCATCCGTGGCGCGATTTTAAGTTATTTTGGAAGAAATTTGTTTTCAATTTGAAATTAAATTTGTTTGAATAATTGTAAGAAATGTACGTTTACATACCTTTAGCTGTAACTGAGTTTGCAGAGGTGCTCGCTGTTATTTCTTAGATTCCAGACGGTCCCAAGA
>NW_023458556.1:64549786-64550321 GCF_013731165.1 Rhagoletis pomonella
TTTAGATATCGATTTCTATTGAAAAAACTGAAATAAATTAGTTTTTTAAAAGTACCACTTTTCTCCGATTTTGGACTGGTGGGGATTTAGTTCATATCGGATTAGTTCGTTTTTGGCGATAAAGACCTAGTACGGAACTAGAAATTTGATTCACTAGTCCGCGGTTTCCCTGCAGGGATGTATCTAAAGTTACATATACTTAGAAGTAAACAAACCAGAAGCAATGTAGTTGTGACAACTTATTTCACTCGAAAACACATTATTATCAAAGTTTATAGCATTCGCTGCTGCTGCTGCGACATGTACCTCTTTATATTAGAATGTAGAAAATTATAATGAAAAGAGAGATGCCGTTTGACTGTTACAAATAATATGTACTAAAATTTCCGCAGAGAAAAATGTAACGATAAACTTTTCGAAATCTTAGAACTTGAAGAAAAGTGGTTTGAATGACGAAGACACAAGTATGTATACATGTATGTTAATATATATCGTCGTTTAAAGTACAAAACCACGTATCAATAAAATGCAACAC
>NW_023458556.1:64550421-64551643 GCF_013731165.1 Rhagoletis pomonella
AAAACGAGGTCAAAGTGTAAAAAAATCGCGTTTTTTTCAATATTTGGTAAGCTCTAGCAAAGAAACAAAGGGTGGTAGAATCTTTCACTTAGGCTTTGATTAAAGCTAAAAATCTCGAACACTATCCTTGCAAGTTTCCGCACCTTTGCTTGATGGTCACTTATAGTCATTTGTTGAACAGGAATAACTGATTTGGGGAAGTTTGAGTTCCTACCGCAATTAAGCAAAAGGTGATAGAACCTTTCACGTAGGCTTAAATTAAGCCTTGGACTTCTGACTTCAATCCCTGAAAATACCATTCTTACACCTTGACCCTAAGGTCACCTATTTTCATTTATTGAACAGCTAACACTGATTTTTACACATTTTTTTCAATTGCATAATTTTCCAGTATTTTTTTTATTGTTGGACGATAAAACATAAATGAGTATAGGTGACCATCAGTGCCTCTCAAATATTGAAAAAGAAACGCGATTTTTTGACACTTTGACTTCGTGATTCTTAAAATCTGGAGCTGATGGAAACCTTATGCTTACGGATTCGTAATCAGCACACAAAAATTCGGCAAAAATAGCGTTAACATTTGTTGCATCAAATTTTTTCCCATTTTTGTTGGCCTGTGTAATAAGTATTGTTAAATAGCCAATACCCGCATGTTTGCGCCGACTTCAAACACCTTTCGAACTGTAAACCAATGAGTCGATTCTATGCTACGCATATCGATAATACGGGTATCGAATTTCAAGCAAATCGGACCAGAAAAAAGATTTTTTTGAATAGATGGGTCCCTGGCCCACTTAACGGAAAAAATAGATCCTATATCCTAATCTAGGCAAAAGACTACCAATGTACCAAATAAATTTTTTTAACGTAGCTCGACCCCTGCGCCACCTATCAGAAAAATTTAAACTCTGTGTACTCCTTCTTCTAAACACCTTTCCAAAAAAGCAGCACCCATTCGAATCGGTTATGAAACATAGGAGAAAATTGTTCCCAATTGATTCATGCTCCCAATGAATTTCACAATTATCCGAAATTTTCCACGCTTTCGTCGAAAAAAAATAAAATTTTTCGCATTCTTCCGGATTTTTCCGAGCTTTCCACTTGGAATTTTCTATTTTTCCATTTGAATGCCATTCCGAAGGAATTCCACACAAAATTCCATACAAAAAAATCAATTTTCAATTTTTCCAATTTTCCGACTTTCCCGGAGGGGTTTCCC
>NW_023458556.1:64551743-64553866 GCF_013731165.1 Rhagoletis pomonella
CATAGGAGAAAATTTTTCCCAATTGATTCATGCTCCCAATGAATTTCTCAATTATCCGAAATTTTCCATGCTTTCGTCGAAAAAAATTAAAATTTTTCGCATTCTTCCGGATTTTTCCGAGCTTTCCACTTGGAATTTTCTGTTTTTCCATTCGAATGCCATTCCGAAGGAATCCACACAAAATTCCATACAAAAAAATCAATTTTCAATTTTTCCGACTTTCCCGGAGGGTTTTCCCAAAATTTTCTTTCGTAAAAACCTTCTCCTGGCAATTACGAATAACAAAAAAAAATTTTAGCCAAATCGGCCCAACCGTTCTCAATTGATGAATTATTTACTATACATTTTTCACACCATTTTTATATATATAGATATACGTCTTTAATATACACATTCTTGCCACTGCTAATCACATGAATAAAAATCCTAAAAACGAAAATGTGACTGCAATATTTCTTGTTTAACCCTCTAGTAGGCAGAATCGCCTCCAGACGGTCGTTAACTAAACACCTTTGAATAACTCAGTGTGAGGGCAGGACCAGGATGAATTTATTTGCATAAAAACGTATTAAAGCAAAAATGTTTTGGGTAGGCGTCGGAGCCAATGATAACCATCAGTTACCACCTCTGCATGGTTGTAAGTCATGCAGAGTCCCTACGGCTTGTAGCGCTGTGGCTTTGCCGCTTAAACTCTGTAAGAGTTTTTTGGGGGTGTGCGTCAAGCGGGAGTGTTGAGCACTGGTTATTGATTTAAGTTCAAAAATTGGGTAGGCGCTGTGGCCAATGGTAGCTCTAGTACCACCTCTGTATGCTGAAAGTCATACAGAGCCCCAACTGCTTGTAGCGCTTTGGCTTTTGCTGTTTAAAACCACTCCGGAGGAGTGGTGATGCATCAAGCGGGATTGTTGAGCATGATTTGGGGTGCCAGCAATTAACTACTTTAGTAGGTTTTGTTCTGCGGCAGTTGAGAAGTGCATAAAAAAATGCATACCCAATGAAGAACGAGCGAATTATTTATAAACACAAGTGCGTGTGTTTATTCGCTGCACTTGGGTTTGGGCGGGAGTGCAATACAAGTACATGTGTGTGTTCGCTGTTCTTTGTTTATGCGGGAAATGCATAAGTCGCTTAAACAACCTTTTTAGTGCACCTATAATAATTTTTTTCTATATTCGTAAGGCACGATCTTTAGACAAAAATCGTACCCTTACGGAGAAGTAAATTTTAATCCGTTATGTCAATCCGTTTTATTTTAATCGGCAGTTGAATTACAGATTTTGAAAATACGGTTAAAATTAATTATTTCTTGCTATTTAGTAATTTCGTAATTAAAGAAATTTTTTCTTTTGAAAAATTTTTTGATATAAAAAAATTCGGTGGATTTCGTTGTTAAAAGCACCGTATTTTAATATAAGTTTTATAATTAACTGCCCATTAAAAATACAACTTTTGGCTAAAGAACACAGACCGTCTACAGACAGGCTTGCCGACATATAAAACCCCAGCTTTGCATTTTTGACCGTCTGCAGACGGCATCGCCGGTTCGTAGGTCAACATTGTGTAAGAGAAAGCTGAAAATATGTGTAAGTATATCGGCAAGCCCGTCTCCAGACGGTCTTTGTTTTTCTCCCCTGTAGGAAAAAGTTACTGTCACAGATCGAAGTGGACATCAGTTTTGGATTTCTCGTGCCAAAATCACCCATTCCTGAATTTTTCAACTCATAAAAAAATTGGCCTACTATAGGGTTAAAATGTTTTAGATCCATCGCACACCACGGACTTTATCGGCCGTCGATTTAGTTGGGCTTGCTAGTCTTTCCATTGCACCACAACTAATTGGTCGGAGCGATTAAGTTGGTGTAGTGTGCGCACCTCCATACATCTTCATGTACATATGTATTTCAAGCGAGCCCTACTATTTAAATAGGCGGCCGATAGATTGTGTGGTATGAAGTGGCTCCTATAGCTGCATTATTACATCGTTTCCGTGTGTTGCAATATCCACGGAAGCAGCAGTTACGAAGAAAATGATTTGAAAATATTAGACAAATTCTCTACTTATATGTTTGGCTTTCCTTTGTGTTATTTTTTTGAAAAAGTTGGTACAACAAAAAATACGAAAG
>NW_023458556.1:64553966-64554422 GCF_013731165.1 Rhagoletis pomonella
TTTTTAGCTATAACTCGGCTCCAGCGCCACTAAAAATTATCATTAAAATCGTTTAGGTGGAGTTAAGCCACTAGAATAAGTCTTTTACATACTGACACTCTTCGGTGTTTTTTCCCATACAAAAAGCTATCACGCATTCGTTATACGGAGAAAATGCGCAACATCATCAGCGAAAAAAATTCCCTGAAATCAACGGTAACTTATAGCCATTTAAAATTTGCACTTTATGATATTGAATTGGGTGAACTACAAAACTGCATACTCAATTTGGTGCCATTTGATGCAAAATCTATCTATATATATAACAAGTACTTTTTAGCAAAAAAAAAACCGACTTCAACTCCCATATAAAAAAAATATATATATATATATCTCATGATCCACTGATCGGATCTCAACCAGTATGGGACCACCTCTGAGACACTACCTTTCCGATGCAAAAAGAATTATCGAAAT
>NW_023458556.1:64554522-64594757 GCF_013731165.1 Rhagoletis pomonella
AATTGAGAACGGTTGGGCCGATTTGGCTAATTTTTTTTCAGTTGTTCGTAATTGCCAGGAGAAGGTTTTTACGAAAGAAAATTTTGGGAAAACCCTCCGGTGGACCAGGGACCGATCTATTCGAAAAAATCGTATTTATGGTCCGATTTGCTTAAAATTTGGTACGTAGGTAGCTTTTTGCCTATGTTAGCATATAGGATCTTTTTTCCGGGAAGTGGACCAGGGGCCGATCTATTCGAAAGAATCGTAGTTATGGTCCGATTTGCTTAAAATTTGGTGCGTAGGTAGGTTTTTGCCCAGATTAGCATATAGGATATTTTTTTCCGGGAAGTGGACCAGGGACCGATCTATTCGAAAAAATCGTAGTTATGGTCCGATTTGCTTAAAATTTGGTACGTAGTTAGCTTTTGCCTAGATTAGCATATAAGCTTCTTTTTTTCCGGGTAGTTTCACTTTTTCTTCTTATCCGCCATGTTAGCTATCTGACAGAAAACGTCTTTCGTATTTTTTGTTGTACCAACTTTTTCAAAAAAATAACACAAACATATAAGTAGAGAATTTGTCTAATATTTTTAAATCATTTTCTTCATAACTGCTGCTTTCGTGGATATTGCAACACAATGTAATAATGCAGCTATAGGAGCCACTTCATACCACACAATTTATCGGCCGCCTATTTAAATAGTAGGGCTCGCTTGAAATATATATGTACATGAAGATGTATGGAGGTGCGCACACTACACCAACTTAATCGCTCCGACCAATTAGTTGTGGTGCAATGGAAAGACTAGCAAGCCCAACTAAATCGGCGGCCGATAAAGTCCGTGGTGTGCGATGGATCTAAAACATTTTAACCCTCTAGTAGGCCAATTTTTTTATGAGTTGAAAAATTCAGGAATGGGTGATTTTGGCACGAGAAATCCAAAACTGATGTCCACTTCGATCTGTGACAGTAACTTTTTCCTAAAGGGGAGAAAAACAAAGACCGTCTAGAGATGGGCTTGCCGATATACTTACACATATTTTCAGCTTTCTCTTACACAATGTTGACCTACGAACCGGCGATGCCGTATTTTCAAAATCTGTAATTCAACTGCCGATTAAAATAAAACGGATTGACATAACGGATTAAAATTTACTTCTCCGTAAGGGTACGATTTTTGTCTAAAGATCGTGCCTTACGAATATAGAAAAAAATTATTATAGGTGCACTAAAAAGGTATTTAGTTAACGACCGTCTGGAGGCGGTTCTGCCTACTAGAGGGTTAAACAAGAAATATTGCAGCCACATTTTCGTTTTTAGGATTTTTATTCATGTGATTAGCAGTGGCAAGTATGTGTGTATTAAATACGTATATCTATATATATAAAAATGGTGTGAAAAATGTATAGTAAATAATTCATCAATTGAGAACGGTTGGGCCGATTTGGCTAAATTATTATTTTTTTTTCGTAATTGCCAGGAGAAGGTTTTTACGAAAGATAATTTTGGGAAAACCCTCCGGGAAAGTCGGAAAAATTGAAAATTGATTTTTTTGTATGGAATTTTGTGTGGAGTGCACAAAACTTTAATTTTTCCGATAGGTGGCACAGGGGTCGAACTACGTTAAAAAAATGCATTTGGCTCGTTGGTTGCCTTTTGCCTAGATATAGGATAAATTTTTTCCGTTTAGTTTGCCAGAGACCGATCTATTCGAAAAAGTCTTTTTTATGGTCCGATTTGCTTGAAATTCGATACCCGTATTATCGATATGCGTAGAATAGAATCGAGTCATTGGTTTACAGTTCGAAAGGTGTTTGAAGGCGGCGCAAACATGCGGGTATTGGCTATTTAACAATACTTATTACACAGGCCAACAAAAATGGGAAAAAAGTTGATGCAGCAAATGTAACGAATTTTTGTGTGCTGATTACGAATCCAGATGCAGATTTTAAGAAAAAACGAGGTCAAAGTGTAAAAAAATCGCGTTTTTTTCAATATTTGGTAAGCTCTAGCAAAGAAACAAAGGGTGGTAGAATCTTTCACTTAGGCTTTGATTAAAGCTAAAAATCTCGAACACTATCCTTGCAAGTTTCCGCACCTTTGCTTGATGGTCACTTATAGTCATTTGTCGAACAGGAATAACTGATTTTGGGAAGTTTGAGTTCCTACCGCAATTAAGCAAAAGGTGACAGAACCTTTCACGTAGGCTTAAATTAAAGCTAGAACTACAGACTGCCATCCCTGAAAGTACTATTACTGCACCTTGACCTAATGGTCACCTATACTCATTTACTTTTTATCGTCAAAAATGGTGCAAAATCAGTATTAGCTGTTCAATAAATGACTATAGGTAACCTTAGGGTCAAGGTGCAGGAATGGTATTTTCAGGGATTGAAGCCAGCAGTCCAAGCCTTAAGTGGAAGGTTCTATCACCTTTTGTTTCATTGCTAGAGCTTCTCAAGTATTGCAAAAAACGCGATTTTTTGACACTGTCACCAAATTTTTTACTTTATACTTACGTATTCTTAATCAGCACAAAAAATCCTATGAAAACCAGCTTCAACATTTGCCGCATCAAAATCGGTGTTGCCCTGTGCTACCTACACTAATTATATAAAGAGAAGCTCCTTATTTTTATAAGAGGTGATCTCGCGAACGGCTGTACCGATTTTCTGAAATTTTGGACACCTACTGCAGACTTTCGATATATTAATGGAGCGTGGCATCACCCATACATATCGAATTTTTCATACCGTATATCTCTGAAAGTATTTGTGGTAGTGTCCTGAAAATTGGTATAGAGATGTTCGGGCTACTGCAAAAGGGAAGAGCCGCTTTCCAAACATATTGAAACTTTTACCTATCTTTAAATATATACACCCAGAGTACAGTGTTTTTTTCTTTTTCGTAATACATTTTTTTGTTAATTTTTTATAGAAATGTAGTTCATTTTGCATCAAATGGCACCAAATTTTGAGTATGCAGTTTTGTAGTTCACTCAATTTCAGTATCATAAAGTGCAAGTTTTTAATGTCTAATAGATACCGTTGATTTTTGAGAATTTTTTTCGCTGATGATGTTGCGCATTTTCTCCGTATAACGAATTTTGTATGGGAAAAAATGCCGAAGAGTGTCAGTATGTAAAATACTTATTCTGGTGGCTTAACTCCCCCTAAACGACCGAAACGATTTTAATGATAATTTTTTAATGACAATTTTAGTGGCGCTGGAGTCGAGTTATTGCTAAAAATTGTCGATTCGGAGGCACCAGGGATCAAAGTCAAATTACTCCCGTTAAATCAACCATCAGAACCATTGCGGTCCTTGCTTTACGTTGACTAAACAGAATGTGGATCAATGATACTCACCAGTTTGGAAATTGCCACCAACTAGACTATACAGATTCAAGAACGATTCACTATCGAGCCGCAAGGACTTCTTCCCGGTATAACGCTTTCATCAGGTTATTTAAGACGGTAATGGAGGATATGCCTTCTGTCGACCACAAAACCAAACGTGAACGTGAATTGCTGGCGAAAACGTTGGACCAAATATTTCAATAAAAAAATTAATTTTGGGCGGGACCAAGTTCGCCGGGTAAGCTAGTGAACTATAAAAAAAATAACGAAAAAATTTATTATGAAAAAAGCACTGTATTCTGGGTGTATATATACAGATAGGTGAAAGTTTCAATATGTTCGGAAAGCGCCACGTCCCTTTTCCAGTAGCCTAGGGCTGCCAGACGTGCCGGTTTTCCCGGACATGTCCCGGTTTTAGACTATTTGTCCCGGTGTCCCGGTCCGGTTTCGTTTAAGTGTGTAAAAATGACTACACTGAGAGAAAAAACGCGTTGTAATATTAAGAAAAATGTTATAAATTTACTGGGGGAAATAACGCATAGTAAACATGAATATTTTTTATTTGATTATCGTTTTAAAATTTTCGTATTTAAAAACAATACTTTCATACCACGCACACGTGGTGTTGCATCAAACTGAACATTTGAATGCACATTTACATGTCTGGCTGTAGAACATGTCTGGAGTGCACGAATATGCTTGCCACAAATTGCTAATTTCCAGAGCGTCAGGGTTCAAATCCCATTACTGGTAGCATGGAATTTAATTTTTTTTTTTTTAACTTAATTATGTAAAAGCATCCGTTAAGTGCGAAGCGCTTCATTTTAATATTGGCGTAATTGAATTGAATATTTCTATACTAAATACTAAAATTTGTATACTTAAATTTATTACAAGTTGGGTTGGTGCTCTTTCATATGCGATTTTTTTTTAAATTTAGCACGTTTTGCACAAGCAATAGTTGATGATTAATATAAGTATGTACCTAAATACGTTAAAATGACATGCACAGAGTTTAACAATTATATTAAGCAAAAGCCAGAAGTTTTTAAACAAGTTCACAGCAACGAAACAAATGACTGATATTTTAATGTTACCTTGTATTAAATTTTTTTCTTTGATTACTTATAAGTACCGTGCCGTACAAAATTATTGGCTCGGGGACTCTTTCATCTGATCACAAATTTTGAAAACGTAGCTTTTGAGCCAATTAGTAAAGTGCAAGTCTGAAGTTACCAGAAAATTTCGTTGATTTTTTGCAATTATTTATTTTTTGCTGACAGTGTCTTCCACATACAAAAAAATGTCGAACATAGTTTGTATGGAAGAAACTCTCAGTAAAAACAATACCAAAAATCAATTAAATTTTCATGGGCTGCAAAACTTCATTTTCAAAATTTTTATAAAAAAGTCTGAATAGAAAGTTCCGAATTTGTATGCAAATTTATTGCATTTTCCCGAGTTTTCCACAAAGTTTAGAAATTTTATTTTTATGTTTTCTGATGTATTTAGTATAAACTGTATTTTTATAAAGAACAAAAAAGGTACATGTATTGTGAAAAATTCTCTGTGCTTTAGTTGTGATAAATTGTTTTGTTTTGCTAGTGTACGTTGTAATGTTTGTTCTCATGATCGCATGTTTTTATGTTTTTGTTTTTGTTTGTCAAAATAAAATTTTACTACATCCTTTCGTACGTAATTTTTGTCGAAACGAAAGGGAAGGGAGCGAGAGGCCTCTCCCCCCTTAAGTGTCCCGGTTTGGCAACAGAGATATCTGGCAGCCCTACAGTAGCCCCAAAATCTCTATACCAATTTCCAGGACACTACCGCAAATACTTCCAGAGATATAGGGTATGAAAAATTCGATATGTATGCGTGATGCCACGCTCCCTTAATATATCGAAAGTCTGCAGTAGGTGTCCAAAATTTAAAAAAATCGGTACAGGAGTTCGCGAGATCGCCTCTTATAAAAAGAAGGAGCTTCTCTTTATATAATTAGTGTAGGTAACAGAGAGCAACACCGATTTTGATGCCGCAAATTTTGAAGCTGTTTTTGATAGGCTTTTTTGTGCTGGTTATGAATCCGTAAGTATAAAGTTTTCATCAGCTCCAGATTTGAGAAAATTGTGGTGAAAGTCTCAAAAATCGCGCTTTTTGAAATATTTGAGAAGTTTTAGTAATGAATCAAAAGGTGATAGAACCTTCCACTTAGGCTTAAATTAAAGCTAGAACTACAGACTACTATCCCTGAAACACTATTCCTGCACCTTGCCCTGATGGTCACCTATACTCATTTATGTTTTATCGTCCAACAATAAAAAAAATACTGGAAAACTATGCAATTGAAAAAAAATGTGTAAAAATCAGTGTTAGCTGTTCAATAAATGAAAATAGGTGTAAGAATGGTATTTCCAGGGATTGAAGTCAGAAGTCCAAGGCTTAATTTAAGCCTAAGTGGAAGGTTCTATCACCTTTTGCTTAATTGCGGTAGGTACTTAAACTTCCCAAAATAAGTTAATCCTGTTCAACAAATGACTATAAGTGACCATCAAGCAAAGGTTCAGGAATTTGCAAAGACAGTATTCGAGAGTTCTAGCTTTAATTTAGGTCTAAGTGAAAGGTTCTATTGCTTTTTGTTTCTTTGCTAGAGCTTCTCAAATATTGAAAAAGGAACGCGATTTTTTGACACTTTGACTTCGTGATTCTTAAAATCTGGAGCTGATGGAAACCTTATGCTTACGGATTCGTAATCAGCACACAAAAATTCGGCAAAAATAGCGTTAACATTTGTTGCATCAAATTTTTTCCCATTTTTGTTGGCCTGTGTAATAAATATTGTTAAATAGCCAATACCCGCATGTTTGCGCCGACTTCAAACACCTTTCGAACTGTAAACCAATGACTCGATTCTATTCTACGCACATCGATAATACGGGTATCGAATTTCAAGCAAATCGGACCATAAAAAAGATTTTTTTGAATAGATCGGTCCCTGGCCCACTTAACGGAAAAAATAGATCCTATATCCTAATCTAGGCAAAAGGCTACCAATGTACCAAATAAATTTTTTAACGTAGTTCGACCCCTGCGCCACCTATCGGAAAAATTTAAACTCTGTGTACTCCTTCTTCTAAACACCTTTCCAAAAAAGCAGCACCCAATCGAATTGGTTATGAAACATAGGAGAAAATTGTTCCCAATTGAATTTCACAATAATCCGAAATTTTCCACGCTTTCGTCGAAAAAAAATAAAATTTTTCGCATTCTTCCGGATTTTTCCGAGCTTTCCACTTGGAATTTTCTATTTTTCCAGTTGAATGCCATTCCGAAGGAATTCCACACAAAATTCCATACAAAAAAATCAATTTTCAATTTTTCCAATTTTCCGACTTTCCCGGAGGGGTTTCCCATTTTTTTTTTTTTTTAAACCGTCTCCTGGCAATTACAAATAACAAAAACAAATTTTAGCCAAATCGGCCCAACCGTTCTCAATTGATGGATTACTATAAATTTTTCACACCATTTTTATATATATAGATATACGTATTTAATACGCACACTCTTGCCACTGCTAATCACATGAATAAAAATCCTAAAAACTAAAATGTGACTGCAATATTTCTTGTTTAAAATGTTTTAGATCCATCGCACACCACGGACTTTATCGGCCGCCGATTTAGTTGGGCTTGCTAGTCTTTCCATTGCACCACAACTAATTGGTCGGAGCGATTAAGTTGGTGTAGTGTGCGCACCTCCATACATCTTCATGTACATATCGATGGCTGAGTGGAAGATCGACTTATATCGGCAGCCAGTTCGAAAACGCTCTATCTAAAAAAACTTTTCAAGAACGCCCTATTTCAGAATTTAATTGAAAAACACCCTATCTCAAAATTCGGTTCAAAAACGCCCTATCTCACTTCAAAATGTATTGAAAATATACTGATATAGGGCGTTTTTTGAATCGGCAGCTGAGATAGGGCGTTTTTGAAACGAATTCTGAAATAGGGCCTTCTTGAAAAGTTTATTGAGATATAGCGTTTTCGAACTGGTTGCCGAGATAGGTCGATCTTCCACTCAGCCATCGATATGTATTTCAAGCGAGCCCTACTATTTAGATAGGCGGCCGATAAATTGTGTGGTATGAAGTGGCTCCTATAGTTGCATTATTACATCTATTCCGTGTGTTGCAATATCCACGGAAGCAGCAGTTATGAAGAAAATGATTTAAAAATATTAGACAAATTCTCTACTTATATGTTTGGCTTTCCTTCGTGTTATTTTTTTGAAAAAGTAGGTACAACAAAAAATACGAAGGACGTTTTCTGTCAGACAGCTAACATGGCGGATAAGAAGAAGAAGTTAAACTACCCGGAAAAAAAGAAGCTTATATGCTAATCTGGGCAAAAACCTACCTACGCACCAAATTTTAAGCAAATCGGACCATAACTACGATTTTTTCGAATAGATCGGCCCCTGGTCCACTTCCCGGAAAAAATATCCTATATGCTAACATAGGCAAAAAGCTACCTACGTACCAAATTTTAAGCAAATCGGACCATAAATACGATTTTTTCGAATAGATCGGTCCCAGGTCCACAGGAGGGTTTTCCCAAAATTTTCTTTCGTAAAAACCTTCTCCTGGCAATTACGAACAACTGAAAAAAAATTAGCCAAATCGGTCCAACCGTTCTCAATTGATGAATTACTATACATTTTTCACACCATTTTTATATAAATAGATATAGATAGACTAGTTCACTTTCACTGAGATCATTATTTGTAATATTACAACGCAGTATTTTGTTCGTATCAAAACCAATGTTATTTGTATCGTCAGAGCTTACTGCTTTTTTGCGCGAAAGCCGTAACGAATCTTAAAATTTCAGTATCAAGGTTCCCTTTCGTAATTCTTGGCAAAATTTAACATCAAATTGCAAAGCATTTTTAATATCGTTTTCTGCAGAATTTTCGTTAGTAGGAAATATTTCGGCTTTTGTTCCACAAAGAATGTTCAAAATAGGTATGTGAATATTTAAATCTAAAGTGTATATTAAATTATATTTAATATTTGCTTTAGAGATGAAATTGCGACAAATTTGTTTAAACAAAAATATTAAGCGTAAGAACGCGGAAGCCAGCTTCTTCTGCTTGCATTTCTATGTTTATATCATTTATCAGTTTAAGCACATACGATCAAATGTAAAAAAAAAATATTTTTGATTGCGGATCCAAAATAAATAGATATATATTAGTTGCACTGAGTTACGCAAAAATAGTGCCGAACATCAATCGATTGTGCTTAAGGTGCCGGCTGCTTCCGAAAGTGCCGAAAATGGCACAATGCACACTCATTTTCCAACACTGACCCATACTTCTTCTCTAAGCACATTTCTCTGAATTTTTTAAATTACATTTGAATTACTGACGTCAGAGTGAAAAACTAAGAACGCAATTTTCCTATATTTGGCTCATGGTTTCGCGAATATATTGATATTTGTGTTTAAAATTTACTATCGCGAGGTGTTATATGCATAATGAGCTAGACACTTATAAACAATATTAATTATTAAATAAAAAAAGAAATATAGCCAATTCTGGGCAAGAAAAGGAGTTTCTATTCTAACATTCCTAATGTGTACACATACCAATACAAAAACCTTTTTTGTTATGAAGCTAACGATCACAATAACTATCTGCTATCACTGCAATTGAATACTGCATTCTATTTTTATCTCTTCCAATAATAAATTATTAATATAGCATTTACAAAACTTTACCAATAAATATGCATTTGCGTCGTCATTTTATTTTCTTTCTTGCTAAATATACCTATTCGTACATACGATAGGTTTTAAAAAACCAAGGCGCAAATTTCCCTTAAAAATATATGTATGTAGACTTTTCAACAATGAATGCAACTTTGTTTTGAAGGTGAAATAAATACATACTTACATATTTGTATTTATGAATACATAAATATATACGTATGCATACATACCGTGTAAGTTTCAACATTCTAAATAAATTGATACAAATAAATGCTTATATATGTATTTACGTAAGGGTATTATGATTTTTATTTGTTTTTAACAATCACATTGCACAAGTTTTCCCTTAACAAATATTTAGTTACATGCCGGTATTTGTGTTTCATTTATTTAACAATGTGTGCTTATACACATGTATGTACATATTTTCGTCGAAATTTAAGATTTTGTTGCCTATATGTAGTATACATACATACATAATAAACTTAACTTCTACTTTTATTTGTACAAATATTTAATTTTGGCATTTACTCTGAAATGCTGTTGTTTTATAAATAAGTTTGTATGTATGTATATGTAAGTATCTATTAATGTACAAAAATGTATTGTTTATGTACATACATATATATATGTGTATGTACTATATATCTGTACATTTCGTTGTATGCTGCCATTGTAAGTCGACTAGAACTTACAAAATTTTAAAACATTCTACAATTAAGGATTATTGAAAGCCTGATGCCTAGTCTCGCTAAACAATACTTATACATGTATGCACATAAGGGACGAAAAATACTCGTAGTATATTACATATGTATATATGTACATAACTTCATATAAAACATACTTAAATACAAATATATTTCTATGTACATATTTATTTACATTTAAATGTTATTTTTAAATTCTATGCTATTTTATTTTCACTTCTACTTATTCTGCAAACTACAAACTAGTAGTAACTATGATTAAGTAGGAGTGTTGTTTTAAACTTTACAAGTGTTTTTGAGCAAATTGTCGATTAATTCAAACAAGATGGGTCATAGTTATTCTTGTTTTTAAATCTCTCTCTCTCTCTCGATTCGTACAAAAATAAGAATATGCTCCAATATATCGAAACCGAACTTCGTGCTACTCGATTAGCCCGGTAAGCTGAGATAGCTTTATCAGCCCGGGCTTGGGCTCAATAGCCCGAGTTTTCCGGGTAGCCCGAGTATCACGAAAGTCTCTTATTAGTTGTGTTCGATAACAAAATTAGCCAACACCAGCCAGCAATCAAAATCAAGAGCGTAAACGAAAATTCTCTCCCAAAGAGAAGAAAAGTTAGCCATCACTTGCAAAAACAGGAAGAAGAAGACACTCCAGCTGAATTTGTTTATGTTTTATTTGTAAACAAACTGAAATTCATGTTCCCTCCATGGAAGAAAAAAGGAAAGTGAACGTTCAATATTCGCCAGGAATATTTCTGGAAGTAAAAATTAGTTAGAACCATCAAAAAGTCACTGAGCAGGCAGGCAAAAAGCATATAAATACCAAAACTCGAAAAATTCAATTTTGTTTGTTTACAAAAATTTAAACCATATATTTTCAGATCATATGTTTTCGTGATGGTAATTTTTGCTGACGAAAAATTTTCCAGCACAAAATGAACGTTTCTCTTGCAGAAAAATAAACGTTTTCTCTCTAAATTTTGAGTTATGGATATTTTTTGTAGTTATCGAACGCAACTATTGTCTATAAAAACTCAATTCTCTTGGAAATGTTCCCAATTCTTTTTTTTATTCGACGCCAGTGATGGAATTAAAAAAAATAATAATTGTTTCTAATACGGAGAAAAAATGTTCCAAAATGCAAATGAAAGTTCCAAAAAGTCCAGCGGAGTCATTATATACCCACTGTTCCTCACTCGTCCGGTTTACAGGATTTAGCAAGAATTCGTTCCCGTACACACATTAACAATATCTTTCGAACCAAATCTGACTATTTTTGACTAAATCCTGTAAACCGGAACATGTTTACTTACAGAAAATTCCAAAATGTGTATATTGATACTTCTTCTTCTCCGGGCCACAGCGAATTTGCGGGAAACTGCATACCTGACGACTTGACAAGTAAAGGCGCTTTTAAGCCATTATCACCGAATAGAGAGCAGTTGAGAACACCTCTGAACTGCTCCGGTTTTCGCATGGACGGTTGGGCCGCATGCCAGTTAGTGGGCGTGGATTGAAAACTAGGACATGCGGCCAAAAGAGGCTCACCCCCGCTGTTGGTAGGCATTCTGATGAGCCATTACGCGAATTATATGCACGCGGTAAGGTTAGGAAGCTTTTTGCATGATCCCTCCTGCAGAACTTGCCAGGACGAAGATGGGGTCGAATCATCATCAGACTTTCTATTAGACTACCCGACTCCGCGAGGCTAAGGTTAAAGACTTTCAATACCTGAATAACCCTGAGGAGCTGACGGATGTTCGTAACTTCGTTATCGGCTCGCAGCGTTTCGTCAACTAAGTGATGGCTTCCGTTCAGATTTCTTCTTCTACTTATTTGGCGCTGTAACCGCCTAAGCGATTTCGGCCGAGTTTAACAAAGCATGCCTGTCGTTTCTCTTCTGTGCCAACTGACGCCAATTGGAAATGCCAAGTGAAACCAAGTCCTTCTCCACCTGGTCTTTCCATCGCAGTGGGGGCCTCCCACTTCCTCTAATACCACCAGCGGGTTCCGAGTTGAATACTTTCAGAGCTGGAGCGTCCATTCGAACGACATGGCCAAGCCAACGGAGTCTCTGCATTTTAATTCGCTGCACTATGTCCAAGTCGTTGTAAAGCTCATACAGCTCATCGTTCCATCGTCTGAGGTACTCGCCGTCGCCAACGCTTAAAGGCCAGTAAATCTTCCGCAAAATCTTTCTCTCGAATACTTCACGAGCCGCCTCATCGGTTTTTGCCATATACCAGCACGGGCATGATGGGTGACTTATAGAGTTAGTCCAAAGTAGCACTTGTTGACAAGAGCAATTCTGCGTTGGATTTCCCTGCTGACATTATTATCGGTGTTAATGCTGGTTCCCAAGTAAACGAAATTCTCTACTTTCTCGAAATTATAACTGTCAACAGTGACGTGGGTGCCAAGGCGCGAATGTGCTGACTATTTGTTTGATGACAGGAGATACTTCGTCTTTTCCTTGTTTACCACCAGATCCATTCGCTTTGCTTCCTTATCCAACTTGGAAAAGGCAGATTTACCATCCCCTAAATGGCTAAGTGGGTCCCTTATCTGGGCAACCTACCTAATGTATTTTTTTCTCCACCTTAACCGCTTGCCCGATTTTGGTGATTTTTATTTATTTATTACATGTGTTCGGTCAAGAAAATAACAAAGGCAGATGTGAGTCCATCTTTATTATGCTTCATCGACTACAAAAGTCAAATTATTGGAAGCCAACAAATCAGGCATTAACAGGCTAACCTAATATTCATGCACGCCGACAATTTACTGTCAAACATTTTTCATGCACATACAACTTGTATGTGACCAACCGAAATTGAACGGCGTGCGTATGAAACTAACTCAACTTCCAATTTTTGTTCTGCGTGACATTTTGATTTGACGTTTCGCTCAATGAAATCAAATGCAAACGCACGCAAGCCAATTTCGGGTGACGCAAAAAAACAAACTCGAAGGCGTGCATACCAAAACGCAAGCCGCGAATATTAGGTTAGCCTATATGGTTTCGTTAGATACTTTTTAAAACTGATCGGCCAATGAGAATTATTATGCACCCGGACGGCTCTAACCAGAAATAATTCTTGGAAAACCTGATGCCCACATATTATTCAGGCTGCACGGAACTTAAACATCAGTCATAGTTCATGCAGAAAATGTGATAAAGACATAGGCAAAGAGATGAACTAGCGTGTACCATCAAATTGTTCGATCCGTTTAAATTCGAAGGATCGAATGAGGTGGCTGTATTCTCCATCTAGTGACTCTCATTTAAACATGATTGACAGAAGAATATGCACCCAAAGGTTGAAAGGATGTCAGAGTGATATTTCTTTCTAAAGCAGAGAAGTTAAATCGCTACTCCTCCAGGCAGGATTGCCAGGTGTCCGGTTTTTAGCCGGACAGTCCGGAGTTTATTCTGTTCGTCCGGGGGACAATTAGTGGTGGGCGAAATAGCGATTTTTCAGTATCAGTGAAAAAGTGATTGCGATTTTTAAATCACAGTGATTTTTTATGACTATTGCGATCGCTAGTTCACACAGAAATGTGTAATAGTTCTAATAAATGATGACAAATCAGTGTGGGTACATGTAGGGAAAAGCTTTATTTATTCGCTCCAAATGGCCATTTTTCACTTCGTTTTTCGTCACTATAAGCGATTTTTAAATCACAGTGATAAAATCACCGGTAGTGAAATATCGCTTATCACTAGTGACAATAAAAAAAGGACTGTGAAGTGTGTGATCTGTTTAAACACACACTCGTCATTAATGGTATGTACATCACAGAAATCCGATACTAACTTTTGAAACTCTAGTCTGATAGGTAGAGAGTCTGCTGCACCAAGGATGTAGGACAAAATTTGGGTCTGGAGCCTGAGATCATAAAATGGAAACCGAAAACCGATTCTTTACTACGGTGAAGTGGTTTGGTGGGATGCTACCAATTGAAACATAAATGGTAAGAAAGTAGATAAGGTTCAACAGCCGGCTTCTCTACTGATAACGTGAGCAACAGCCAACAAAACGCTCAACGCGCTACTAACATTTATTTCGAGACGGATCTGTATGCAAGAAAGATGGCACGTAACACCGCCATTAGGCTCAATGCGACCAAAAAATGGACGCATCCACATATCGGTCACTGTAAAATCCTGAATGACGTTACTGAGTTTCCTACAACCTACTACAACCCACTCGCCCGCGCTTCCAACACCAGGTTCATGACATGTCTTTCCTCAAGGAATGAATTGTCAGTAGATACAGCGTAAGAGAATCAATTCATGTTTACACGGATGGATCAAATTTTGACAAAATAGTTATGGATTGAGTTTATTCGGAACAATTCTAAGGTATTTGCTCAATGCCGCCGATCTCTTAAATGGATGGTTTATGCATTTGGCACACATATTGTGCGACATTATGGGAAATTGCAAAGCCGGGGACCTCGCTTTTAATGGAACGTCATTGCTTGATACAGATCAGAGGTGGGCACAACCGTGAGCTAAAAGTGAGAATGTGTTAGTGTGCCTAATTCATTTTGCACGCTGTCGTGTTCTCATCGCTGCGCTCTCGCTTGTATACGTACACGCGACGCTTACGCTCTTTTAGCACCTGCTAACTCTCTGCCCATACCTGATACAGATATAATGGATACTCTTGGAATCCCTCTTCAAACATGTAAGTTTGTACTGAATGGAAAAGTCATAGGAATAGCCAATAAAAGATTTCGAATGGAACCGGCGTGTTATATTGCCAAAACACTCTGGCTAGTCATAGACGTTGAACGTATCTATTTAATCTACGGAGGCAGAATATTCGCACCCGAAGAAACTGTCCAATATATTCTCTACCATTGCCCAGCTCTACCAAACCGGAGAGGAAAAGTTCTTGGTAGTTACTTCGTCAATGAGCACGATGGCTTCGAATCAATGGATGCTAGAAGCATATGCACTTTCTTGCTAAGCACAAGTGGTTTATAGGAGAACCGGGATAACTACAAACCTTATGCGGTATAACAAAGGACCAATACCTTAAGTGTGTCCACATAGGACTGCCGCCCAACCCAACCTAAAGATATATATTTTGTAGCATGGCATTCCTTCTAGCAAGCAACCGTCTGTCGTCAACCTTGTATTGTTCTGAGACTTCCGCTTTAAGTTTCTATACGATTTTAAATAAGTGAAAAATGTTATGCTGACCTAACGGTTCGAACGGAAGAAAGGGACGAATTGATTCACCATATTTTACCAGCCTGAAAGAAATAACGGAAGTAAGACTATCGGATCATCGCAGTGAATCTTTCGTACAACCTCTATAATGTCAATTTCTAATAACCCCGCTTAGATGAATGAGCCTACACCTATGTAGAATTCATAGAACGCGCGGGCATGCTAGAAGAATTAGGTATGGAATCATTCAACTTTATATTATACCTAATTATCGTATAGGCAGGTCTTAAGTAGCTTGAAACTTAATCGAGAATTCGCTCCTTACATCATTTATTTTGATGCTGCATATGTTAAAAGCTAAGTCATACCACTAATCTTATTAAAATCAGCTTGGCTGTAAGTACGAATAATTCAAGTTTATATCCTTCTAAATATGTACATAAGTAGGTATACTAATAAAATCTGAAAGAAACCGATTATTTTGAGCATTCATATATTTGCTGCTCTTTAGGGACTTTGGGGCATAACGATGCTATGCATATACATACATTCATGCATAACTACATGTAATATGTTTATGCCTATGCACTTACATATGTAAGTGCAGTTATGCAGACGATGCAAATTTAAAACGCATTCGTGCATACATGCCAATGTAGGTAATAAGCAAATCAATTCAGGTTGGCTATAGTGCACCACGCGGGACACCTATCCTATATATCGCACACCGTCTTTAAAAGAGTCGCAACTCAAAATAAATGTCAGAAAATGCAAAAAACTATTTCTTACCACATGATAATCATATGGGCAAGGGCGACTTTACCTTAGGTTTATAACAATTATAACAAAAATTTGCTCCAGCTTTGCTGAAAGGTAAATGAAAGCTCTGTGTACATTTTTAGCGCATAATCTCAAAAATGCCAAATTTTGAGTTGTGACCCTTTTGAAGACGGTGTGCCATATGTATGTATGTTGGAATACACACATACATTTGTATATATGTATGTATGTCTGTAGACATTCCTTATGCGCGCGTGCATAAAAATATATGCAGATACAGTGAAACCTTGATATAACGAAGTTGAAGGGGTTGGACAAATGTTTCGTTATCTCTACATACACTTGCAATTATCCAAAACAGCCAGAGAGCGTTTCTTACGCCCGAAAAATGGGTAATGGAGAGCGATCACGTCCCAATTTTGGTTCGTAAAGGTCTTGTTCTTCCTGCCCGAAATGGCCCGGACCCTTTGTTCGAGCACAAATGGACAAAGTGTTAAATTGCAAATCGATTGTTTATGTTTGAATGTTGCATGTAGGTATGTATGTTTTTGGAAAGTGAGGTTTGCGCGTAGTTTATAATTTATGTATTTTTGTTCCTTCTCCAAATATAAGTGTGCATGTAGGTATGTTAGTAAAATAAATTTTAATTAACATTTGGTTTCACAGCTGAATGAAAGTTCGTAACGTTTT
Source organism: Rhagoletis pomonella (assembly GCF_013731165.1). Classification (NCBI taxonomy): domain Eukaryota; kingdom Metazoa; phylum Arthropoda; class Insecta; order Diptera; family Tephritidae; genus Rhagoletis; species Rhagoletis pomonella. Next base: position 64,571,001 of record NW_023458556.1, read on the forward strand.
CTTGCACTTTAAGTAACAACAAAAATCTCTGTAGTGAACTGATTCCTCGATCACGGGCATTTCGTGTTTATGTTTATTTTTGCATTCCTCACGCTCTGGGCACTTTCGGCATACTTATTTTCATACATCTGAGAGATTAATATTTTTAACCTAACCGTCAACATATTCAAAATTCGTTACGTAGAGGCGTTTGAGTCGAGACTTCGTTATATGGATGGTTTTTCTAACCGTCAACACATTCGTAATTTACTATATATAGGCTTTTTCTAACGGGAGGTTTTTGCCAACAGGACTCAATATATTCCGAAGGTTTTCATGCTAAAAAATTTCTTCTTTATATCTATGTAACATTTTTTATGGGAAATTTCGCAACAACGAAGGTTTTCAGGGGACTATGCAAAAATTGTGTTATATTGAGTTTTCCGTTGTATCGAAATTTCACTGTATATTCCAAATATCTACATATGTATGTACATTAGAGTGGTCCAATTTTCATTTGGGGGAAAAATATTTACATCCTAGAAAACGGGACACCCCCTTAGTTTTTTCCTTCTGATATTTGTAATATCTATACCAACATTCAGTTTTCTACTGCAACCAATACAAGGTGCTCAATGACCTTGAAATGCGCTACTGGATCGGTGTAAAACTGGCAAAAATATTGGTGATTTTTATAAAAAGCGACTGTTGCCATGACAACTGAAGCTTGTGATATTTTTTTAGATAATTTAAATTCGAAATATCCTCAGGTTACTAAACCAATTTTTTTATTAATATATATATGTACACAATACTTCTAGAGTAAAATATGAGCATCATGAACACCCTCTAAATTTATACTTAGAAACGTAAAGTTTGGTACCAGCACCTCGTTCGACAAGAGGAACAATTTTGGAAGGTGCCCCAAACCCTATCTCGGAAAATTTTTTTTGGACCACTCTAATGTACATTGTATATACTTATATACATACAAATGACACGCTGCATTCGAAGTAAGCTTTATATGTAATGCATCTGCATACTATAAGTGTTTGTATTAAATGTGAAATAACAACAAATTCGACTGCGTTAAAGTTACAGTTGCTGAAACACCACCTGTGGTTTGCCGCAGCCATGGAAGTGCTTGCGTGTGCTGATTCAGCTGCTGCTGGCTTGTGGGTGGCCATTGCTTGTTGTCGGTTGTTTCACCATTGCGGGCTTATAACATTTCCACGTTAGAGGTGCCATTGCAGTTGGTTGTGCGCGTCGTCTTGGTGATCTGTTGGTTGTTAATTAGTGGTGGCGGTGTACCACACCAAACGACCTGAAGACGCAAATGGTGGCGGAGAAAAGAAAGATTTTTTTTGCTTTAAAATTTGAATCAAATTCTGTATTCATAGATCTCTTTGTCATTAGTTGCGTTTTTTTACTCATTTCCAGTAAAATCCAGTAAAAGTTTTTACGAATTTTCATGTTTTGGCGTTTTCGTACGCAAAAACTTGCAAAGTAGGGGAAATTGAGAGAGCGAAAAATGACAGCTGAAGTTGCAAGTTTTTACTGGATTTTACTGGATAAATTTTTACTTGTAAGAATTTGCCAGTACGAAAAACAGCTGATCGCATGTTGCTGGATGAAATTTAAACTAATAAGGAAACTGTTTGTGGCTTTTTATTGTTGAATTTCACAAAATAAACCTATTTAAATACAAAATATATTGTTCTATAAGGAATTTGCTGCGAATAAACAACCAATTTATGAGCTGTTCATGAAACTTGCAAATTATTACTGGAAAAGCGTTCGCGTACTTTTTTGCAAATTTTTTCTACGAGAGCGAATTCTTAGAAATAAAGTTACTGGAGAGTTACTGGCAAGTTACTGGATAATTTGTAAAAAAACACAACTATTGTTTCTATCACTTACCTTCCGGAATGCTTTGCGGAAATTCTCCGACAGGAAAGCATAGAGAAACGGATTAATGCAGGAGTTCGTGTACGCCAGTACGTGCGAAATGATTTGAATTATGACCGTTAGATGCGTAGATGCATACATATCCAATGCCTTCAAAACGAGTATGACCTGAAAATGGAGAAAGTGTGCATAAAAGGATCAGTGAAAATTGAACAGAAATGTAGAACGGAAATAAGAGGCACATGTCAGTTGTGTCAGTGGCGAAGTGGCACAGATTCGATTAGCTGCTGAGCAGCAGGTGCATAGGTCACGCTAGCATATCAGACGTGTGCTGGCTGAGTCGTCTGTGCAGACAAATTCTTACATAATAGTATGTAGAACAGATTTATGTATGTATGTACATTAGGGTAGCCCCAAATGTTTTTTCCTCCAGCCACCCTCCAGATCTGAAGAATATAAAAAATAAGGAGACACGTAATTTTTTTATTTTGAAATCGATTAATATTTACCCGTGCCTAGGGTTACTAGATGAACATTTAACTTGGTAGGACAATTGAAACAATAAAGGAGGACATTTACTCCAGGTATGATTCAAAACGAGGACGCTTGAGGGACAATATATTTTGATAAAAACGTTTTAAATAAAAAATATGTACATATTCACTTGTGGTCAGCTGATTAAGTCAAGTAACATTTTCACCACTTTTGGCTATTTTTCTTTTCTATATTTACTGTTTATTATTTTTTTACAAAAATATGGAGAACATTTTAGTCATAAAGGTGGAAATTTCTTTTTTAGGCACAAAGGAGGACGTCTGGTAAGCCTACCCGTGCCACCGGGACTTAGAAGTTTCCCACTTATTTTACATGGAGAAAATAAATTTCTTCGTAGAATTGCTATAAAATCCTTAAAATTAATTTTTTTTATAGAATAAGACTATTTTTCTTCAGAAGACTTCAAAACATAACACTATGATGTTTATTGAACTTTAAAATTTTACTAAGTTTGTTTTAATAACAGATAATCCTATCTTGTATATACAAAAATTAGTTATTTTATGTTTTCATGATGTGTTTATTTATTTTTTTGTTTAAATTCTACTCGATTATTTCTGGGGGTATGTGTATAAAATTTTGAAAAATGGGGTTGCCATTTATCTATAATACACAATTTTTTAAATAATGCTACATGCGGTTAAGTAAAGTATGAGTTTCAAACAAAAAGAGTTAAAATGAAGCTTTAGCCCCTACATTACATACAGTGGATAGATTCGTCACCTATATAAAAAAGTAAAATGAGTGCAATATATCGTCGCTACCTATTTAAAAACATGTTAGTCCAAAGCCTTTACAGCTTTCGTATGATACCCATATTGTGGTATTAAATAAGCTTAAAATTTTAATACTCATTGTTCTAGCTTTTAGAAAGGTGGCAACCCAGTTCAAAAATATCTTTGAATATCTTCACACGGTTTTTGTTTTTATGAAAAAACTTAAATTTTTTATAGACCTTTAAATAATTTTAAATTTTCAACTATAAGGCAATCCTATTTTTCCAAACTTTTTACCACAAACTTACAGAAAACATCGAGTAGAATGCAGAAAAGAATTAAGCACATCCACTGCGCTGTTCGTGCGTGATTTTGTTCTGAAAATCTAAAATAACTAAATAATTTTTGTATATATACATATACAATCGTTCTTTAGCAAAGAAGTGTTTTTTTTGGAATTTTCAGGAAAATGGGGGTGGCACCGCCCACTTATATGACATATGCGTATCTCAAAAACTACTTGATCGATCTCAACCAAATGTGGTATACACATTGCGCTTAAGCTTCTTAAGCGCTACATTGAAAATTTTTGAAATTTAAATTTTTTTTAATTCTAAAGAAATTTCCTATTGCATTTGTTACCCATATTTTTATTCTACATTGCATTGAATTTTTTAATAATTTTTGGAATTAATCATATCTTTGAAATTACAAAATAAATCCTGCGGTCAGAGAGCAAAAATAAAAACGCCAAAAAATTGCTCACAAAACTCTCTAGGAAGACAATACCTGTGCAATGTAGAATAAAAATATGGGTAACAAATACAATAGGAAATTGCTTTAGAATTTAAAAAAATTTTAATTTTTTGGATTCACCAGGACGAATAGGTAATTTTTAAGCTGAAAAAGTTAGAAGAACGAAATTCGTAGGCGTGTTTGTGAGTGAAATCCTCCTAAATGGGTGTCCCGATTTTAACAAATTTTTTTTGTGTGTGTTTGAGTGGGTCTCTGGATGGTTTAGTTTTAAAATTTAACAAGCCAGTTGGCGCTGTAGTTGTAGAGTTTTTCCTAAAAATCTTATTTATGATCCGATTTGGTTATACTGTTGCAAAAAAGTGCTGCCAGGTGGCGCTGTAGTCGAGTTATTACCAGGGACGTGAACCGGTTTTAAACCGGATCATCGATTTTTTCTATTAATTAACTGACCCATTAACCGAACCGAAATTTTCCACAAATGTTTGATCCGAACCGAAAACCGAACCACTTTCCATAAAGGTTTAAAGGTTCGTTTCAACTAAGTTTTAATAGATAAATGAACCCACATTTTTTTTTGTTGATAAACATGGTAATACCTACCATGTTTGTTTACCATGTGACAATATCAAATGTAAAGGCACCCATCTCATTTGACAGACACTTGACCCTTAACCTTGCGCGTTGTTGCACTTGACACTTAAACTTGCGCGTTATTTTTTATACCCGTGCGCACTTGTGCACAAGGGTATTATAACTTTGGTCACATAACGGTTGTTTGTAACAGGTAAAACGAATCAAGATAGATATAGACAAATGTATACATAAGTGATCAGAATGAAAAGAGAAATCGATTAAGCGGTGACTGTCTGTCCGTCCGGCGGTCAGTCTGTGCAAATGATAACTCGAGTAACAATTGAGATATCTTAACGAAACTTTGTACGTGCACTTCTTTCGGGCGTAGGACGGATGGCATTGAAAATGGGAAAAGTCGGACAATAACCACACCTATCTCCCATATAACGGTAATTTGGAGAAATACGAAATCTTCGATAAATCAGTAAATATTAAAGCTAATTTATTCAAAATTGATGCTTGCGACAATCCTTCACCAAGAAATACGATTATGATAAAATTTTGGAAAACGGGCGTGCCACCGCCCACTTATGATCACACATATATGTATCTCGGTAACTGGTCTACCAATTTATACCAAACTCGGTATGGCTATTGTGCTTGCCAAATAAAAGCAAAACGTTGAAAATTATTGAAATCAGACTAAAATTGAGGCCGCTTTTCATATAACGGTAAATTTCAGAAATGCTTGAAACTTCAATATTTCGAAATTTAAGGACACTAACAGCGCGATTTCAATTTGTCAATAGCATTTTCAATCTTGATAATTTATCAAGAAAAGAGCTTTTCATTTCTGTGCTAGAATACCAATTCTTGATAAATAATAAAAAATTGACAAATTATAAAGATTTTCAATTTATCAAGTGCACAGAATCGGGCTGTTAATAATAATAATAGATTGGCGCTTACACATACGTTAGTGTTTGGCCGAGCTTCTCCTCCGATTTGTGGCGTGCGCCTTGATGTTGTCACACAAAGTGGAGGGACCTACAGTTTTACGCCGACTCCGAACGGCGATTGTATTTTTATGAGAAGCTGTTTTTCATGGCAGAAATACACTCGGACGAGTTAAGAAAAAAACCTTTTTTCTATATTTTTGCGATGTTGCTTTGACCAGGGCTTGAACCCAGGTACTGTGGAATGAAAGCGCGCACTGCTTACCACTACACCACAGCGGCCGATAATCATCTGTTTAGGCTGAGCAAAACACGCTGAGTACAGGTAGCGAAAAAATTTCGCGATGGAAAAAATGGCGGAACTACTGAACTGTGCGTTTCTAGGACAAAAAGAGTTAACGCGCAGAGGAGTATTTGCATAGTAAAACCGGTCAAAATTATTTTATGTGTTTTTATACTCTTATCTTAGAATCATTTTCGTGAAATACTTAGTTATATTCAGTTCCATAAGTCCACAAAAAACTTTTTCAGAAAAAGACAAGAACGGAATTCGTTTTTCAATTGCAATTAAGTAAATAACTTATAAATAAAAAAGGAATGAGATAGATTTTTCTAAGAACATAACCGTTCTCGCCGAAGCCGATTAGAGAGCATTATTGTCCAGTTTTATAGTCCTTCATAGGATCTCCCGAGGACTTCAAAATTAAAGGGTATGCAACTCAGTAAATTTGGGTACCCAGTTTCGATGAAAGCTGTTGACTCCCGAATACACTTTTCGGCATTCGTTTTCTTATATTTTTAAGTTATTTTTGCAGAAAAAGAAAAAAGTTGGAAAAAAACTAGCGGCGGATCGGGGTTTTTCATAAATCTTTGACAAATATTATTCAATCATTATATAATTTTTACCTAATTAAAGGCCAGACTTATACCTGTTAACAATGCGACTCTCGTTATAACATCGAATCGAATCCAATAAAATCCGAAATCCGTCCTTCGAAAATGAAAATGGAGCACATGCCAGCAAATTATGCCTGCTCAAAGATAACTGTAGTTACATATATTTCAAAGAACCAAACTTTGACAAACCTTGACAAGTAAACAAAAATATCAATATTTAAAAATATTATTCAACAAAAATATCAAAATAGACCGATTTTAAATTTTCTAAAAGAAGGCCATATTAAAAGCAATTTACTTAAATTTTGACTTAAATGATAGAAATGGCCTTCTTCTTCCATGTTCAAAAGGTTTTTTCTTTAAATAGGTCGTCACTAAAACGCAACTACCGAAGAAACAAGATAACTCGAATGGATGAAAAAATCACAGCATTGACTGTTTTCAGGTTGAAATTTATTTAGTTATTTAGCTTTAGGAATTGTATATTTTACTGGACTTTTGCAACAATTGGCAAATCTGACTTTTGACCGGTTTTCTGCATAAATGCTCCTATGTGCAACGGTTAGACAATAGCTATGTAAGTCTTATGAACGCGCCCAATGTATCACGAATAAGGAGCATAGTCAGAAACAAATCGATGTCTTATTTAAGTTAAGCATTCAGTTCAAGTACAAACCACGCACCAAGTACGTGCTCTACAGAATCTCGTATAGAAATAACAGCTGATTCATTCAAACTGATTTCCGGTATTTTATCTTGCCAAGGAATTCACAATAGAATCTATCATACCAGTGCCTAAAACTATACTACTTAGTTGCGCTGGCAAATTACGCCTGCCATCACTAGCAGTAGTGAATACGCTGTAAAGGAGCTGTTAAGTAGATGAAGATAAACATAGGGAGCTGCGAAAACGTGAAAATTTAAATCTAATGGGCTGTTTTTGCTTACGCGTAAAAGCACATTTAGCGCATTTAGCTATAAATGTTACTCTAAATGTACATTTATCCATACAAAATTCGTCACCTAAATGCAACTCCATTTTGCATTAAGAATCTAAATGCTAAAAGCAACCCTGTGATCTTCCAAAATTTCCAAGACTCGAACATGGTTTAATGAGAAAAAGTGGCAACATTACTTTTTAAAGGTATATAGTGGCTAGCTGCGTTTCAGGGATCGCCGATCGAGATTTCATTTATTATTTTACATTATTTGGATAAAGAAAAGTTACGCAAATTCAACCTCGATGTGATGCTGATAGAAATCTGGCTCAATTTGTGATCAACTCTGTTTGTTTTTTTCCTAATTAAGTGAGGAAATTTTAATTGACAGCACCGAAAAATGAATATATGTATACACAAACAAATGTTCGGTTATTGTTAAAACAATTCAAGTTTTTGTATTGAATTTTCGGTTTAAAATTTATTTTTTCCTTTTCAGTAGGGTTTTTTGAACATTATCTTCTGCGTGAGAATTGATCGTAATAGATACGGATTTGAATAAGCGACTAGAACACGGCTGTTTGCCAAAACCATACGATTTCGAGCTCGCTTAAATGTACATTTGCTAAATGCGATAGCATGAACGCTCTTCGAAAACATATGTTCGAAAGTGCTAAATGTTGTATTTTAAATGCAGCAAGAACGCTGCATAAGATAAGTTCATTTATTTACATTTTACATTAGGTTTTATGTTTGTTCTATATCTGGAGATTTTTTCAAATTATTTCGAGATTTATACACACTTCTATAAGAAAAGCATATCTGCTTTCGAACGAAGTATATTTAGTATTACAAGAATACATATGTATATAGCATTCCGTGGAAACATATGAATGTAAGTTAACTGCATGCATAACTTTGTTCACATAACGGTTGTTTGTAACAGGCAAAACGAATCGAGATAGATATAGACAAACGTGACTGTCTGTCAGTCCGTCCGTTCGTCCGTCCGTCTTTGCTCACGATAACTCGAGTAAAAATTGAGATATCTAAAACTATGTTCCCATTGGCGTAATTTAGAGGTCAATCTTAATTTGCGCATAAATTAAGTACAAACTAAGTAATTTCGCCTTGTAAAGTCACTCAGTAAATTAAGTTGAAAGTACGTAGTTTATCTTAAACCAAGAACCAAATCACGAACAAATCAGTGTCGGCTCTAATTTTATCGATAATAATCGAAAAAAGTATTGTCCCATAACTGACATGTCATTGTGTTTGGAAGTTTTTGTTTTTAATAATCGCGCGTGGTAGTTTGAAAAATATTTCCAGAAGCTTTCTCTTTTGATCACTCATCTAAAATCTAAAAAATTACCACAAACAACCCAGAATATAAAAATATACGCAATTACTCACATTCGCGATCTCTTTTGGTTAAATAAACAATAACACAGGGTTGCTACAAAGCTGTCAAGACAAATAAAGAATCGCGTGTATGAACGCACTTAATTTAATGAGGTATTTTAAACGAAACTAAGTATTTTATGTTGGTAATGTGAACATAGTTTTAACGAAACTTGGTATGTGCACTTGTTTCTGGCGTACGACGGATGGTATTGAAAATGGGCAAAATCGGACAATAACCACGCCTACCTCCCATATAACGGTAATTTTCAGAAATACGAAAACTGTGATATTTTAGTAACTACTGAAGATTATTCACTCAAACCTAATATTTACAATAAATTTTATACGAAAAATAAGAATATTACACATTTTTGGGAAGATGGGCGTAGCCACGCCCACTTATAGTTACATGTGTATATATTGGTAACCGCTACATCAATTTCTTCCAAACTTGGCACAGTTGTTAGCCTTCCTACAGCATACCAAATGGCCGAAAATTTAAAAAATCGGACAACAACCACGCCCACATCCCATATAACGGTAATTTGGAGAAATACGAAATCTTCGATAAATCAGTAAATATTAAAGCTAATTTATTCAAAATTGATGCTTGCAACAATTCTTTACCAAGAAATACGTTTATGATAAAATTTTGGAAAATGGGCGTGGCACCGCCCACTTATGATCACATATATGTATATCGGTAACCGTTCTACCAATTTGTACCAAACCCGGTATGGTTATTGTGCTTGCGACATACAAGCAAAAGGTTGAAAACTCTTGAAATCGGACTAAAATTACGGCCACTTTTCATATAACTAAAATAAAATTTCAGAAATGCTTGAAACTTCAATATTTCGAAATTTAAGGACGCTAGTTTACTCAAAATTGATACACCCCGGCTTACCATGTAGCGGTAGCTTTCGGAGAGGGGAAAAATATACATTTAATACTTGCGCCGGGTATTTAATGTTTGGCTCCGCCCGAACTTCTTACTTATTAATATAGGGGCCAAGCAAAGATTATCAAAAAGTCATGAAACAGAATGAAATAAGAAAAAAAAACTATCAGTATTTTCTTTAAGTTTTCCTAAAAATTTCACTGTCAGCACTCGGCTGGGTATGGGCTCAAACACTTTTTTTTAAGAGATTGAGTCATAATTAAGAATGTAATTTCTCAGTTTTTCGAAGTTAGCCTTCTTAGGCTTCGAAGTTCGAAATTGGACCTTTGGTAAAAAATTATTTTTAATTACCCGCTAGCTAAAAACTAGCTCGGTTTCATCAGAAAATTAGTAAATCCTTTTTTAAATTGGTTCTATGTACGAAAATTTCAGATTTTTCCAACAGACGTTGCACTAAACCAGGTTTTTGTCAATCTTGGTAATATGATTCCATACTTTACTTTTCTGCGTAAAAGCAGAAAAACTGAAATAAATACAAATCAATGTCGTTACGCTTTATATGTACTGTGTTTATTCGGTTTGAATACAGTACGATGCTATACAAGTATCGATACTAGTATCAAATGGGCATAGGAAATAAAACTTTACGCCAACGATAACATAGAGGCTGCGTTCATAAATGCATCAAGCCAAAGCATCAATCTCTTTTATTTCTAAACTATAATAATAAATAGATTGACGCTTACACATATGTTGGTGTTTGGCCGAGCTTCTCCTCCGACTTGTGGTGTGCGCGTTGATGTTGTCACACAAAGCGGGGGGGACCTACAGTTTTACGCCGACTCCGAACGGCGACTGTATTTTTATGAGAAGCTGTTTTTCATGGCAGAAATACACTCGGAGGTTTGACATTGCCTGCCGAGGGACGACCGCTGTTAAGAAAAAACCTTTTTTCTATATTTGTTTTTTGCGATGTTGCTTAGACCAGGGCTTGATTCCAGGTGCTGTGGAGTGGAAGCGCGCACTGCTTACCACTACAGCACAGCGGCCGACATTTCTAAACTATAATTCATGGAAATGTCAAATATGCGCAACCACGGTTAAAAGCCGAATTGGAACTTAGTTGCGCAAATAAGACATTTCGATCAATTATAATTTAGAAATAAAAGACTCTGATGCTTTGGCCTGATGTATTTCTGAAGGCACACAGAGTCACTAATTAGGAAACCTGTATATAATTACTCAGTCATACGACTTCGTCAGGGCGATCTGGAGTAGCTACATAATCTGGTTATATATCAAATTAAAGTGGAAGCTCCATAGGTTATACAAAATTTGTCAGATTTCAAATCGGTGCTGTAGGTAATAAAATAAAAGCGGTTAAACATTTTCTTGACTCATTCTCTATATATAATTGCTCAGTTATACGACTTAGTTAAAAGAGTTTGAAATGCTGGCCGATAGGAAAAACTCCCAAACATTTTACCAGAGAGTTCGGCGACTTACGGAAGGATTTAAGACCAGGGCGAACTCTTGCAGGAACAACAATGGCGACCTAGTGACTGATGTCCAGAACGAACTTAAATTATGGAGGGAACACTTTTCCACCCTACTGAAGGTAGAAACACTGACAGCTGTGGAGAAGACGAACTCGGGCCCCAGTCGATGATGACGGAGTAGATGTTCCACCACCTGATCATAACGAGGTACGAATAGCAATAGCGCGCTTGGAAAACAACAAAGCTGCTGGAGCTGACAGCCTGTCAAATGAGGTGTACAAGTACGTCGGCGAGGATTTGATCAGATGCATGCATCAACTCTTATGCAGAGTATGGTCAGATAAACGCATGCCCGACGATCGGGATTTAAGTGTGCTCTGCCCAATCCAAAAATTGAAGCCCACCGTCAACGAACTTATTGGACCTTATCAGTGTGGCCACCATACATCAGGTATTCACAAGACGCCAAATCTTGGAAAGGGCCAGCCAGAAAAGAACCGACACCTATTTGTCGACTTTAAAGCTGCTTTCGACAGCACTAAAAGAAGTTGCCTATACGCCGCTATGTCTGAATTTGGCATTCCCGCCAAACTGATACGGCTGTGTAAAATGACGTTGAGCAATAACACTAGCTCCGTCAGAATTGGGAAAGACCTCTCCGAGCCGTTCGCCACTAAACGGGGCTTCAGACAAGGCGACTCTCTTTCATATGACTTCTTTAATCTGATGTTGGAGAAGATAATAAGAGCTGCAGAACTGAACCGCTCAGGAACAATTTACTACAAGAGCGTGCAATTGCTGGCTTATGCCGATGACATCGATATCATCGGTATCAAAAACCGCGAAGTCTGTTCTGCCTTTTCCAAGTTGGATAGGAAGCGAAGCGAATAGGTCTGGTGGTCAACGAGAACAAGACGAAGAATCTCCTGTCATCACACAAACAGTCAGAGCATACGCGTCTTAGCACCCACGTCACCGTTGACAGTTACAAGTTCGAAAAAGTAGACGACTTCGTTTATTTAGAAACCAGCATAAACACCAATTAATTAATTGGTAATCGCTTTTAGTGGTAACGTGCTCTAGAAGGCATAGCGTTATTATGCCTTCGAATTTTTTCGCTTCTTGTAGGCATTGCCGGTAAAGCAAAGTAGAATGTCCTACAATATTTTATTTGTTTCGCTTCTTTGTTTCACTTCGGGGAATGCAAAGTAGAATGTCCTATAATATTTCTTTCTTAATTCGCTTCTTTGCTTCATTTCAGGGCATGCAAAGTAGAATGTCTTACAATATTTGTTTTTATTTCGCTTCTTTGCTTCATTTCGGGGAATGCAAAGTAGAATGCTGCATCGTAATCAGCTGGAAAATAGAATGAATATCCAAAAATTCCTTTTCTAGCGTTACTTTCTGTGGAAATTTGCCTCGCATAAAAATCATGTTTTGCTTTGTTCAACTTGCAGCGAAGCTGAAGTCAGTCAATGAAGTGAAGTACAAGAGTGAGGAAGTACGATTTTAAGCTTAATTAAATATGCCTATATGTACATACCGATTTTAAAGTAAAATCTAAATACTTAAATACATACATATGTATGTATAAAACTGATTTATAAAAATTTTAATTAATTTTAATCTTTTAAGACATTTTCTGATTTCAATTTAATATAAATAAGTATGTACTTATCTAGGCATTCTACATTAGTTTCTCTGTAAGGCATTCTTTGTTCGCTTCTCTGGATTCTGTTTATCCATGCGTTCTCCCTTCGCTCGAAGGTAATGCTCAAATAAAATAATGCCTTCTTGAAGCGAAATGGTAAGCGATTCATATCGCCTAGCTCGTTTCTACTTTCGTTTCCGTGGTAATCGTGTTTTTTGCTGGGTTCTTTTGAAGACGATCACGGCAAACGTAGAAAGGACTATGATTTGAGGGTATGCTCCTAGAATATCTGGACCTTTAATAGGGAATAGGTATAGTGCCTCTGCCCGGTTGGTTGATGTCCTCGGGAAAATAAAGACTGACATCATCGCCATCCATGAAATGCGATGGATGGGGCAAGGTAAGGTAAGCGTGGCCGATTTGACTCATTGTCCGATTTTCGAGATATAAATATATTGTGCAAGGTGGCGCTGGAGTCGAGTTATTGGTAAAAATCGTCAACTGAAGTCAATCGGAGACACCAAGGATCAAAGTTAAATTACCACCGTTAAATCAATCACCAGAGCGATTGCGGTCCTTGCTTTACGGCGACTAAATAGAATAAAGACAATTTTTGATAAGTGCCTACAAATAAAATTGTAACACTTCTAAGGTATTTCGTCTGAAATAAGTCTTATAGGGAAAGGGATTAGTTTCCCTAAGGTGTGCTCAATATTATCTGTCGTCAGAGCAACGAATGTCTACTGTCGTCAAGATAATATTGAGGTGTCGATCTCTTTTGGCAAAATAAAACGGCGAAAAACTAATTTAGCCGAAAGGTTTAGTTCAAGTGTCTACTGTCATCCAATTTATGCTGAGGTGTCTATCGATTGCAAAATAAAAACAAGGGGACATTAGTTTTAAGAGATGCGCTGATCGAATGACCTGATCTTCTTACAATGCTTGCTTAAATAAGCGAAGAAATGAAGTACATATGTAGGCAGAATAACAAAATAAGTTACAGTTAGGTTTTGGTATGTTTAAGCAATGGTGGCGACAATTATTAGAACAAGAGTGAAGTTTTCACAAAGCACAGTCGCGGCGATAAAAAATGCAAGTACATAAATAAATGAATACGATAAAATGAACAAAAGGAAATAAACAAGCAACACAAAATAGTTGATGAAAACACCAGTAACTATATATTATAGATAAGTAAATAATAATCAGCGCCGTTACTGTCTATGTATATTGGACTAATGTACGGTGACCATATTAACGAACGTAAAATAAAGGACATTTTTCCCAATGATTTTAGAATACGAACATACAACTTGTATGATGGTAATTTAGATCAAATATTTTCCAGTTAATTGTACAAGTTCCTCTTCTCGAAAGGCGCTGTAACCGGATTTTAACCGATTCCGAAAAATGAAACCAAATCCTTATCAAGGACTTCGTCATCCTTTGCTGCCACAATGCGTTTACCATAATTGAGCGGAGGTTTATTGTTATTTTTCAGTGGATCTGAAAACTTAGCGTGCAACACGATCCTGGGCACAACTTTCCCTGTGCTTTTGTCAACAATGAATTCTACTCAAAGTATATGAATTTTTCTGGGAAAATGTCTAAATATTAGTTAACTTTTTTTTTTGCAATTACATAAAATTCCTCTTATCAGTATTATCAAGGATTCGTGACCCTTAAGTAGGGTGCGAAGCAAACTGACGAAGGTTTTCATTCTGTTTTATTATGGACATTTTTATTTTTTCATGTTCTATGTTTAAAAATTGATTTCTGCAAAATCCAAAGCTAATTTAAAGGACAGTTTAAGAAATAAAGGACAAATGGCGTCCTTTATTTTGACAAAAATTACAAAGGACACGCATGTCCATTCACTAAATAACTCAACCTTTGTCAATGGAAAACTTCAACAACCTTTATGTGGATACAAAAGTTCCACATAAAGCACCTCATAAGCGGCGAACAATGATGGACAACTTTCCAACAGTTCGCTGTAACATGGGTGGACCATACTAACGATAATTTTTGTAATTCAATTTTTAATAACTGGCCAGGATTACATAAAAATATGAATATTTTGTAATTCAGTTGTTAATTACTGGCCATGCTTACATTAAAATACTTTTTCATAAAAAAAACGCATTGAAATAAAGTAATAGCAAAGCACTGATTTTTTTTAGATATTTAACATATTTCGAATGTAGAATACAAAGGTTTCAAAGATATGAATAATAAAGTCACACCGAGTAGGAGGTTAACCTTTTTGTGGGGCAGGCCCCATTGTTGGCGGAAAAACGGTCCGAAAGGCGGTAACGCAAGATAAGCATATAACATTAATGGAGAAATGAAATACAAATTTAAATAATACTTCCAAAATTAGTGGCGGTGGGCACTTTCCACGATTTATGGCCGAAAATAAAACCTTGATTCGGCAAATTGCTTGGGCAACTTGCTAGTTTCGAGAAAAAAAGATTGATCGTGTAAAGGCAGCTTTAGAGGAATACGATCCACAATATAATTTGAGTAGGTAATTTACCTACATTATACCGTGGTTACACAAATGAATCTTAGGGATATATATAATGCCGTATTCACACTATCCGAACGAAGTTTTTTTTGTGCATAAGCGAAACTTTATGCCACTCACTTGACTAATAAAACCAGATCCACTCGCCACCCAACAATATATCTAAATATATACATACTCCGTAGCTTCCTTAGGTGACTTCCGACACCGTTTCGGACCGCCAATATTAAGTGCCGCCCTGGGCCAAGACTACAACGAGGAACCGCCACCGACTGTCATTAAAGAGGACCGCTAGCCCAATCATCACCATCCAGGGCCGTCATCATTATCACCGCTTCTTAAGGCCGAGTGGCCATCTTCCTCATCATCGGGCCGCCACTAAGCATCGCTGCCGCCCAAGGCCGAAAGCAACACCAAGAGCCGCCACCTTTCAGGGCCGCTAGCAACATCATCGCCATCCAGGGCCGTTGTCACCGTCGTCCTTCATCAGGGCCGGACTGCCGCCTTCCTCACCATTGGGCCGCCAATATCATTGCCGCCCCTAGGCCAAACCGCTACCGAGGACCGCTACTTGCTGTCTGCCGCTAACATCATCGCCATCCAGGACCGCTGTCACCGCCGTTACTCATCAGAGGCCCGTTGTTATAACTAGGGCCGCCAATACTGCTCTCACTACGGGAGGTCGCTACCGCCCTCACCACTATTTGGGCCACCGTCAACATCACCGCAGGGCCGTCACTACTAAAGGGACTGCTACTGCCGTCACGATCAGCATCGTCGCTCTCATTGGCTGCAGTACCCGTGCTTTGGGCATTTACCATCATCACGCTCGCTACCGCTCTCACTGTCATTAATCACCGAACTATCACCGCTCTCACCGTCACCGCTCTCAACATCACCGCCACCGTCACTAGCCACTAGACAGTCTCCGCTCTCTGAGCCACGACGCCGACCGCCCTTCAGTTAGTCGCTCTCTCTCTCCCCTCTCTTCGTGGACGTCAGGGTACCGGCAGCCTGGCCGAACGGCCGCGTGTGTGTGTGGTTGTGTTCGCTATATTTAACTACTGTGTTTATTTTATTCAGTGGGGGTTAGTGGGACCTCCACTCAACCCTGGAGCGGCTGAGCTACCTCAGCCTTCGATAAAACCCACCTCATAAATGGCGAAACTCCGACATAATTTCAGAAGAAAACATGCCTTACTTCGCTGCTTTGAGGAAAAAGGCCGAACTACGCAGCGAGCGCTATCCGCAGCCGTGCCGTCTATGCTTTGCGAATCACCCCATTCGACTCTGCCCAGTCTATCGCGCAAAATCCCCTGAGGAGAGATTACGGGAAGCACTGCTAGGGCGCTTTTGCGCTAATTACCTCGCCATGACGCACCAGCTCAAAAACTGCACGAGCGAAGGAAGATGCCGCCGATGCGGTGAAAAA
This sequence comes from Rhagoletis pomonella, assembly GCF_013731165.1. Taxonomy (NCBI): domain Eukaryota; kingdom Metazoa; phylum Arthropoda; class Insecta; order Diptera; family Tephritidae; genus Rhagoletis; species Rhagoletis pomonella. The sequence goes on from NW_023458556.1 coordinate 64,587,696, forward strand.
CATCACTCGACGCTGCATTTGGATGAGCCCGAAAGTACGCCTAGCAAATCGTGGGCACAACAGGTCGGAGGAAGAAGAAGGCTGTTCCGACGATGCGCTCTCGATACTTGCGTCCGATTCTGGAAGGGAAACGAGGCCTTTCCGTCCAGAAGCCGAGGAAAGCGGACCAATAGAGCCGGCAGCGGAGACTCGGCCTCTCCGCGCTCTCACCGAAGGGGGATCGGAAACTAGGACTTTCCGACCCCTGTTGCAACATGAGCGAAATCGGATGCGCGGAGCGGAAACTAGGCCTTTTCGCCCGCGTAGATCCAACCGCAAGTCCTCACGGAGCATACGCATGGAAGATGGACTGGCGACTCGGTCTCGCCAGCCATTCAAACCACGCGCATTCCGAAACGGAACGTTAGGCCATACGCTACGACCCATGGTCCCCATCGCCCCAACGGCCGTGGTGAAAGTCGAGGCTGGAGGGCGGCTACATCTAGTTCGTGCCCTGATCGACGTATGCTCAAACCGAACCATAATTTCGTCTGACTTAGCCCGAGAGTTGCACTTGGATGAAACACGCATGGACGGAGAAAGGGGCTGCCTTTTGCGACTCAGGGGAAAGCATGGGAAAAACAACCGAATCGCAACTCATGCCGTTATGTCGCCGCACTTCAACCGCATTTGTCCATCCAGCAGTGTAGACCCCGCAATAGCTGAGCCATATGCCCACATCCGACTGCCGGACCCAAACTTTTACGGCTCATCACCGATCCGTTTAGTACTCGGTACGGACGTCTACGCGGACATTATCCTGCCGGGGACACTGCCCACATCCTGCGGACCTCTTTTAGCCCAGAGTACAATCTTTGGATGGGTTCTCTCGGGCATATGCAGAGCTTAAATTGCAATTAATTGTTAGTTTTTTTCTTTTTTCTTGAATTTGCGTTATTTTTATTTGAAGTATTATTTTTTCAATAAAGTGCATTGAATTGTAACCACTATTGTACCTTTAATTCTCTCCTTTTTATAGCAATTTAGGAAGAAGAAAGACGAAGCTCATAGCGATGACTGTCGCAGTGATTCCCTGATGCTGAACAAAAATGTTTTTTATAAAAAAAAAACAACTTTACCTATTACTATATAAGATCAACAGAGAGAGCTTGGTGGCTGAAACGCGTCCAAATTCTTGGATTTGCTTATCGCAAGGGGTCCGAGATGTTTAGACCATCAGTCTAAATATTCCCACAAAATAATGTCCAGCCCTAATATTCTGACACATTAGGGATTCGCCCTAATGTAGGCATATGTAGACACAAATACATACATATATGTACATATACGCGCTAACACTAGTATTCCGGCCGTTAACTATTATATCCCGCCGGATAGTGAACTTTCGTTAAGTTTCCCCTTGAAGCGGTAGCTAACTGTCCGGCGGTCTAAAGTAAAATTCGGCAAATCCTTTACTTCACTTCTTTTTGGAAGATCAAAGCGGAAGCATCGCAGCTACCAGGCCTCTTCGCCACAGGTAATCTCATTGTCACGAGAAGCGAATATTCTTAGTAGTTTAAATAATTTGACGCCAATAAATATTAGAAAATACTAATCCAATTGCGTTTTATATCTTTTCTATTATCTTAAATAAAACCACGGGTGCGCTCAATCGAAATCCCTGCGGCGCAACTGGGTTTCTTAAAAAGTATTAACTAAATTGTACGAATACAGAATTGTAGATTTCGTAAATTTTAAAACCATACGTAAATATTACGAATGCCTTCCTACAATATACAAAATTATTCGTACAGAGATTTGTTCGGCGCTTTACGAATGTGTTTCATAAAATAAACGTAGGATTTCGTAAATAGTACTGAAAACATGCCTTACGAAAGTCCTTATGTTATATTTACGTATGGTTCGTAAAATCTTGTTTCGTTGTGAAAAATGTGCTGTATTATGAACGAAAGTTTCGTACATTGTACAAAAACCAAGACTACGAAAGTTTTTCGTAGCACTTTTACGAAATTTTATTTTCAGTGTACGTATGCACTTATGTGTTTGTATTTATGCACGCATGCATGTATATTGTGTAGGCAAATACAAAAGTTAGTATGTAGATACGAGTATTCCAGCAATCGCTTCAATTAAAGTTGAGATAGGATACACCTTGAATATGGCCTTTCAAAATTCTTCCTCGTTTTTAGTTAGCACTTTTAAGACGATTTACCCAGCATATCCAAAAACTTTTCCAATATAAGAGCTTAATCGACTTGCACAACCGCGCTTTCAAGCGTTAAGCCCATTAGATCTGATGTCAGCAGACGACAGAATTGTGTAAAACGAGCTGTTGCGCTGCCTGTGTTGTTATACCAGAAGGCAAGGGGAGGCATCAAAGCCTGCAGGTTATACAACTTGTAGCGGATTTTCGTCTGAATGCAGCTCCTTTCCTCACTTACACATTCATAGCCTGAATTACACCCCGCCTTCCTCTGAGTCGTGATTATCCATAACGGCAGAAGTTGTGCGAAAATCCTTGATTCTGTTGTACTTTTTATTTTCGAATTCTTGAAAGAAAAACCTTTTGGGCACTTCTGTCCGTTTTTTCCTATCTTGTTTCTAACAGCCAAAAAGTAAAATTGAAAGACAACAAGGTCTCACCCTTTGAATCATTTGAATTTGTTAGTATGCCGACCATTGCACTTTATGTACATGGGGAACTTCACACATTTTTGTGGCAAAAATTAATTATATTTCGTCATAGTAGGTTGGTAGATTATTTGAAACAAAAAACATGATTGTTTTATTGATTGACATATGATTTCCAACATTTTTGCAAAAAAAGAAAAATCTTAACTCTTATTGACTTAGTCACTTTTTAATTTGTGATTTTATTGAAAAAGTTTAAATGCAGCTTTTTTCTAAATAATTGTATTAAAGAAAACTATGCTAGCTACATAGTCATTAAACCTATTTAGACAGTGAATATTTTTGAAAAATTTTGCCAATTATATTAAGTGAAAACCTGAAAAGTCGAAATTCCCTAAAACCATCTACGTACGTCCCAGGACCCAATGGAAGGTTATGAAATGATGACAAGCTAGCCAAAAGGCATGTCTTCTTATAAGCCTTACAACCGAAGGATATACCAATTCCTTTTCGAGAAATCAAAAGATTACAAGACCTGCTCATGTACCGCCAACGAACAAGTTTTAGAAAAGAACTCAGTGCAACGTTTATACGACAAGAAACTTACTAATTTCCTTCTATCAACAAAAAGAACAGAACCGAGACTTCTGGTAGGATTGATAACAGGGCATTTGCTCTTTTATAGAAGACAAAAACTGTAAAAAGTATCGCTATCACGAAGAAACTGAGAAGAATATAATTTGTGTGTGCCGAGCATTCAGCAGGCAAAGACTCGCGTTAGTCAGTAAGGCACAGCAGCAGAGCCTGCAGTCAGCAATCGACAAAGGACCAAAGTGCCTACTAAAATTCGCCAAAGTAATGACAATGCTCTTAAACATCGCGGTAAAGTACTATGTATGTATTTCGTGGGTCGCTATGGACTTCACATTAATCTAAGTGAGATGTCTTAAAGTCAGCCAACATACCCTAACGTAAACTATATCAGATAGTAGAGCGCGGTTTCACCCTATTTTCATAGCCTGTTCCTAATTTCTTAGTTTTCTATTTAATTATGGATAGTTGGAATTGTGAGCTTTAAGGCCATTTGGCGGTAATCGGCTAGGTGGACATTATGTTTTACGGTCATATTTGGTTTAAGGCGCCCCAAAAAACATGGAAATACAAAATTCAACCCTTTCAGCGTATAGTTAATGGGCTCTAAGGAGTGAGGGAGAGGTCTAATTAATTTTGTGTAGTAATTTCCGGTTTCAGTGGGCAAAAAACATAGGAATACACATTCACCTCCATTTTGCATGAAAAATTAAATTTTATTCCACAGGGGTGGTTATAGCGGGAAAATGGTCATCTGGAATATTTTTGATTTTTTGCTCATATTCGTTTTCAGTGACTATAAGAACCTAGAAATAGTCCACCTTCCGGTTCGCAACAGTTTTTTGTGTGCCAATGTAATTAATATACTAACCACCTAAAAGTTTCCAAAACTTATTTTGTAGGGTTTGGTATATTCACAAAAGTTGAGCCCTGAGATGGTTGGTTGGTTGGTTGCAGTGCTTCATAGTACTACTATGATCTAATTAGCGCATTTTGTGCCATTTTGATGCACTTTCATGGGAATGATAAATACTTATGCATCTCTAGTTTCCTCGATCAAACCATTTTGATTCCCTGATGAATTTGCCGATGTCACCTATTGTAGATCCAGATATATCTGCTAGTTTTGTTTTATGTATCTACCTAGTGCTTTATACCTAATAGCCGCTAGACCTGGGCATTCACAGAGGAAATTTGTAAGTACGAAACATTACTCTTTGCCACAAAAACTGATCAAACAATGTGTCAATAAATAAACAACTAAATAGGTTTGTTCGTCGAAAATCCAGCAAGAATTATCCAACACTCAAAATATCAGAGAGTAAGAAAAAATTCTCTCAAATTCTCTCTCATGTTGAGAAACTTGCAAATTTCTGCACGAACGCAAATTTGCAGGAATTTGCAAGTTTCCCTGCCAGCTGGCGTCCACGGTTGCATTTCAAATATAAAAAATTTGTATAGAATTTTTAAAATTCTTTCGGATGGCCAAAAACAGGATATACATGTATATTTCTTGTTGTTCTGACTTTCTTTAACATACATTTCAATTTCTTCATCGTACTAGCTGTCGGGTTTCTTAAATCGACTCTGGTTGCAATTGCATTCCGATTGCGAATACCATTTTTTTTAGCCGAATTAAGTTCAAATCATTGGAATTAACTAAATTAATTATATCAACAATTATTTACTTCCTTTTTTCATAAAAAAATCGCTCGTATTTATAAATTTTTAAATTTAACGAACTAATTTATTCAAATTATTGTAGACAAAAATGCAACCATGCGCCACAACCACATGTTTTTCGTGTTTGCAAATTCTTGCTGGCAAAATTTTTTCCAGCAAGAATTTGCAACTTCTCTCCAAGAGAACTGTCACTTTGCTCTCACAATTTTTGAGTATTGGATAATTTTTTGGTCTGCACGAACGCGATTTGGGCAAAAATCGTGATAATTCGTACAATCGTACAAATTTTTTGCTCGACGAACAAACCTAATGTAAACTTTACCGCGCATTCCTATATCCATCCAGTAAGCATATTTGTTTAGGAACAATTTTTCTTAGCTATATGCTTGAAACAATATCGGCGAACGTAGAAATTCGCCGAATTGAGCGATGCCGTCGTTTACCGTTCGCCCTGCTATTTCGCCTATTTTAACATAATTAGAGCGGTAGCGAAAACAGCTGATATCACTTCGTCGCATTTATAATTCCGTTGACCATATTTTGAAAAATTTAAACCAATTTAAATAAATATAAAAAAGTGGAAATTAATATAAAATATTTTATTTTAAGCCGGATTTAACCAATCGACGCGAAACGAACTTTGGCTGTATTCAATTTCATATACTTGCGGGGTTCTAATTTTGACAGCGCAAATTTCGCTGTGGTGAGCAGGGTTCGCACCTCACGAATCCGATTGCGTAGAAAAATCGTAGCAAAAGATATAAATTGGTTATTATTTAAAATTCATGTGATATTTAATGTTTTAAAACAAAAATATAACATTTAAATTTCAATAACATTTGTACACTTTTAAGTATTGTATTATATTTACATGCGCCCCACGCTTTTCGTTTTCAATCTCATAAATTATTTATAATGCCTTTTGTTAAAATTTCAAAATCGAAAGTTATCACACCAAATTCTATGGGATTGAGAAATATTAATTTCTAATTTTTAGTCCATTTATAAAAGCGTGTAATATTAAAAAGTTTTTTTTATTTCATTCAACAATTTTTAATGAGCTTGAGTCCGTTTTTAATGAAAAGCTTATTGTGGAAAAGCAACAATAATTTGAAAAAATGGTAGAAGTGATAGCTATTTCTTAAATCACGACATTTCCTCATCAGACTTCTTTCAGTAGGATTCGAGCCGACGATCCCACTGACTCAGCCAGTTGCCTATGCAAATGTGAATTTCGTTTTACAAAAAAAATTTAATTTAACGAGAGTTTAACTATAGACGCATGCCAGTTTAAACTACAAACACTTCAAATAAGAAAATCGATAGTTAAACCCCTATCAGTGGTCAACTACGCACTGTAACTTCGAACCTCAAAAGAAAGATTTGATCTAGAAGGTATAAAAATATATTAACAAATGAATTAGTATTCACAAAATAGATGAAACAACCCAGTGGGAATTAGGAGCACGTAATAATACCTTATTAGCAACTTACTCTTCACCTGGCAGTCATTACCATTTCCCTGCCGAACGTCCCTTACTTTTACAAAGGCATGGCCGCCTTATGTAAGTAGGAATTTAGAATGTACATTTGGTATCAGACATACTTCTGAGCCGCTTTACAAAGTAAGTTACGTGTAATGCAGAGCAGTCGCTCGGAGTAGTTCGGTGCTTGGAAATAACTTCGGCTGCACGTTATTTTGCAACTGACAACGTAATGTGTCTTCGGAGGTGTTCATTTTGCCCTTTACTAGTAGATGACATTGGCCATGATGACAATTTTGGTACTAAAAACTGAAAGAAAACATGGCTTACCTCGCAAGGTGCTTACCTATTTTCCCAGTGGGAAAATAATGTGTAATGTGTGTGAGTGTACCTCACAGATACGAAGTTCTCTTCATAATATACATAATTCATTTTGCTATGATTTTAACAAAACTCGTATTAATCATTAAAAAATTGTTTTCTAGACATTGAAGCATACTTATTGAAAAAAATGCCGGCAGAAAAACTCTCATGCTACGCTGAAATAGCCGGCCAGCTTCGGAAAACTTCTGCTACTACGACAAGTCTTTTAGATGAAGGCTACAGACTAGTCAATTCGATAATGAAAGTTCTAGCTTACGCAGATTCTTGGGAAAGGTCTTTCAGTGCTTTG
>NW_023458556.1:64594767-64606303 GCF_013731165.1 Rhagoletis pomonella
ATACGCAATTGAAAAGTGAATTAATGTCAGTGACATTAATACACGGGTCAAAAGTGAATTAATGTCAGTGATATTATTACACAGGTCAAAAGGAAGCAATGTACGAAGAATTGTGGAAATAATGTCATTGACATTAATACACAATTGAAAAGTGAATTAATGGCAGAAATGTTAAAAATCACGCAAGCTTTACGGTGACGTGTAATAAGGCGCATAGGAAATAGCGTCCATGGACACTAGTATTTCTTATCGTCCATAGACAACCTTTTCGAAAGCGCAGTAAAATCCATGGACATTATTGCTCTATCAAAAAAATACTGACAAAATACACTTCTAACATACTACATACTTACTATGAATACATAGTATGTATACAGCTTTAAAAGTGCATAACACCACTGCAGTCCGCATCGCGATGCCCAGTGTCAGTGACATTAATTCCACTGACATTATTGCACGCACCGAAAATCACCTCCGTACACGAATGACCCTAAAATGTATTACCTATAGTATAGGTATAGTATAGGTTCTATACAATGCTCCTTCAGTTTTAAAAGAAAGAATTGGAAGAAGAAAATACGAATTGGAAGAAAATAATCGAAAGTATTTGTTTTGCGAAATTGCCGAAAGGCGACCTTTGGTAATATTTGAAGATATATAATCTCGGCTTTGAATTCTTTACGATTTTGTGTTCCGAAGTGTTAAATATTAATCTGCATACATATATAAAGCAAAATCGGGCTAGTTACAGCATTTATAAATCAAAAACAATTTTTATGAATTTGGACATAAATTCTTCCTTAATGTATGCTTTAATGGCACTGAATTAACGATACTCGCTAAACAGTGGTTTAAGAATAAGTTTTAGAGCATGTATTCAGATAACACTAAGGGAGTTCGTCTTTTGCAGCGTTTTCCAACCTCTTTTTTTGACTACGGGCGGCTTTGATTTCATTATTGTTAGCAGGGGTGGTTACAAAATAAATTGTATCAATGTAAAAATAAACTGTATCAATCTTAAAACAAACTTTAATCATAAAACTTACAAGCAAAATTAGTCAACAGTGTTACAATTGAAAACAAATAACGCTTAGGGAAGAATTAAGTTTGAGTTAATGAGATTTATGGGCCTTTATAAAAGTTGTGTTATTCTTGCGTTAATATCCGCAGACCATTGGGTGGGTGACACTGGTCTATTGCCAACCGCCTAAAAAGCAGGGAACGAAAATAACCACTAAATTTCAAGATTTTCATTTTTAACATCATTACAATATCGTTTTTTAAATTTATTTTTATTTTTTCGATCAAGAATAATCGTTAAATTTGTATTTTTTATTTTTTTTTGGTAAAATTGAATCGTTATATTGTGATTTTTAAATTTTTCGATCAAAAATAATCGTTACTTTAAAATTGAGAGTTTTTACCGTTATAATGAAGACCGCGTTTTTATGACCGATATAAATCTTTTATGATCTCAAAAATTAAACCTGAAAATAATGGTTATAATGTCATCGAAAAAATAAAAATCCAAAATAACGATCAAAAATTGACCAAAAATAGACATCCAATCTCAACGGCTAAATTATGATTTTTGTTATAAGGATCGTAATCGTTACGGTCCCTGCTAAAAAGTCTTCCTCTAAAGCTAAACACTCCATTTTTATTTTTGAAATAACCACATTTTTATTGTTTTTCTGGCGGCGAAGTTTTTAGAATGCAAACAAAATTAACTCATGCAATATTGAAGTGTATATTTAACACTTTTAAAAAAGCTCTGAAGCAAAAATTAAAGCCAGCTATAATATTCGTTTCCTTATTGATATTCGCATTCGTATTTTTACGACAAGAGGAGTCGTACATTAATAAAATTTACTATTGTTTGGTACTTGATCTCATGGAGCTTCGATTTCCCACAATTACATATTCAACTTCAGCTATGTGCGCCTGTGGCTTATAATTACGGTGACCATTCGTACCAATTTTGAGAAAATTGTTCCGCTGAATATTTTTTAAAACTCGGGACGTATAAGTCTCTAGATTTTTCATATTGCACCTATTAAATCCCGACTTTCAGTGTTTTCTTTATTAATTTAATAAGAGTTTCCCTGCACTCTGGCCCAAAAAAAAATCGTACAAACGAAGCAGCACTTTCGTTATCACAAAGACATAGAATATAGCTATAAACATAGCCAGCGTCAACGCTAAATTCGATGCTAAAACATCGCTGAAACTGGCATCGATGTATCGTCAATTTAGCGATTTTAGGAAATCGTAAACATCGATGACAAACATCCAATTTTGAACCGATATTATCGATGTTTCAAAAATAACAATGCATCGTTTGCATCCCTAACAGACACCGGTGAGTGCCCTTACTCCAGATTTGTTTAGAATTAATAGTTCCTCAGTACGACTCTTATTGACTCTAGGTTACAAGGATATTGACACCTCACAGTAGTCCCGATTGATCCAAAAGTCATTGGTTACGGCTGTGGTGTATTCTTGAATCCCTCTTAGCAGAAAAGAAATCGGTGGCAGTAGGGAGTTATCCGTTAAGTTAATTTTTATTTCCGAGCCGTATGTAGCCATCTCATCCGCTATTTCGTTCTCTTCTATATTGCTTTGTCCAGGAATCCAGCAGAGAGAGATAGAGGTTTTGGAGTGAAGTCAAAGAATATAGTGACGTTCCCTGACAGAGACTTACTATTCCGTATGAGACAAGCCGTCTTTTCTAAGGCAAATATCTCTGCCTGAAAGCCAGTGCAGTTAACAGGGAGGCGGTATGATTGTCCCATTTGAAGGTCCTCGGAGTACGGACCCATCTTTTTCCATCTTTGAGCCATCGGTGTAGATGGAAATACCATCATTTACCCACAGGACGCCACTCTCCCAATCTTCCCGGGTTGGAAAGTGTATAGGAATCTTAAAACTAAAATCCCAGGAATCCCAGGATGACGTGAGGTAATCAGTTTTGACAACTAATAGCCCATTTCCATCAAGAGCTTAACTGCAGTTAAGAGCTCAGGTAAGTGAAATTCTTTAGAAATGTCCCAATTTTTGGGCACAGGAAATCTGGTCATCGTACTTATAATCCATCTATAAAAATAAATAATAAATTTAATATAGAAGTAAACAAAGATTTATGCTGAAATGTGTCCACATATGTACGAGTATTTCCACATTTCATACTTTTCTTTTTAATGATGAAGCCTTCAAGGCAGCTACCGAAAAATTAAATGGAAAACTTGCTCCATTCGACTTATCGTTAAATAAGGATATGTAAAATCCGATACTTTTGATTAGGGATGTTAATCCCGGGATCTTGGCATTTTTTAATTGCCGAAAATCTCGGGATTATTTGTCAAGAATCCCGGGATTTTCGGGATTTGTAATTTGCAATGGTGGCAATAATAGAAACGCCTTATGTTGACCAGTTTGTGCTATATTTCTTTTGTTTATTTAATATTTAATATTTTTTTTTTATAAATGTTAAGCTAACAGGCAATTTTACACACAAAAAAAAATCAATATATTCGCGAAGCCATGGGTCAAATATATGCGGTAAAATTGCGTTTTTTAGTTTTACTCTATGGGCATTTTCAATGCCTTTCGTCCTTGTGAACCCAAAAAATTTAAATTTTTTAAATCCTACAGATTTTTTTGTACCCATTTTTATTCTACATTGCACTGAATTTTTTTCGAATTTGTCATATCTTTGAAATCATAAAGTTCTAATTAAAAAAATTCTAAAACTAAAAACGCAGTTTTACTATATTTGGCCCATAGTGTCGTGAGTATATTGATTGCTTGGTGTGTTTTGAAATTTTTTTGTTTCAACCTGTTTCAATCTTTTTATTCAGAATTTTTAGAAAATTTCTAGGTACCCAATTTTATAAGTATAGGCCATTAAATTACAGGAGGAGGAAGTACAATTTTCTAGTGACTAAAAGTAACTCTGATTATTTATAATTTTTTTCGTTGGCGGTGTCACGAATTTCTTCCATACAAAGTGTGTTCGACAATTTGTTTATTTATATGGAAGAAAATGCACAGCCTTGTTTAAAAAATTCTCAAAAATCAAGGGTATTTAGTAACTGCATGAAACTTGCATTTTATCCTACTTTAATTTAATGGGCTATAAAACTGCATACCTCAAATTTTTCTAAAAATGCTGAGTAAAAAGTTTGAAACATTGGCAATTTTTTTGCATTTTTATAATTTTTGTACAAATTTTGAAATGGGCATTTAAATGCAGTTAATTACATGTAAAATGAGGTAGACTTTTATAAAAAATTTAAGCTTTAAATAAAGAAATATAGACTAAGCTGGTTGAAATATGGCGTTTCTTTTATTTCTGCCACTAGTATTATGAACTTTTTTCAGCCACACAATACAATCGCACACCGTCTTCAAAAGAGTCACAACTCAAAATAACACATTTGTCAGAAAATGCGAAAAACTATTTCTTAGCACCTTAGGTTTTTTTTTAACAAATCATAACAAAAGTTTGCTCCAGCTTTTGCTGAAAAGTAAAAAGTGTAAATTTTTAGTACATAATTTCAAAAATGCAAAATTTTGAGTTGCGACTCTTTTGAAGACGGTGTGCGATATGTTGACTTAAGTTTTTTTTTGCATCGAGCTTTTTTCGACATGCCTTAAGTTACTTTATCAGATATGTACAAGCTAAAGTATTGTTGAATGCGCATAAATTTAATTACTGTTTTTTGTTTGGTTACTAATGAAGTATTTTTCAACTTAAATAAATTAAACTCTATTGATGCAATTTTTTCATGTTAAGTTGTGGGAAAATAATGAATATCTAAATCCTGGAACTAATCCCGGGATCCCGGGATTTTATGAACGATGTCCCGAAAATCCCGGGATCGCAAAAATTGACAACTTTACTTGATTCATATGTATCTATAGTATGTACACTAGCTAGCTTCATAGGCCCAAACTCAATAGCAGCAAATTACAAATGAAATTACATTACAGCATGCATATGTACGTGTATATGTATGTTGATCCGATTCATTATGCATTGACTTCCTGTCTGCTCAATTTGTCATGAGCATGGTTCTCACATTCATATATGTATGTATACCTGAAGTGCGAAAACAATCGAAGGAGCGAACGCCTGCATTCAGGTGCATTGGCGTATAAGTGCGGACGCCTACCTATTGCACTTAAAAGTGTAAGTAAGCATGTATGTTTGTACTATGTAATGACTACATGTGGTTCATTCCGAAGTGACGGGTGTGATATTTCTACTCACTATTTAAGGTTTAATTCTACCCACCTAATAATAATAATAGATTGGCTCTAACATAAACGTTAGTGTTTGGCCGAGCTTCTCCTCCGATTTGTGGCGTGCGCCTTGATGTTCTCACACAAAGGGGAGGGACCTACAGTTTTATGAGAAGCTGGTTTTCATGGCAGAAGTACACTTGGAGAAGTTGTTAGCCGTGGGGCGACCGCTGTTAAAAAACATTTTTCTATATTTCTTTGCGATGTTGCTTTGACCAGGGCTTGAACCGACATGTATTTCGACCCGCTGAATCGGAATCTGAGGTCCGTTTTTTAACAATCTCCGCAATTAACTCGAAATTTTGGAGGTATACGAGTCAAACGGACCTCAGATTCGGATTCAATGGGTCGAAAAACATGTAGGTAGGTGGGTTTGATTAAAAGCACACACCACTTTTTTTTGTGTGCCGGTGTTACTTTTGGTTTCCGACATAATGCCTGGAAACAACTTTTTTTTTTCATTGAATCCAAACGAGATATATGAATTTTAGTCACTGTGATGGGTGTGACGACTACGCAAACCAAATTAGCTACTACTTTTCTGCTAATTATAGCCGCCATCGCAAGGTTATTATAACTTTGTTCGCATAACGGTTGTTTGTAACAGCCAAAACCAATCGAGATAGATATGGACAAATGTATACATAAATGCTCAGAATGAAAAGAGAAATCGTTTCCCTTTATCCAAGGTAGGTTGGGATTGAAAAGGAGCGACATCGGACAATACCACGCCCACCTCCCATATAACGGTATTTTCTAAATATGCAATTACTTCGATATTTCCGTAAATACTGGATCCAAATTGTTGAAAGTTGGTACGCGAAGTAGAATTTTGGCACAAAATAAGACAGTTATGAAATTTAAAAAAAATGGGCATGGCACCGCTCACTTACGATGAAATGCTGTAGCCCCTTCACCAATCAACACCAAACTCGGTACGAACATTGCTTTGAGCCTCACTGAGAAACCCCTTGAAAATGAAGACAACGCCCACCTCCCATATATCGGTAATTTACAGAAATATGAAAACTGCGATAAATTAGTAACTATTTAAGCTAGTTTACTCAAAACCGATATATACAATGACCTCTCAGCACAAAATGCTACTAGGGAATTTTTTGGAAAATGGGCGTGGTGCCGCCCACTTACGCCTACATATGTGTATTTCGGTAACCGGTTTATCAATTCCAACCAAACTCGGTACACTTATCAACCTTGGCTCAAAAGAGGGATATGTTGAAAATTTTTGAAATCGGACTAAAATTACCGCCGCCTACCATATAACGGTAAATTTCAGAAATATGAAAACTCCGATATTTCATTAACAAAACACGCCAACTTACAACAATCTCTTAACAAGACACAATATTATTGATTTTTGTAAAATGGGCGTGGCACCTAGTGGGTGGTGACTACATACATAAGTGTATATTGATAGCCCCCTTATCGATTTCCACCAAACTTCCTCCAATTATTTCAATGTCTAATAGCCAGGGAACGGATTTTTAGGACCTAAAAAAACCTATAAAAAAAGGCAAAATAAAATAACGAAATAGGCTAGAAAAGGCAAAATAAAATAGCGAAATAGGCAAGAAAAGGCACTAGAAATCGCAAAAAAGGCAAAAGAAGGCACTAAACCGAAAAATAATCAAAAAATGCATTTATTTTAGAAATGTTTATTTTACACGTAAAAAGAGAAAAACTATTAACTAGTTTTATTATACAAAAAATTTCTACTGCGAATCTACTTTGAGAAAATAGTTTCCTTTCGAGTTTTTAACTCACAAAACTTTAATCTCTATAGATGTAGTATCTTTGAACCGCAAGATTCATTTTGAAGTTTTCTTTAAGACTTTCATATTATCAGCAATAAGGGTTTTTTCCTTGTCCTTTACAACTAAAGGCCAGTATGCAGCTCTCAAGAAAGCGGACAAGAAAAAATTGCCATTATTTCGTGTGTGTGTCAAAGGAATACTTCACATCCTGTTGCCTCACTCTTTCCTCGAAAAATAATGGAACGGGCATATATTTCTGCTGCAAACATGGGTTACCTTGTGACCTATTTTCACAAAAAACTTTAGAAAACCGTACTAGAAAGCGTAGCAAATTTCTTAAGAACTGGGTACCGCCTTAAGTAAATTTGACACAAGAAAATTACTTAGCCAGTTGAATGTTTAGCCATTTCAGGTACGTCATTTTATATGGAGTTTTTGCTTTTCGTGAGAGCTGCATACTGGTCTTTAAGGTAGAAAAGGCAAAAAAGGCAAAATAGGCAAATATTTTAAAACAGGCGAAAAAGGCAATATCAAATGTGTATATATGGAATCAGGGAAAGCTAGATCATGGGCATTCTCAATCGAAAATACTCTATGTCTTTAGCAGAAAAAAATCGGGAAAAATACTCTTGCTTATCATGAAGTTTATTGAAAGGTGCAAAAACCGATATTTCCCCGAACTTATACTTCTTTACTTGTTACTTTTATATTTGTCATTTTCCTTATCTACATATTCCCCTTCACTTTTGCTCTTATATAAGCAAAGTGTTTGATCATCATTGTTGCCTTTATCTTTACGCATTTTTGTTTTTGTTTTTGTTTTTATTTTTACTTTTATTTTTATTTTTATTTTTATCTTTGCCTTTATCTTTTTCTTTATCACCTTTACTTTCATTCTTGTATTGGTCTTTTTTTAAGTGTTATTCTTTAACCTTTTATTAGCAAGTCTTTGTTAAATTAATACCAAGTGCATGCACTCAAAAAGCACTTGTTTCAGCCCCAACCATTTCCGTGTGCAATTTCCGTTGAATTTGCCAATTTACTCCCAATCAACCAACCCCCGATAAGAAGTTTCACTTCAATACGATACGTACGATACATTTTCTAAATTTCGTCTTTCAATCCTGAAAGTTGCATTTATTTACTCTTATTTACTAGAAATAATGCACTGAAACTGTAAAGTCTATTTTCATTTCAAACCGCGTATCGTCATTCTGCAAAACCGCGTAACTGATATTTGCTGCCAAAAATTGGATTTGCTCAAACGAGCTCTTGGCTCAATCCTTATCCATTCGTCCTGAAATATACTAGCCAGATATGCGATTGCTTTATAAAAAAAGAGAACCATTTTGAAATATGAGTGTTTTTACTGTCTAGAAAATAACATACGCAGTTTTGCATTCTGTTGATACGCGGTTTTGTACTTTAAACGACGGTATACATATTTTAAAATAGGTACGTAGGCGTATGTTCGCAGGCACAAGTGTCCTGCAGTTAATTTAATTAGCCCCGTACTAGTTGTCTACTGTTGTAGCTGAATGGTTTGTGATTGGTACCATGACTTAAAGGGACCTAGTTTCATAGCTTTGTCCGTGAAAATTCCAAACAGACTTTTACTAAAACCGGTCACTAATCGGTAGGCAATGGAAAATCGCTTAGAGTGTTTGTGGCATGGAAAAACTTCCGGAAAAAATTATCCGCTGTTCAGAGTCGACCTGGAGCTGTTTCGAGAAGTAAATCGGCACAAAGGTTAACAAAATTTTGGAGCGCTAAATATTGAGTGCCTTGTTCGTTGATTCTGCTACAATTCGCATCGAAATAATGAATATAGAACTAATCCTTCCACGAGCGTACCAATTGTTTCCTGCAGAACGTCAAGAGCCTGGAACTTATTCATTCATATGTATGTATGTGCATATTTGAAATTTATGAACACACATTTGTTTGTTAACCTCTACTGCCGAGCTTATGGGTTGTCCATTCACACAAATTAGTGAATTCGGAAGGCGAAGTACATGGTACAACCTCCTTTCGCACTTATTCCGGTGTGCAATATCAAGCTAACTAATTGTTCATAGCCAGGCAATAGTGCAACGAAATGCAAGACAAAAACAATACAAAAAGTATGACATGCAATCAATATGCTCGTAAAGGCATGTAGAATCGAGCAAATTGGAAAACTCTGATGGCAAATATTAGCAGCTGGGAAGCCTTTGTCCGGGAAGAAAAATGAAAACAGCAAGCAGGGTATTGAAACGTATTACACATTGCAAATCAATCTAATTGAAGGTGAAATTACATTTGTATGTATGGATGTATGCGCGCAGTTCTATGTATATTATACTATGCTCCAACGAACACTGGAAACAAATTTGCCTAACGTTTGAGAAAATCTTATTTCTTGATTGCATTTTCAGCATTGCTTATCATTTGAAACTAGGGAATTTCTCAAACTTTTCTCAAACATTGTTTCCCAGCTTTAGAATGGGTGACAGGGAATAAGATTAACGGAAATAAAGTCAATTGGCATTATTACCTTTTTAAAAACGAAATAAAATCGATTGACATTATTTCTCTTTCAAACATTAAATTTGCTTAGCTTCGCGGCGGCCCGCGTCACCCGCGCGACGGCGCGCACACCACGTCACGCTACGCCGCGGCGCTGCATTCTTCCTCCAGAACATCTACACCGGTTTCATTGGTTTGTTTTTGTTTTGGTTTAGTCATTTATGTTGGGTCTCCGCTTCAAGCCGATATCTCCACACGTAGCAGAGTTGCTTTTAAATGTCCCGAAGTTCCCTTCTCTCAAAGGAGCAGGCTATCGCGAGGGTTGTCACAAGTCCTTATGAAATATCGTGTTCAGAGCCAAGGCAACGCCAACTAAATGGTGACGTTTATTGAACGTACTTGAAGACTTTCCAGGCTTTTAGCGCGACGGAGGCGATTCCAGCATTAGCCCGCCAGCCATTTCTGTGAGGTGTCACCCTCACATACTAAAGTGGGGGAATACTGCTCTCGCCAGCGCAATGTCGGACTAATCGTATACGTTCTCCAGAAGCCATGAACAAGATCTGACTGGTCGCCTTTTGGGAGGCGACATCTGTTCGCCCGGACACAGGAGATTCGTCAATCATGTCTGTTCTCTTAAATCAGGCCCTCGTCTCCTGCCGCTCTTGGTCTGGGACTGCTTATTGGTTATTCGCAGCTAACCTACCGAAGTAGGCCGTTCACGATACGCACTGTGTGACCCCGGTAAGGTCATGAGCTTAGCCCTTACCCCGTTTTGATAATTGCGAGTAACAGATTTCAAATTGTTACAGTTTATTTTTTCCAAAGAGGAGCACCTATTTTTCTTAACATCTAATAAATGCTCCAATATAACAATTACTATTTGCCATGATTTTGGAATGTCTTGGTTTCAGCAATTCAGCTATTAGGATCAGTGTTGCCACAAAGATTTTTAATTTTTTACCAAACCTTTAAAAAAAAATTACCAAACTCAGAAAAAAATTACCAAATTTTTATGAGTATAATATTCTAAACAAATTTGAAATAATTTTTCGACATATGTAGATAATTATTTTGGTGACGACTTAACTACATCACGTCTGAGATTGTGGGCAGCTTAGATCTATTTATATTTTTCGACCGAAAGATGAGTTTTTCCTCTTCTTTCATCTTCATATCACCATCGACAGAGCGTTTAGATAACGAAGATAAACTATTTACAGCTGTAGTTGTCCTTTTCAATGTGTTCCGACTATAACAATTCACAAATATTTTTAAAACATAAAACAAAAAAATCGCTCAGAGATTTACAAACATGTATAAGGTGTTTAATAGTTCATTTCCACTACCTATTGTAAAAAAGCAGATTACAACTCGAAGGAGGTAATTGCTCATATATGTAAAGTACAAGAAAATGAATGGAAAATAACAAAAACGAATAAATAAACCTTGCAGATCACCTCTTGTTAAAATTATCTAAACTCTTAACTGTAGTTAAGCGTTTGGTGGAAATGGGCTGTAACATACAGCCTTTTACATAAAGTATTTTACATAACTAAAAGCAAAACATGAAGCCAGCAAATGTATCGTTAAACGATATAAACAATTTTATACATCGGTCACATTCGTATTTAATCGGAAAATTTAAATTAGTCCTGTGAAATTATTTTCCAAAACCCTGATTTGTGGGTCTGTAGGGGCTGTGTTCGAGCCGCCATATTGTGCAAAATGGATGGTTTCCTTAAATTGCTATTTTGCGAACTCATACTAAAAGTTCTGAGTTGTCAAGGCAAATTGTTACATTAACCCTTCGATTTGTGAGAAGGTCCCTAGGGACTTTTTCGTATTTCATGTGCCTATATCTTTTTGTTCAATGCATTTTTGAAAAGAATTTATACATGTATTCCAAGAATAAATTAAGCTGAATCGTTTAAAATAAGTTTCGA
>NW_023458556.1:64606313-64624806 GCF_013731165.1 Rhagoletis pomonella
GTCCCTAGGGACCTTGTACAATTTTAGAAGAAATAACAAGTTACTTGTCTTCATGTTTTGATTTTTTTTTCACTTGTTCTTCAAATTATTTCATTCCTAATATATATGCAGGACGTTAATTTAATCAAAAGACAACATAAATACCAAAGAAGTTGCACATGTACAGTCGAAACATCGAGCAACTCTTTGTAGGTCCCTAAGGACCTTCTCACGAATCTAACGTCATCGGCACTGTCACTCATCGGAGGGTTAAAGATCCCCTTTCAATTTTTGGCTCCCTTGAGGTGTAGACACATACATATGTAAGTACATTAGCGATTTTTTTTTATTTTGTGCAATTGTGCGAACGCTGCAAACCAAAGTTCCCGAAATCTTAAGGAAATCGTTAGGAGTATTTCATTTCTGGAACGATTTTTTTACGAATTTTCAAAGAAAATTATATGAAGGGGTTGACACGAACTCGTAAAGAAATTTCTGTACGAAAAATAAACAAAATTCTGAAAGATATTCGTCACATAGCAGCATTATTTTCGTTGCTTCACAGATCTTCTTCCGAAATTTCGTAAAAGAATGGAAGTGTGCGTAATTTATTTCATTTTAGAAAATTCGGCAAAAAATCTAATTAAATCTTATCGAATTCTTTAAAATTTCTTTACAATGAAGAATACTCTGAAAAAATGGTTTGCAGGGAAGGTTCAAAGTTATAAATTTGTATATGTAGTAAGTTAGTATTAAAAACTTAAAAGAAAAGACTTGCGTTGAAAAAATTACCAAATTGAAAAAAATTACCAAATTACCAATCTCGTTCTAAAAATAAAAAAATTACCAGTTTTGGTAAAAAATTACCAAAGCGGCAACGCTGATTAGAATTAGTGGAAATTTTGGCATTGCATATTTCACGGGGCAATATTTTGTTACCAGCTTATGAGATGGTAACCGAATTTATTGGTTACAAGAGTGCACAGAGTGCGAACAAGTAATTTTTAGCAAAAAAAAAACCGACTTAAAAAAAATATATATATATCTATATATTTCATGATTCAATGATCGGATCTAAACCAAATTAGTATGGGACCACCTCTGAGACACTACCTTTCCGTTGCAAAAAGAATTATCGAAATCGGTTGACGCGGTCCAAAGTTATGCGGTAACATACATAAAAATAAAATAAAAAATAAAAATAAAAAATATTCCGACGAACTGATAACCTCCTCCTTTTTTGGAAGTCGGTTAAAAAGGTTCAAAGATTGACAGGAACTTTATTAACCGGTTACAAAATTTTTGTTACCAGCGCAGAATAAACTTGTAAAAAAGTATAAAAGGTACCCAAAGTGACAAGTCAAAATTTTTATTTCAATGACTTTGATTGTTTATAAAAATAAAAATAACATTACTAAAATGAAAAAAATTAAATAAGTTACAAGAACTCTCAAAATTTGTCACCAAAATGGCCTAAGGTTTCTATAAAACGTAAAATTACATTGCTTTCAAATGCATATTGCGTTTCACTAGCGGCAACTTTAAAATTACATAAGTCTTTCTGATCTAGTTAGTCTATTTAGAAGTAATTTTAACTAATTTTGTTGGCTCTTCGTGAAAATGAGTTACAGGTATTAGGTACTACGTTACCAAAAAAAAAAAACAAATCATCACGTACATTTTTCGAGAAATTTACTCTTATAATTTTTCTTAACGTTACTAGCGTTAACTTCGAGATTAAATTATTACTAATACTGTTGTTTTTTTTAAGTAAAAATGCAATGTAAATAAATTAATTTTTGGCTGTTCATGAAAATTGCATGCATTCAAAAGTAAATCTCAACGTTCTAAAAAAAAAACCAAAGATGTATTTTAATTTAACATACCTAAGGCCGTTTACTTATCTATTTTAAAGTATAGCTGAATCATTACTCTATATTTAAATCATTACTAACACTTAACCACAGCAATGTCTATCGAATTCTAGTTTATGAAATTTTATTTAGCAATATTATTTTATTTTCAATACTTACACCGATTGACAATGGTTAAATGAAATATTAAAGCTTATGACTATGAGAAATTTGTGCTCCTCGAATGGGTTAAAATCAACCCGCTAGCTATAAATAAGTACACAAATGGTGGGATAGTTTGCGATTCACCTACATGCATACTTATATATGTAGCTCCAAAAAGTCGAGATCATGTTGTAAGCGAGTCAGGCAAGTTTTATGAGAACTGATTGATTTTGTTTAAAAACGTGAATTTCATTTAATCCGCAAAACACAATTTACATGCCCAACGTTCTGTGATGCGCATCTAATTAATTTGAGTATGTGCAATTGAATTGGCAATCCACGCTAAATTATCTAAAACCAAGCAATTAAATAATATTAATGTTTTTTTTATAAGCTCACACAATGTTAAAAAAAAATATATATATTTAAACTAAATCGTCATGCAGCGATAGCATTAGAGGCTATCAACAGCAAATAATATTAAAAATAAGCAAATATCTAGCATCCAAATCAATGTAGATGCTTATATCGTCGTTTAAAGCACACGTCACATGAACAGCTGATTCTGTCAAATTCACTAAAACCAAAGTAGCGGTATTTCTGAATGCGCCACCTCTGTCTCTCTACATCGTGGTCAAAATTGGATTTTCCAACCGCTCAGCGTTGCCGCCGCGTTGTTTCGGTATGCTTCATACAAATTGAATGGGCATGAGAATTTTTTGACAGCCAGACAACGCTGACGCTTTTGTTTAGGTATGGCAGTAATGAATATTGTTAAAACCAAACATAGAAAAAAATGAGTTTTACAATGTTGAATGCAATTTTAACTATAAGATATGGCTTAAATTGGGCATAGCTGCGATTATGTTGCATTTAAAATTTTACTATCAGTAAGATTCATGGGCAACGAAAATTGAATATGTATCTGAGGAGCTTGTAAATTAATTTCCTAGTATTCTAATTTTTCCGTATATTATTTGATTTTGGGATTTGATAATTTCAGTTGTTTCTTTCATCCATTTAAGCGCGACTGGGCGACAAAATTTTTCAAATTGAGCTTTGGCGTTATTCCTCAAAATGGTTCTATTGGGCGCTACTAATCTAATCTAAAAGTAACGCATGTACAAGAAAATTTTTATAGTTGCTTGTTTCAAAATATGCGCTTGAAAGATGTAAATTCGCGGGTTCCGTCGAATTCCCCAGAAAAAATGAACACGTCTTCATTCTCGGAACAACTTGCCTTTTGAGTAAGTACATAGAAGTTTCACTTATTTTTCTGACAAAATTTTTTCACTTTTATTTTAACGTAGTTTCATTAAAAGAAAAATGCTGATAAAAATAAATTATTTCACACAAAAAACAAAAAATAAAAGTAATCTTAAAGCTATTACTGCTCCAATAGATACTGTACCTGTACTAATCAAATTTATTTAACCTCCTTTACTTTTTGTATCGATGGAGTAACGCGTTACAATTAGGGATGAAACGATACTATGCAGGTATCGATATTTTTACTTGGAAGTAGTATCGATACCTGAAAAATATCGGACCTAAATATCGATACCTACTCGTATCGATACTCATTGTGTATTCCGTATTAAGTTAAATAATTTTTTTTTTAAATAACAAGTTAATCATCCTGTTGGAATCCTAAACTCCGAATAATAAAATTTAATAATAAAAGGACTGAAAATAAATAAAACTCCGTTACATAGCAGAACTATATGTTTAACGATGAATGGTATTTACACAGATACATATACACTTACATGTTAATCTTATTTAAGAACACATTTATTAACAAAATATTTCAGCGAAAAAAGTCTTATTTTGTTGTACTTCACAAGTTTTTACAATGTTTGCCAGTCAACCGATTTCTTGACAAACAATCGTGATCGCTTTCAATCAGACGGCCGGTCATGGTATTGGATCAAAAACCCAAATTAAGCCCATGCGCATCGTGTAAGGCAAACTGTGAATCACAGTGGTCGGCTAATAATAGTTTGGGGTTGTATTTCAAAAATTTTGTTGGTCCGTAAGTACGCATTATGCGTAAGGAACAGTATCTGTTCATATTTCAACAAAATTTGCAAGATCTAGTCAAAAAAATGCACATGTACGCAAAGACTGGATACAATAGCAAAAATTTGCTAATTTGAAATGACCTCCACAATCCGCGGACTTGAATTTCATCGCGAGTTTGCGAAATCAACTAAAAGCACAGGTTACTATCAGGCCTATTCTGCATTGGTAACAAAAATTTTGTTACCGGTTAGCAAAGTTACTGTCAATTTGTAACCCCTTTTCGTATTCTCCACACTCTTGTAACCGGTAAATTTTGTTACCATCTCATGAGCAGGTAACAAAATATTGCCCCGTGAAATATGCAACACCAGAATTTACACAAAACTCCATAGCTGAATTGCTGAATAAATTAAAACGTTACCAAGGTAAATAGAATTGCGGTTGCAAGAAGTGGTGACAGTTGTTGGTAACAAAATTAGCTTGTTACAGGCCTGTAAGAGGCATATTCTGCTTGTAACCGAACATTTTGTCTTAACATTGTGTCTTTAAACATAAGGCCGTTTAAAGTACAAAACCGCGTATCGTCATTCTGCAAAACGGCGTAACTGACATTTGCTGCCAAAAATTGGATTTGCTCACACAAGCTCTTGGCTCAATCCTTAACCACTCGTCCTGATATATACTAGCCAAGTATGCGATTGCTTTATAAAAAAGAAAATCATTTTGAAATATCATTGTTTTTACTCTCTAGAAAATAATTTATGCAACCTCACATACGCGGTTTTGCATTTTGTTGATACGCGGTTTTGTACTTTAAACGACGATATTATTTTTATGTTATATAACCGAGCTATCAATAGCAGCATACAAGTTTCCACTTGACCTTTGACGTACGTTAAAGAGAACATAGTCTTTTTAATAATAGTTTTTTTTTTTTTGTTTTCTGTGCTTTAAATACCTGCATTGGTTTCTTTCTTTATTATAATTTTTTTGAACCAATCTTAAAAAAACTAATAGACATAAAGGAAGAAAGTGTGCACTGTAATTTTATTTATTTATTTATTCAATTAGTCTATGAAACAATAATTTCTTACAGACTATATAACAATAAGGCCTAAGCTAGAGTATTTTATTTAAGAGGTTAGTAAAGGTTGATTTCGGCAAAGAAAAATCAAGGTCGATAGAATTCTAAATCTGATTAAATTCATTAAGAGCCCGCGCGATGGGCGCATTACGGGCATAATTTGTACTAACATTGTCAGCATAGAATGGGAGGGAGGCACGAAGATACCTGGGCGGAACATTAAAATTGATTCTTTGCAAAAGCTACCGACAGTCAGAAATTCCTTGGCCAATGCAAAAAAATAAAAGTTAAAGATAATATTGACCTTTTATCCAACGTTTTCAAATTGATCAGCAATAAGCGCGCATTATAACGGGTGATTTTTTTGAGGTTAGGATTTTCATGCATTAGTATTTGACAGATCACGTGGGATTTCAGACATGGTGTCAAAGAGAAAGATGCTCAGTATGCTTTGAAATTTCATCATGAATAGACTTACTAACGAGCAACGCTTGCAAATCATTGAATTTTATTACCAAAATCAGTGTTCGGTTCGAAATGTGTTTCGCGCTTTACGTCCGATTTATGGTCTACATAATCGACCAAGTGAGCAAACAATTAATGCGATTGTGACCAAGTTTCGCACTCAGTTTACTTTATTGGACATTAAACCAACCACACGAATGCGTACAGTGCGTACAGAAGAGAATATTGCGTCTGTTTCTGAGAGTGTTGCTGAAGACCGTGAAATGTCGATTCGTCGCCGTTCGCAGCAATTGGGTTTGTGTTATTCGACCACATGGAAGATTTTACGCAAAGATCTTGGTGTAAAACCGTATAAAATACAGCTCGTGCAAGAACTGAAGCCGAACGATCTGCCACAACGTCGAATTTTCAGTGAATGGGCCCTAGAAAAGTTGGCAGAAAATCCGCTTTTTTATCGACAAATTTTGTTCAGCGATGAGGCTCATTTCTGGTTGAATGGCTTCGTAAATAAGCAAAATTGCCGCATTTGGAGTGAAGAGCAACCAGAAGCCGTTCAAGAACTGCCCATGCATCCCGAAAAATGCACTGTTTGGTGTGGTTTGTACGCTGGTGGAATCATTGGACCGTATTTTTTCAAAGATGCTGTTGGACGCAACGTTACGGTGAATGGCGATCGCTATCGTTCGATGCTAACAAACTTTTTGTTGCCAAAAATGGAAGAACTGAACTTGGTTGACATGTGGTTTCAACAAGATGGCGCTACATGCCACACAGCTCGCGATTCTATGGCCATTTTGAGGGAAAACTTCGGAGAACAATTCATCTCAAGAAATGGACCGGTAAGTTGGCCACCAAGATCATGCGATTTGACGCCTTTAGACTATTTTTTGTGGGGCTACGTCAAGTCTAAAGTCTACAGAAATAAGCCAGCAACTATTCCAGCTTTGGAAGACAACATTTCCGAAGAAATTCGGGCTATTCCGGCCGAAATGCTCGAAAAAGTTGCCCAAAATTGGACTTTCCGAATGGACCACCTAAGACGCAGCCGCGGTCAACATTTAAATGAAATTATCTTCAAAAAGTAAATGTCATGGACCAATCTAACGTTTCAAATAAAGAACCGATGAGATTTTGCAAATTTTATGCGTTTTTTTTAAAAAAAAAGTTATCAAGCTCTTAAAAAATCACCCGTTATAAAGGTATAGGATCTGAGAAGCTTGCAGAACGTAAGGCAAATTTGAGGAACACCTTCTGAATGCGTTCAATCCTGTTAATATGAAACTGGTAAAAAGCACGCCAGATTATTGCTGCATACTCCAAGTGAGATCGCACAAAAGAGTTATATAGACGTTTTAAGATGTAAGGATCGGAAAATTCAGAGCTATTACGCCGTACAAAGCCAAACATTGAATAAGCTTTTGAAATAATAAAATTAATATGGCTGGTAAAAGAAAATTTAGTATCAAAGATGACACCAAGATCCTTGATTTCATTTACAGCCTGCAAACTACAATTAGAGATGCTGTATCGAGCTTTTAGTATGTTACGTGACTTAGAAAATGAAACATAAAAGCATTTATTAATATTCAATAAAAGATGTGAACTCAGGTACTACGAATATAAATTATCCAGCTCGGATTGGAGTTTCAATAAGTCAGCGGAGTTCTTAACAACTGAGTAGATTTTTAGATCATCTGCGTACCTACAAATGAAAATTAGCGAAAGAGAAACAAGCACCGATGTCGTTAATGAACAATGCAAAAAGCAATGGACCTATAATGCTACCACGTGGGACACCAAAAATAGCAATAAAAGGTTCTGATTGAGCATCATCCACTGTAACAACACATCGCCTCCGATTAAGATAAGATTTAAGCCATTGCATAAAAGTAGAATGAAAACTTTTGGAAGCGAGTTTGTCACTCGAGATCGTATGCGAAATCTTTTCGAAGGCTTTAGAAAAATCTCTGTAAATACAATCAACTTGATATCCAGCAGAAAATGTAGAGATACAGTACTCACTAAAATCTGCCAGATTAATGACTGTCAGTGTAATTTTTCGTTCTGAAGACGGCACAACGCCGAAACCGGTTTGTCTGCAAACCAAACTTGACAAGGGATGACGGAAATTCGTTCCAAAATAAATCATCTTACCACCCTGTCGGAAAAATCAACCAACACCAGCATATTAAAAATTAATTACAAAAACTAAAATCGAAAAGCGGTGATGAAGTTACAGGTTCCCCAAATTCTGATACAGCCAAAGGAATGAGAATGAAGAATTCTTTTTAAAAAGTTTTAGAAAATCCTGACAAATCTACTTTGGCTTGTAAGCGGTGTTTAAACAACGATCTCGCCATTATTCTAGATTCTTCAAGTGAAGATGAGAGTCAGGAGGATACATCGGACAATTTTAGCCCCGATGCAATTGTCATTACTTTTTATTAAATATAATGTTCCAATTTTTATAATCAAATACTAAATAAAATAAACATTGTTAAAAATTACTAACTTTTCCATATTTTTATTTACCCAAATAACTTATTTTCTTACCTAATTCTTTCTTAAAAAACTTGACATCCGCATTCTCATCCGCATCCGCGGTGGTTAGCTGTTAGACATCCGCAACCGCATTCGAATCAGCGGATGTCTAAAATTCCACATTCGCAACATCCCTAATATACAGCTATTTACAAACATATGTACATATGTATGTAAATGCAAAATTCAATAACACTCATACGCAATGTCGAACCCCAAGCCACGATAATTTAAGTAGAAATACGTTGAGTGATTTAATTTCATTAAATTCCATGCTTTATAGCTTCTGCTGCTTAAGTGAAACGTCAACTTTCAATAACCTGATAGAAGTGTGATGAAAAAGTAAAGCAATTTTCCAAAAAAGATTCCATATTTATTTAAGCACTGTGACTGGGAGTAGCATAAGCAGTCGAATGAATGGATGTATGTGTTATCATTAATCCCCAATGGGTCATTAAAATTTATGGATCTCCTTCATAACACACTTATTTCGCCATGGCGTGAAGTTGCATGTTGTTTACATACATAAGCTTACTGCATACTTTCGTTCGTAAGTTGACCTGTCGCTCGTCGGTTTATTTTATGATCTCGTGAGTGTCCTTTTATGCCATTCTTTCACATTATTACAAATTGGCAGATTTATATTGACACAATGCGCGTTTTGAAGAGTCTGTGGATGTGTGAATTTGAATTTGGTGCGTTTTTCAACTGAATCATAAATTTTGGTATGTTTTACGACATCCGCCAAAATCGTATTGGCATAACGCGGGAGGTTACAAGTTCTCCTACACACAAGTTTATTTTTTTTTTTTTGGGAATAACAGCTAGAAACGCATTGATACTGTTAGAAAGGTATTTTGATGCTGATGTGCAGACAATTTTTAAAATTGCAAATTAGTTTAGCATAAAGCGAAAAAATCAATTCAAAAGTATAAAATATCTCTGCGAACCAACTTCCGTGAACTCAAAAAGAGTATTTCATGCATCGGGTAGCATTTATGTTGAAAATAGAAATGGGTTCTTGACCGGTAATACGGAAATGCTTCTTTTCATAATGAAAAATATATAAAGTTTTAACTCTTAATTATTAATTAGATACTATTAAATCTGATTTTAAAAATTAAATAAAAAATTCTGAACCAGATTTTTAAATAGAATCTTCTATAATCGAAATCCGTAAGTCCGGCCGGATTTAAGCCAGTATCCGGCCGGATAGTCGGATAACAGAAGAAAGGCCGGATAAGCCGGATTCCGGATATCTACCCTAATTAAAAGACACTGATGCTTTGAACTAATGCATCTGAGAAGACAACCTAGCTAATTCCTAATCAGTCCTTTGTATATGAAAGTATGTGGTTAGAATGCCACATATAACTTCTCATGTTCATTTAATGGGTTTGAAAATTTTCGAGTTCTGATTGTGTATGTATGTGTATATTTTCCATACATAACAAAATATCCCTACTTTTTAGAGGCCGCTCAAAACGCTCAAAGTCTTCCATGTATTTTATGTTTAAAAAAAAAGCAATGTTTGTAGAATTGGTATAGGATTCTTGACAATCAATATTTTTAGATCCGAAAACTCTGTTTCTCTTCATTAGACTTCCAATAGGTGGTAAAAAGGTAAATGGTAATGAGTTAAAAAAATAAATTTATCCGGCTGGGTTTTTAAATAGGAAAGTGAAAATTCGTAGAGAGAATCGATTTAATTTTGTCACTCTTTACAAGACCTCGGCCAATGTCGTTATGATTCTCCACGAATTAGAGAAACCTGTTTTGCATTCATATGTTTTCGCCATAAAAGAAATATATTTGAATTAAAAGTTATTTTTGCTGTTAAAATAAAATATTTTTAAATATATTTTTTGCAAAATTTAAGCAATTTCACAAACTTCAGGTGAAGTCAATTACATTCGAAAATTTTTTCGCGGATTCGTTTTTCAGAACAGAAAAATTCACTCGGAATTAATTTTGGAAAGAAAACACAGAACACCGAATGTCGGATTCAATGTGAATTTGGTTGAAATTCACTCAGAAGTGAATTGCAGAATCTGCCTGATAACCTCCGAAAATATGACTGAAATCCATCCAGTGGTTTCTGAGTTAAATCCGAACTTTCATTTTAGATATGTACATATGTACATACATACATACATACATACATACATTCCTTTTTAAATACAAGTATCCTACAAGTATACAAGTAAACTAATATTAGAACTTTAAGATAACTGCTACAGCATATGATTAGTTACACCCTTCAATGAGATATCGCATTTAATAGGAACTTGTGGTATAGAACTTGATTTGCAAAAGAATTTTTTAATCAGTCTGTAAAGAAACATAAATATTAGATTGCGAATACAATTTCCTGCAGAAAGTCGATACTCTACCTATTATTTGCAAAACTTAAAAAAATAGGAGCTAAAATTGTTTTGGATGTAGTGGGAGGGAGTACAACACACAAATATTTTTAAAGCGTGGAAAAGCACGTCGGATTTTATTGGTTTTATAATGAATCGTATTCTACGAGTACCTATGGACATACTTACATACATATGTATGTATGTTGGAAATACGATACAAAACTAGCACACGTAAATATGTTGGGTTAGATAGTCTACTCTTATCAAGAGTTCCTTCGCTGACCATATAGAAATATTGTGATGTCAAGACAAAGAAACTTTCACCAGATCTTCTTATGAACGTAGATATATCATACAAGCCGTTAAAACCATCCTCACTATTCAAAGAGTCTCTACAATGAAACGGTCCCTGAACAGTTCAGACTTCGGATATTTGATTATTACTACGTTTATACGCACAGAATAATCGACTTAATTGAAAGCACATTGACACCGTACACATTTCGCTCTAGTGTTTATACTTACGGCCAGAGTTGTCACTTTGGTAAATTATTACCAAAATTGGTAGAAAAAATTTGCGTTGGTAAAAAGGTAAATTTTGTCTCATTTTGGTACATTTTTGTTAAAGTATTTTATTTGAAAAACGAATAAAATTTTGTTCCCGCTTTATTTTACGTAGTTATCTTTGTATTATGATTTTATTTCCAAAAGTGTAGTCTTCTTTATTGCATTAATTTTCGAACGCTTAATGCACACTTTTTATATACGTACATACATACATATGTGAGTATGTATATCGATAAAACGATTAAAAACTCATTTTACTGAAATCTTTAGGAGCTTTTGAACATTTTAAATGTTTCTTTAAAAAAAGAAGAAATGGACAGGCTTGTACTTACACGCTATGATTGTACAAAAAAAAAAATTATAAAATCACCACCAGTTTTTATAAATGTCGAATGAAAATTAAAACACAAAAGACCTCCGACAAATATATTTTTTGAATCAAATGGAGTTTTTAGCTGCACATTGTTGGTTATACTACAATTCCATGGGCTAGAAAACCGCACACCGAAAATGGTTCTAAAAATTCAGGGTAAAAAGTCCGAAATTTAGACGAAATATTTTTGATTTTTTCGCAATGTTGTAAACGTCCTTGATTTTTATGCGTTTGGTTAAAGCGCAAACAATTTTCTTATAAAAAAGAGCAAAAAAATGTTTTCTTAAAATATTTAAAAAAATACCAGGCGCTTTTTTGAGTCACTGTATTATCTTGTAATAACTCCAATTCAAGTTTTTTAATAATGAAGTTTCGTTGTTGCCTTTAGTTTCATCACTTTCGCTTTTGGTTTAAGAAAACCGCCAAGATGCCATTAATATGATCTCAAATACCATGTCACCATGTAAAAAAAGATTATTGGTAGATATTTTCCAGATATGGTAGATTTTTCCAAGTGGATGGTAAATATTTTTTTTCTTCACCGTCTTCAAAAGCAAACAAAATAAGCTGTTTTCATTTGACATTTTATAAGTTAACATAATGGAAAGTGATAAAAATCTTGTTTTATTCGGCATTATAAAATCGTGGAAAAGAAAAAGCACGATTATTATTAATAAGCTTTTAAATACTGATGCGATTATTTGGAATTTGAGCGGAACAGCTGATCTCCAATTCGCTTTGAGTGAGAGCGGTGTTTATACACTCTTTCTAACTGTCTGGAGAAATAAACTACCGATTTGAAATGGAGTGTGAGTCAAAACACTTCGCTCTTTCAAAGCGAATTGAAATTCAATTTATACATATGTTTGGAATCGCGGCGAAATGAATTAAAGCGACTTATGCATGCGTATAAACGTAGTACAGTATATTTTGCTTTGCTGCCTTTATGCACGGTGGAGAGAATACAGAGGTGGCGCCGATGACGATACCGCTACTCGGCTCTCAGTGATTTTGACAGAATCAGCTGTTTTGGTGACGTCATAGTAGAGAAGACAGCAGTAGTGATGTGCTGAGTCAATACTTTTAAGTACCCAATACTCTCGATACTCGGTACCGAAACATTTAGGCTTCGAATAAAAGCGCACATAGGCCAAAAATATGGAAAAAACGCCTAACAAAACCCGAATGTAAGAGCCAATAGAACTTTTTTACTGATTCAAATGAAAGATGTATATATGTCGGTTCGATGCCATAATACAGAGAAACCCTTACTTGTTTGAAGCATTTTTGTTCCAGCTGAATCGGACGATATCATTGTTGTAGGCCTGGGACAGATTCTGTAACCAGTTAACGACAATTTTCGAATCGGTATCGGTTTTGTCGACGTTTGATATCAAATATTTGTAAGTCAACAAGTGCGATATCGATCCGAAACTTGTCGCTAACTGGCTACAGAATCTCTCCCCTGAAAGGCTTCTTCATCGGCCAAAGTATTTTTCTTGAACCTTGGATCGACTAAGGTTAAAACTGATAAAATAATATTTTTCTGTGGCGATAAGTTCAAGTGTTTTAGCCGATATCATATAAATTAGTAATGAAAGTTTTTTCTAAACCTGAAATGCATATAATGGCGAGGGTTAAATGTAAATAATCGGTATCGGATACCGAAAAGGAAATGTAGGGTACCGAAATCTTTTTTAAGTATTGGGTACCGAGTATTGGGGACAATTCAGCACATCATTAGTCGCCCTCATTCTCGCCGCTCTCAGTTGTTAACTCTACGATGACGTCACGCTAAAATTACTCTCACGAATTCTGCTGCAATCGGCGCAATCTTGTATTCTATCATTCTTGTATTTGCTATTAGTAACTGCTTTAGATTTCTCCTTAACTTGTAAAGCGGATGCCGCATAAAACGCTTGTTTCGCTTCACGCTGGTGATATTTTTAATCTAAATATATTGTTACCTGAAATGCAAAAAGACGTAACAACGCCGTAAATGAAATGGGAAAAGTCGTGACTAATATTTTAATTTTTTTTTCATAAAATGATGTGAGGAGTTGTAATTCGATGAAAGCCATCATATAAATCATATAGTGAGTTTTGAGTTTTTTATTAGTTATGACTTTTTGCATTTCAAAGATGATGTTTGTTACGTCTTTTTGCATTTCAGGTGATGATATATAAAATTCTCAGTAATTTTCACGTGGCGTTCATTGTTGGTTTCCTTTTGCGCCTTATGTCTTGCTGTAAAAGTTATAAATGTCACGCAAAGCCACAAAATTTTCTTTGGCATGGCCTTAAGAGCAGAAATATTGAGGGAACTTGTTCTTTAGCGCATGTTTTCCTGTTCTAATATAAAAATTACTTATCGATTGCATAAAACTCATCTTTAGTTTTTCCCAAAGAAAATTGTCGCATCTGCTATAGTACTTATTACAAATAAATAAATTAAAAATATAAGCCTAGTAATGAGCAAATGTTAGCCAGGGAAACTTTTGAAAGTGAGTAAAAACATACCCTCCAGTTTTAGAACCCCTAAAAGAATTATCAAAGACCTTTCATGGGCTAGTACATTTGGTTACCATTACTTTGTCACACCATGAAATTGACTAAGTTATATCTGTACACCATATGCCCCCTGCTCCCATATAACGGAAATTCTATAAACTCCGAAAAATATGCTGCCTCAGTGACTAATGAACAGGACCGAACAGCTTAAGGTTTTGCTTATTTTGCTCATTCAGGTTTTCCAAGCTTAATTTTAGCGATCATGCTTGTTTTGCTTATTTCAATGTATAAAGCTAAGTACGGACCTTTTAAGTAAACGTTGAAGAATTAAGTTGCTATTAGTTCGTGTGTGTGAATAGTAGTGTCTAAGGAGTTTTGACCTCTGATATTTTACAGCCAGCTGTCTCACTTTTTCTTTACGAAATAATGGAACGGGCATACATATATTGTCTGTTGAAATCAAGAGTGCCTTATACTCTTCACAAAGAAACTTTAGCAAACCCTGGTAGAAGTTGTAGCAAATTTCTTAAGAAATTCGTACTGCTTAAGAAAATTTGGCTCAATAAATTTTTCTTGATCATACTTGGGCTTTTTTTTCGTCGAACTAAAGAAATGTTGACAAATAATAACATAAAAATCGATTTGATTTTTATTAACCCGTAACTTCAATTGCATTTCTGTTTGGATAAAAAAAATTAAAACCAATGGTTCGTCTCTACGGGAAGGCATTGGTGTTATTGAAGAGATTTAAAATAATTTATCTCAAATGGAGAATAACGAATATTTAACTAATTAATTATAATTAATCTATTATTGGAGAATATCAAGCAACACTTGTACGGTTTCGAACCACCCTAGCCAAGAGAAGTACGGGAGAACAAGTTTTCTCCACGATGAAATCCACAACGAGCATGGAATTTCCAGTGACTTCATGCTCACACCCATATGTATACATATATACAACAGCATGAAGGTATATAGGAAGAGGTATATAGGTACATATGTAATTTGAGAACCGTTGAGGCAATGAATAAATAGAGGACGGTGTCGCTAGAAGTTATTGTTAAGTGTGCTAAGATCTGATGCAAATCCTGTGTCGCTAATTTAAGACATTTTCTCTAGTAAAAATTCGTACCATTTAAAGCAAATTAATCTGGAATTATTGAGTTAAAAATAAAAGGGAACCCCTGTTAACATTGCGAACCGCACATAAATTTGGTGGCCCATGAGGGGAATTGTGTAAAATTAGTGACACCAAACAATGAACAAAAGGGCGCACATTGATTCCCAGCAAACCCAAACCGAGAATCAGGAAAAGCGGGTGTCGTAGCATAGAAGAGCAAGAGCAGAAGGTTTGGAAGACGGCAGCAATTACCATTTTCCTTACACTTATCCATACCTGGTCAACGACGGACATCAGAAAACGGTAAGTGTGCTAGGTGTTTCAAATTATTTGGTGCTGACAGCGAGTGTACATATATTATACATACAACTTCACATAAATAGCTAGCGAGGTATATTGGCTAGTACATAAAAGCGTAGGCAAAATGAGCAAAACAAGTAGCAGCGAATCGGACACCGGAACCGTTATTGATTTAGATGCATTATTTACCCTACAGTTAGAGCGATGCGAGGCACTTAAGCAAATTTTAAAGAATTTTAAAAAGGACCCAAATACGAGAAAAACTAGGGTATACTGCCAGGTTAGCTTCGGAGTTTGAAGAACGCTATTTCGATAGCCGGGTTGCACTTTTAGAAGCATACAATGAACACACGCCTTCATCTTCGGAACAATCTGCCGGTTCTCAACTGCAAGTTCCAAACAAAATGTCACCAATCGAAATGCGAAAACTACCGGTGCCATCGTTTTCTGGAAAATACATCGAATGGCCGGCGTTTCATGATGCATTTGTCCGACTAATCCACACCAACACCGACTTAGGTGTTATTCAAAAATTTCACTTTTTAAAGAAGGCCCTGCCAGCAGAAAACGATGTAGATGTTTAGCAAATGGCCTTAACTGAGATCAACTATGGAACTGCCTGGGATTTAATTGTAAATCGTTATGATAATCCCCGTCTACTATTCATGCACCACATGAACAAGCTCTTCACCCAACCTGCAGTTACTAAAGAGGGCTCAGACGACATCAAGTCTTTACTGAATGTAGCAAATGTCTGTATAAATCAGTTCAGTCGTTTGAAAATACCTATTTCACAGGGCAATCAGTGGATTGCGTACGTTTTATCAACAAAGTTGCCAAAGGATACCCATCAAGCTTGGAATATCACCTCGGCAGTGATATTAACATCCCCACCTTTGAAATGTTAGAAGCATTTTAAAATAAGTGTCTGGTGACAATCAATGTGATTGAAAATAGAAACATTTCATGTGGTAATAACTTACTGTCAAAGACCAGCAATGTGGCTGACCATACTTCGTCAACTAAACGCCAAAGTCGACCTCCAAAGGCTTTATACAGACATAATAGTAATAGTTTTCACGCCACTGGTCAACCGAAAAACGTCAATTCATGCTTTCTGTGTGGCGAAGCACACATTCTTCGGCGCTGTACCAAATTCCTCGCCAAAGATTGCTTTGAGAGAAAGTCTATCGCGGACAAAGCAAAACTTTGTTTAAATTGCCTGAGCAGGGCTCATTCAGTTTCCCGTTGCACCAGCACGAAGAACTGTCTACAGTGTAGCCAAAGACACCACACTCTTCTACATTTTCCAATGTCAAAGCCCCCACAGCAAAATGAATCCACTCAATCGCACGAGGGTGGAAAATATCAAACAGCTTTAAACCCATCAGCTCGAACCTTCCAAGTTGAAAGCATTCAGAGTCAGACAACGACTCATCAAAACCCCACGTCATCCAGGTTAACGCACACTGCTCAGCTTCTTACAGAACCGTCACAGAAGCAGACTAGTAGGGTGCTTTTAGCCACCGCTCTCGTCGCGTTCAAGAACGACGGCACGGGTCAGTCCATGGTAGTACGTGCTCTATTAGATCAAGGCTCTGAATGCACACTCATTTCAGAGCATGCCGTTCAAACACTCGGTTTGACGCGCAACCGTGCTTCGGCAGATATATCTGAGGTGGGCAGCAACTTCGCGCATCGTTGTAAGCACACTGTGAATTTCACAATGCACTCAACTGTGAACCCTAACTAAAATGTCGCGGTCGACACCGCCTTTGTTTTAAAGGCCCTCACCAATAAATTGCCAAGTCAAATAATCGAGCCAAAACAATGGACTCATATTCGAGGACTGCAGTTAGCAGATCCTATGTACCACCAGCCACGTCGTATAGACTTACTTCTGGGTGCCGACATGTTCGCTAACCTTTTACGTAACACGTATTGGAGGACTTTATGAACCAATAGCCCAGCGCACCCATCTGGGATGGATATTGTCTGGCAATACTACTTCCACCCACAAAATTGATGCTGTTGGTATTCATTGCAACCATGTCACTCTCGAGCTGGAATCACTTGTACAACGTTTTTTCGAAATCGATCAAGTACCCGCCGAGAGATCTCTCTCGCAAGAAGAAAACTGGTGTGAAACACATTTTCAACAAACGCATACGCGCCAACCAAATGGGAAATATTTAGTGAGTGTGTTTGATGAATCTCAAATCCTCGGTAAATCCAAAAAAATTGCACTCAACCGCTTTAATTCACTGGAGCGAAAACTACAACGCAACGATGAATTGTGAGCCCGGTATGAAGAGGGTATTCGGGAATATTTCACCCTGAATCAAATAACTCCTGCTACGACAACTGAGGAGCAGCATTCCGTCAAACTTGCCTCAAGTGCTCCAACAGTCGCATCATGTGTATTACCTCACCACGCTGTGATCAAAGAGGAAAGTCTAACCACAAAGCTAAGGATCGTGTTTGACGCCTCGTGCAAGACTAGCAATGGCAAGTCCTTAAATGACGTACTGTGTGTGGGACCCGCACTTCAAAATGATCTGCCAGCAGTAGTTTTAAATTGGAAAAAACTCAAATTTGGGTTTACATCTGATATCCAAAAAATGTTTCGGTGCATAGACATGCACACAGATGACTCGCAATATCAACGCATTTTGTGGCGAAACGAAGAAAATGAAATTCAGGAGTATTGTCTCACGACAGTCACCTTTGGGACTGCTTCCGCTCCATATACCGCGATACGAATCCTCCACCAACTGGCTGAAGACGAAAGTACATCATATCCGTTAGCAGCACCTGTTCTTCGGAATGAAATATAAGTTGACGACGTACTATCTGGCGGTCACTCAGTTGAGACCGCCACCGAAATTCGCAAACGAGTAACCTTAGCATTGCGCTCCTCTGGCATGGAACTTCGAAAATGGAGCAGCAACTCATCGGCGCTGCTGGACGGTATTCCTACCGAACACAGGTCAGACAGTAATGCCTTACAATTAAATAGCAGCGATACAGTTAAAACCCTTGGTATTCTGTGGCAACCGAACAAGGACGTTTTTAAATTCCGGCTCAAATTCGAAATTGATTTTACTGCCACAAAACGGTCAGTGCTCTCAACTATAGCTC
>NW_023458556.1:64624906-64626493 GCF_013731165.1 Rhagoletis pomonella
ACGAGAATTGCTTCATTAGCCGGGCCGAAGAAAATAAGCAAGAAAAAATCAACTTTAAGCGCTTAGATAAGTAGTAAAACATTAGTAAATATGCTTGCAAATATGCTCACAAAACAACAAAAATTAAGTACAGTTTAATGTTTTGTTTTTTTATTCGGTTTATTTCAAGTATTCAAAAATTACAATGGAAACACAAGTGTTGTGCGGTTCGCAATGTTAACAGGGGTTCCCTTTTATTTTTAACTCAATAATTCCAGATTTATTTGCTTTAAACTGTACGAATTTTTACTAGAGAAAATGTCTTAAATTAGCGACACAGGATTTGCATCAGATCTTAGCACACTTAACAATAACTTCTAGCGACACCGTCCGCTATTTATTTATTGCCTCAACGGTTCTCAAATTGCGGATGGGTACATACATATGTACCTATATACCTCCTCCTATATACCTTCATGCTGTTGTATATATGTATACATATGGGTGTGAGCATGAAGTCACTGGAAATTCCATGCTCGTTGTGGATTTCATCGTTAGAAAACTTGTTCTCCCGTACTTCTCTTGGCTAGGGTGGTTCGAAACCATACATGCCGCACCCATGCTGGGATCAGCATAATCACCAAACCGCCCTGAAAATTACTTGTTTTATTTTTAGATAACATATAATTATAAATGACAACCTGAGGTGGTGTTTTCGGTTTCATTGAGCAAACGAAAACACCAAAGGACACTTCTGGTATTCAACTCCAAAACGCATTGAGGAGGGCTGAAGAAAGTGTACTAGGTATTTGGTGCATGAGTGTGAACAAATTATTACTTGTCTTGAGTGCATGAGGATATTGGTAAAAGGCTTTGAGACAGACCGTTTGTAGATGCTGTTTTGGGTACGAATAGTTACTACTCTGACTAAGTTATCTGGACCTGGATGAAGCTCTATGACGCGTCCCATTACCCAGACGTTGGGTGGAAGCCTTTCATCCTTAACGATAACGAGGTCATTTACATATGTGAAGATTTAGTCTTTGGTGACACGATTTTGGTCGTCTTTGGAGGTGTGATAGCCAATCTGATGTCCACTGCTTCCAAAATTGTTGAAACATTCGTTGCGTTTGAGCAAACTGTTGGCTGAGTGATACATTAGCCGCTGGAGAGGCATTTGGTGGCGAAAGCTGAGAGTCTCCTATGAGGAAATGCCCAAGATGAATGCACTTTGTAGCTAAACAAATGAAAATAGCGATGTACCCTTTGTATGTCGTATTTCCACGAAATCTAGATGATTTTAGCTCGATTGCGCCGGTGTAATCGACGCCTGTTGCCAGGAACGGGCGTTGTGGGGGATTGACTCGATGGAATGGAAGTTCACCCATCAGTTGACTACCAACTTCCGGCTTATTTCTAAAACATTTAATGCATTTCCAAAGTTGTTCTTGCACAGTGCGTCTGGCATTTATTATCCAAAACCGCTGTCGTAAATATATTAAGGTAAGTTGCGCACCACCATGTAATGTCGTTAACCACCATGTAATGTGATAACCAAACTAGTGAAATGATGCTTACTTGGTAAAATGATGGGGTGCTTCTGATCAA
>NW_023458556.1:64626593-64631823 GCF_013731165.1 Rhagoletis pomonella
CTCCGTCAAGTTAGTGTTCATTGATGGCAAACAAAATACTATCATGTTTGGCAATGATATCACCCCATCGAACAATCCACTTAACCTCGAGATAAAAAGAACAAAAGCCGAAGTATTAGCCGAAGCAGTTCGTACAAATGTTCCGCAATTGAGCTAACAAAAAAATATGGCCTACGACTCTTTTATAGAAGCTGTGGACACTGGAGTAAATTTTAAACAAAACAAAACCGACTTCAATTCTCATATACAAATTTAAGTGTACCGTTATTTTCTTCATGGCCCAATTATCGGATCTACACTCAATTAGTAGGAGACTACCTCTGAGGAACCACCTTTCCTTTAAAAAAGAATTATAGAAAACGGGTAACGTAGTCCAAAATTATGCGGTAACATACATAAAGAAAAATATTCCGACGAATTGATAAAATATGCAGATTAATGTTTAATAAAGTGTTACGGATGTTTTTTGTTTAACACAAACCTATGCTTGGGAGTTTATTGATACGAAAAATTAATTTCTGATATCTTTTTATTTAAAGAACCGCAAGATTACACTTTAAAGCAAATTACATATTTTTTACTATTGTAACAGGAGAAGTTACTGTATGTATTTTTTTATATGTACAGTGTCGAAAAAGTTTTGGCACAGTGAATTTTCGCACTACATATATGCAAAGTTTTTAATTTATAACAATAATTTAATTTATAATGATAATTTTTGCACTTTGATAAACTAAAATTGAATGGATTATTAAACTGCATACTTGGAAATTGTCTAAGAAATCTGTATAGAAAGTTGCAAATTAGTAGGCAAATTTATTGAATTTTCCTGAGTTTTCACAAAGTTTACATATTTGAGTTTTATGTGTTTTGGTGTAGTATGAACTATGTTTTTATAATTATCGGAATAAAATTAGAAACTTTGCCTATATTGCGAAAAATTCACTGTGCCAATACTTTTGTTCGTTATGTAAGTAAATAAAATTTTAACTTTAAAAAACAAAAAAAAAATAAAATTTTACATTATTTCAAAATTATTTTTCGAACCATAAATTTTTTTATGATTTACAATGTATTTATAGTTTTTTTAGGTTTTAGATCCTTTTTGCTTTCAACTCGAGGTATAATATTTCTACATTCTATTGTCATAGCCATAACTCCCTCTCTATTTTTATCCATCAATCAGTCAATTTTATATTTTTTCGGCATTTTTCCTAATTACAAGAAGAGTTTTATAAAACTTTATTAACACCAAATGTTTATCAAGCTTAGGATTTTGAGCTATCCGGGCAGGCTTATTAATTTAACCAGAGAATATGTTTTCTTTATTAAGTTTACCAGGGTAGGCAAAAACTCGGAGTTCCAGCGAGCGAGCGAGCGAGCGAGCAACCTCCTACTCAATGCCTCGCAGGCGTTCGCAGCTCGTACTCGTAGCAGCAATGAGGCGAGGCACGAGAAGTTTGGCTTGCTCGGCAAACGAGCGAGCGCTGTTTGTTCCTCGTGCTCCTATTAAACGAGCGAGGCTGTTGTGTGTTGCCTCGCTCGCGGTGCGAGGCGAGTAGCTGTCTGATTACTCGCTCTGCTAGGTAAGACGAGTGAGCGACGAGCGAACGCTCCGAGTGTACTATAAATCACACGCATTTTTGTGCATAAAAATGTGGGAATGTATGTCAATAGATTATGTACGAAAGTATGTTAATAATTGTATGTACATATGTGCATATGCATATAAATATGTGAATATTATATTAGGGCAGCATTTAAAACAACAAATAAAATTTATTACATACATAAGCATAGATTACATACGTACATACATACATACATAACATGCATAGTTATATATGTATGTATGTATGTATGTACATATGCATGTATTTTGTCTTTACAGAGAAAAGTAAGTAACGAAGATATTATAATCGTTTGTGCCGCAGAAACAAAAAACAAGTAAGCACTTGTAACACCCCCAAAATAGTTTGCTACTTGTAGCAGTTATGCTGTATACCTGATGAATGAAATATAAGGTTGGTGAAAAAATTTATTTCTGGCCTGTTGTTGAAGAACATATGTATATATATGTACATACATATGTTTGGATATGGAGACATGGGAAATTTGCGTAAACAAAGAATAGAGGCTGGTTCACATACATACAACTTTGCAGTTGCGTTGGCGTTGAATTTCAAAGCAGCCGTCCACATAGCCAAAATTTGCCAACGCTAAGAGCAGACAATCACACACACAAAGCAGAAAGATCGCTGCGTCGGACGCCAGCTGTTGCAAATAAATAAAATTATGTGACATGTTTTTTTTCCTTTTAATCAAATGAGGGCAAGAAATATAATTTTTCTACAAAGTCAACGCGAAAGTTCTATGTGGACCAGCCTTAATTATCAAATACTGTTTAACACCCCAAATAGTAGTTTGTATTATACTACATACAACTATATGTATGGGGACTAAACCAGGAATATTCATTTGAAAATTCTAATGTCCTACTCATTTAAGAAATGAAAGACAAAATAATGGTTTTTATAAATACTATATTCTCATTTATACATATGTAACATAGTTACTTAGCCGAATTACTTAGTAATTACTTGAATGTAAGAATACAAAGACAAATTATTTATCCGAAGCATTGCCCCTTACACATTGAAAAAGAAGTAATAAAAGCTCTCAAAGAAGCAAAACCGCTACAGCGAAGAAAGGGTTTGAAAAACCGCATAAATTCAAATCCGCATAACAAATAACCGCATAAAAAGAGACGTTAGTGTGTAAGTTGAAATTTTATAAGAAATTATTGAACATTAAAAAATGTATACCTACATACATAGATATGTATGCACATATGTATGTGCCTACCTAGTAGATAAAACTGGTCAAAATGGCACGCATCTATTCTTCTGTGCATGAGAATATATACATAAGTAAATATATACATATGTGTATACATGTATGTAAGTATATACATATCTGCATGCGTGCATACAATCCTTTACTCGAAATTCTTAGTTGATGCAATTTTTATCCCATACATTTTTGCTAACCAAACAACCCGTTTGCCTGTCTAATCTAATCTGCTTGCCTCATTTGCCTCGCTCGTTTAGTAACCTCATTTGCCTCGCTCGTTTACTCTCCTCGCTCGTCTGCTGCTGCAAATGAGTGCCTCGCTCGCACCGCCGCCCTCGCGAGGGCAGAGCTAATGAGGTGCTCGTTTGCGGGCCGCTCTACTCTTGCGCTGCCCTCGTTTGCTTACTCGCTCGCTGGCTGCTCACCGCGTGCGCTCGTACTAAACGAGTGCTCGTTTGCAAACAGCCTCGCCTGTTCCTCGTGAGTTGCGCAAGCTCAGAGCAAACTAACGAGCGAGCGAGGGGCTAAAATGAGGCAAATCCGAACCCTAAAGTTTACCCAGTTACCCATTTTAAACTGCTACCTGTACTGTATCAGCGGTTAAAACTTGTAAAATTTTTTATTTAAAATTTTAGGTAAGGAAATTCAAAATGGCGGATCCAATATGGCGATCAAATTAAAAAAAGTACCAAAATTAAAACGTTTATACTGAACGTTTTAAACATTGTCAAGGATTAAAACACGTTTCCAGTGCGTTTCTGGGGTTGCTGATTACGAATATGATATCAGATTTTCAGAATGGAAAATGGTGGATCTAAAATGGCGACCAACTTAAAAAAAATGATTGGATTTGTTTGAAACTCTTAACCGCTATTTTGAATTTTGAAAATCTGACAT
Organism: Rhagoletis pomonella; assembly: GCF_013731165.1. Classification (NCBI taxonomy): domain Eukaryota; kingdom Metazoa; phylum Arthropoda; class Insecta; order Diptera; family Tephritidae; genus Rhagoletis; species Rhagoletis pomonella. The sequence continues at coordinate 64,630,344 of NW_023458556.1, forward strand.
CAGATTCGTAATCAGCAACCCCAGAAACCCACTGGAAACGTGTTTTAACCCTTGACAATATTTAAAACGTTCAGTATCAACGTTTTAATTTTAGTACTTTTTTTTAATTTGATCGCCATATTGGATCCGCCATTTTGAATTTAAAAAAATTGACTTCAGATTCGTAATCGGCGACCACAAAAACTCTCGAGTGCCGGTTTTCGAACAAATCCAAACATTTTTTAAAAAAAGGGACCACCATATTGGATCCGCCATTTTGAATTTTGAAAAACTAACTTCAGATCCCTAATTAGCAGCCCCAGAAACTCCCTGGTAACAAGTTCCAACCCATGAAAATGCGTAAATCGATCAGTATCAACGTTTTAATTTTACTAGTCTCTTTTCGAGAGCATGTTTTCGGGCACTAGGCCCATTCTAACTGCCCAAGACAGGTATGTAATTAAGGGAATGTTCCCCAATAATACCAGAGTAATTATATGTAAAAAACAAACTTTTAGCTGCATTTTAACATGTCAAGAAAATAAAAAAATTGAGAACATCAGCTGTTTTGTAAAAAACCGACCAGCGCGACCTCTAAGAAACTTTTTTTTTCCAAAATAAAAAAACACGTTTCTCTTTTTTTATCACATATAACAATAATTTGAGGTAGCGTTTATGAATTTCCAAAAAAAATTTTTTTGAACCACTCTACTATACATATAATAAAATTGTAACAGGTCGATGTCTGTACCTTATAGATATTAAAGAAAAATTAATATGGTGGGTTTTTATTAAATCTACAGAAGCCAAATAAACAATTTTTAGAATTTTTGAATCTCTGTCTGTCTGTATATTTGTACGCGCATCAGGTGAAAACATGGTATTTAATGCAGCTTTCACCGATGTCTCGCTAGAGATCTAGCTTCCAATATAGAAGAAAAAATAGAGAGTTGCCACCTGTGTTTAAAATTTCAATTTAAGTCAATTGATACGGTAATGTGAATACTGCAATATGGCTGTCAAAAGAAAGAGATTTACAAAGACTTACAGCTGAAAATATTTTTGTGGAAGGTTGCCACCTATTTGAAAACTTTAATTTAATTTAATTGATAGCATAAATTAAATATTGCAATATTGGCATCAAACTAAAGAGGCTAGGAAATTTTAATGCTGAAAATATTTTTAGGGGATTTTAAATGAAATATTGCAATACGAATATTAAACTAAAGAGGATTAGGAAGCTTACTTTTGAAAATATTCTTGAAGCGGGTTGCCACTTATTTGAAAACTTTAATTCAGTTAAATTTATAATATACACTAAGTGTTACCATATGGGTATCAAACGAGAGTATTTGAGAATAACAAAATTGCAACAGGCCGATATCTGTACATAATAGATGTTAAAGAAAAATTAATAGGGGGTTCATTAGATCAACAGTAGCCAAATATATAAATTTGGTATGTTTGTCTGTATGTTTGTAAGCGCATCACGCAAAAGCTA
>NW_023458556.1:64631923-64637146 GCF_013731165.1 Rhagoletis pomonella
GTTGTAAGATCATACAAAAAGATTACGCATGCCTGGCAGAGATCTCACAGGTGGAAATAAGACCATCGGCAAAGCTCATGACACCGAAAGGGATTGGTATTCCATATGGTATTACAGCGTGACTATTATTGGCCTATGTGTGAGGAGGATACTGCGCCTTAGTGGTTTCAACTGAAATCAAAAATTTTGACTTTACAGACTAATTTTGTTTTTAAACGCTCTTTTGCATTGGCCAACGCAAAAGCTCTTATTAGGCGCCGCGAAGTAAGCGGGCATTGGCTAGTCTTATATAAATAAAAAACGCTACTCTATTGTGGTGTGATTCTCTATTAGAAACTTGGTGGTTTCACTTCATATTCATATATGAATTGTAAAATAAAATGCTTTGGTTTTTCTTCTAGGGTGATCGGCATTTGCATATTTATATTTACGGTCAACATCGATCATACACGAACGTAAGTACGTTCTTTGTTTCTCTAAATCACCCAAATCCCAAAATTTTCAGAAAATTTCATACCTTCTTTCCATGCTAATATTTTCAGAGCATTTAAATTTGCATTTTTGATTGCATGGTGTTTTAACGCAACGAGCTGAAGTAACCCTTTGAGATACATAACATTTACCTCTGTTACGAGAGCGCTTCATTTTATTCTGTTTCGAATTCAAAGGATGTGGGGTACGGCTGGGGCACGGTTTTTATAATTAGTAATGCAATGCGAATTCGTTGCACTTTTTCAAGGACTTACATTCTGACTTCTATTATCTAATTGGTGTTCAGTTATATTTTCAGGGCTGTCAATTCCGACAGATCTTGCGCTATATAAATGATTGATGATACTCCTCGCTTTCGCTTACTGTCTCCGTGGTTATTGTGTGTGTAGGATCTTCCTCATTTTCAGATAAGCTACAGTCAAAGTTCATATTTAGGAACCAAGCTTTTAATACACTGCCCGTTCATTATTTGGGATTTCTACATACATATGTATGTATATATATATACATGTAGGTAATTATTTATAAATCAACATTTACATGAATAATTATGTTCGAATATATAGAAATATTTTAAAATCATAGATTAGTTCCTGTATTTACCTCTGCACGGCTAAAACTGGGCGCTGATTTCAATAAGTCTTGATGTTCCATGATTGTTTGAATTTTTAAAGTTTTAACCCTGATAAAAACATAGTAAGGTAAAACCGTTCTCTCAATTCGTCGGCCATGATTTTTTTTTGAAGTTTGCCAACATTTTAAAGTCATATAAAATTGAGAGTAGAAAAAAAGAATTGTTCAAAGTTGTTTTTGTTTGAGATTGAAAATAAGAATGTATGTGTGAGTTTGTGTGTAAAATTTTAAAATTAAAATGCTTGCAAACGTCAAGAATATGAAAAATTCCTCTCAGCGGTTCTACCTTCCTATTTTTTTATCATGGTATTAACCATGATACAATTATTTGAAGGTAAAACCGCTCGCTCAATTCGTCCGCCATTGGTCAAAATGCTAGCAAACGTCAAAATTCCTAAAGTTGGCTCTCAGCGATTGTACCTTATAAATATTTTTATCATGGTTTTAACCACATATACATACATATATGTGGGTTGTAATTTTTTGAAGTATAATACAAAGAATCGGGTTTTATTCCCGAACCTCATAGTTATTATATAGTATGTATTAGTTAAGTAATAATACTAGCCAATGCCCGCTTACTTCGCGGCGCCTAATAAGAGCTTTTGCGTTGGCCAATGCAAAATAGCGTTTAAAAACAAAATTAGTCTGTAAAGTCAAAATTTTAGATTTAAGTTGAAACCACTAAGGCGCAGTATCCTCCTCACACATAGGCCAATAATAGTCACGCTGTAATACCATAAGTAATACCAATCCCTTTCGGTGTCATGAGCTTTACCGATGGTCTTATTTCCACCTGTGAGATCTCTGCCAGGCATGCGTAATCTTTTTGTATGATCTTGCAACTAAAACCTTGGTGCGATGCGTATGCCAATAAAAGTTCTTTATTTATTTATTTCACTTTAGTCTTTGGAACAGAATTTCTTACAGACTAGTTAAACTTAAATTAGATTTATTTTAAATAAAAGTATTAAGATACACTTAAAAATATGTATTCAAAAGATTTATAAAAGCATACTTCGAAATTGAGAAGTCAATTGCAACAACCCAGCAAAAAATCGGTAATCGCTTTTAGTGGTAACGTGTTCTAGAAGGCATAGCGTTATAATGCCTTAGAATTTTTTCGCTTCTTTTAGGCATTGCCAGTAATGCAAAGTAGAATGTGCTACAATATTTTATTTATCTCACTTCTTCGTTTCATTTCGGGGAATGCAAAGTAGAATGTCCTATAATATTTATTTTATAATTCGTTTCTTTGCTTAATTTCCAGGAATGCAAAGTAGAATGACCTACAATATTTTATTTGTTTCGCTTCTTTGCGTCATTTCAGGTAATTCAAAGTAGAATGTCCTACAATATTTTATTCGTTTCGCTTCTTTGCTTCATTTCGGGGAATGCAAAGTAGAATGTCCTACAATATTTTATTTGTTTCGCTTCTTTGCTTCATTTCGGGGAATGAAAAGTAGAATGCTGCATCGTATTCAGCTGAAAAATGGAATGAATATCCAAAAATTCTTTTTCTACCGTTACTTTCTGTGGACATTTGTCTCGCATAAAAATCATGTTTTGCTTTGTTCAATTTGCAGCGAAGTTGAAGTCAGTCAATGAAGTGACGTACAAGAGTGAGGAAGTACAATTCTAAGCTTAATTAAATATGCATGTATGTACATACCGATTTTAAAGAAAATCTAAATACCTAAATACATACATATGTACGCTGATTTACAAAAATGTTTATTAATTTTAACCTTTTAAGACATTTTCTGATTTCAATTTAATATAAATAAGTATGTACTTATCTAGGCATTCTACATTAGTTTCTCTGTAAGGCATTCTTTGTTCGCTTCTCTGGATTCTGTTTATCCATGCGTTCTCCCTTCGTTTGAAGGTAATGATGCGGGTAAGGGCTTACCTCCAATGACATGCCCATGTTAAAATAAGGCCTTTTTGAAGCGAAACGGTAAGCGATTCCCATCGCCTAGCTCGTTTCCACTTTCGTTTCTGTGGTAATCGTGTTTTTTGCTGGGAATATGCGAGATATTATTGAATTCGCGCAAGGTTCTTACTAAAGGAGCATTAGTAGCAAATCTTGTTTTGAGACTCTCCAAATAAAATGGGTAGGAGTTTCGTAGACAACGCTTAGGAACATTAAATCTGATCCGCTCTAGAAGATATGGGCAAAGAATGTAGTCTTTTATAACATTAAAAGTAAAAGTTAGCGGCAGCAAGGATCTACGGTTTTCCAAGGATTTGAGATCAATCAGCATGAGACGGGATGTATATGATGGAATAGGATTTTCAAACTTTGGGCGTCGAAGTGCAAATTTAAGAAATATTTTCTGCACACGCTCAATCCTATTGGCTGCAAGTTGATTATATGGCCCCCAGACAAAGACTGCGTATTCAAGATGAGAGCGGACAAAGCTTGTGAATAACAGTTTTAAAGTTTATGGATCAGTGAATTTAGTACTATTATGTCGCACGAATGCTAATTCAGAGTACGATTTTGAAATTACAAAATTAATGTGACTACTAAAAGAAAGCTTGGAATCAAATATGACTCCCAGATCTTTAATTTCGTTAACATTCTGAAAAGCGATATTCGATATATTGTAAGACGTAATGACAACATTAAAAGTTCTCCCAAACGTAACCTTAAAGCATTTTTGAGTGTTTAATGAGAGACGTGATTTCGAGCACCATGAATAAAGGGTATCGAGGTCATGTTGGAGTCTTGTTACATCTACCGAGTTTCTTATTACAGAGAATAGTTTCAGGTCATCTGCATAAAGCAAAAAGTTTGCGAAAGAAAAACAGTTGCATACGTCATTAATAAATAACACAAACAGTAATTGGCCTAAGACACTACTTTGTGGGACTCCTGACAAGTCCACAAAGGGTTCGGAAGAAGAACCATCTACTGATACTACGCAACTTCTGTTGGACAAGTATGATTCCATCCACTTCAGGAATGCTGAGTGAAAACCAAGACATGAAAGTTTGTTGATCAAGAGTTTATGGGAAACTTTGTAAAAAGCCTTTGAGAAATCTGTATAAATACAGTCAACTTGTTGGCCATCAGAGAAAGATGAAATGCAATATTCAGTAAAGACTGCCTAGTTAGAAACCGTGGACCGACCGGAGACGAATCCATGCTGATTATGAGTAATTAGTTCTTTAACAGCAAAATACATTTTGTCTTTTACAATGCTCTCAAACAATTTGGATATGATTGAAAGCTTTGAAATGGGCCTGTAGTTCCGAGCATCATTTTTGTTACCATTTTTAAATGTTGGAGTTATGTATGTTATTTTCCTGTCATCGATAAAAGTGCCCGTTGATAAGGAGTTATTAAAAAGAAATTTTAAGGGTTGCACCAGCGCAGAACAATTTTTTAAGAACATGGTTGAGAGACCATCACTATCAGTTTGTGATGAGGGCTTAAGTGCTGCTATTCCTGACAAAGATAAGGAACCAAAGCTAAGAGAGGACTTTATATCTGGTCCAAAGTCTGGGAACGAGTCCGTTACCTCAAGAACAAAATTTGACTTAAAAAATTCGGAAAATAGATAAGCTACATCACTTGGATTGCCAGCATATTTTTCACCCAAAAAGATTGTCGTAGGAATATTTGAACAAGACGTTTTATATTTAATGAAGTGCCAGAAAGATTTCGGATTTGATTTTATGTTCAATTCAGCAGTGCGAATATATTCCTTGTAAAGTACATTATCTAGACGATTGAATTCCTTTAAAAAGTGTTGATATTTACCAAAAAAAATTATGTATTTTAGTTAATTTAAACTTTTTGAAAAATTTATTTTTAAGGTTTTTAATTTTTTTTAAATCTTGAGTATACCATGGCAGTCGGTAAGGAATATTCCTTTTAATAGGTACATTTTTCAGGCAAAACTCATATATAGTTGTTTTAAAGGCTGTAAAGCAATTAGAAGTATCCAAATTAGAAAAAAGTTTTTCCCAATCAATCTCAAGCAGTAAATCATTTAAAATCTGAAAGTTACAGGAGGCAAATTTAAAAGTAGGTTTGTCAACAGTATTTACAAAAGAGTATTCGTAAAAATCAAGCCTTAGAACTAA
>NW_023458556.1:64637246-64638398 GCF_013731165.1 Rhagoletis pomonella
CTCCTATAACAAAAAAGGCACTTCTGTGCTCTTGAGTTTCCCTATAATGCAGTCGCCAACTACCGCTCTCCTAACGTCGCTTCTCCTATACCTCAATCAACTGAGCGCAAAAATTCTGCTGTTCTCTCGTATGCTGCTGCCGCTGCTACTGCTGCTATTAGTGCCAATGCTACTGCTAGTATCTCCGAACGTAATAATGCTATATCTGGCAATGCAATGCCCACTAGGAAAGCTACTGTTAGCACCGTTGTGATGGGTTGTAAAACAACTGGCGAACTAGATGTTGCCAATCGTACGAAATGGTTACATCTGTCCTCTTTAAAGCCGTCTGTAACCGATAAAGATATCATCGCATATGTAGCTAAGCATACATCATTAGATCCGAAAAGCATTTCCTGTTACGCGCTTGTTAAGAAAGATGTGCCTGCTAATTCTCTTGAAAAAGTTAATTTTAAGCAGTTTTAAGTTTCTTCGCAACACTTTGATAAGCTGCTTGATCCACTGCTTTGGCCGTCCAATGTGAAACTGCGGCCATTTACGTTTTTTCAAAAACCAGGGAATGCAGGCCCAAACTCATAGGAATGCCACATATGCTTACGCCATATACCAAAATATGTACTGAGCTGAATGTTTATTTCCAAAACATATCCGGTCTAAGAACAAAATCAGATATCATGCGATCCTTTAGTTCAAAGTTGGACTATGATATTTTCGTTATTATTGAAACGAGGTTAAACCCGGATTTCCTTGATGGTGAATTCTTTAATCCCAACCAGTTCGTTGTGTTTCGCAAGGACAGAGATGCTGATAAAACTGGCTCGCGTAGAGGTGGAGGTGTTCTTATTGCGGTGAAACGTAAATATCGAGTTCATTTTGTTGCCCTTAATAATGAGGATTCGCTATTAGACCAATTATGTGTCTGCGTTAGCGGCTCTTCTAAGCGTGATTCACTGTACCTAATTGCCTCTTACATTCCACCTAATAGTTCGTTTGAGTTGTACAAAATGCACGCAGATAATATCATCTCGCTTGTAAACGATCGCTTGAACAACAATCACCTATGTGTACTAGGAGATTTTAATCTATGTAATGTCCATTGGTCTAACAATATATCTACCTTTGAGCTTATGCCAACTAGTGTCACTGCATATC
>NW_023458556.1:64638498-64642266 GCF_013731165.1 Rhagoletis pomonella
AAATGTTCCTCTAGTACTCTTGAAGCTCTGTTGGGACATTTATTACGACTTACTAAGGCGGTATCATCAGCGAAGGTGGATGTGAGTATATTCTTGCTAGTTGGAATATCTGAAGTGTAGATGATATACAGCATAGGCCCGAGTACACTACCTTGAGGAACGCCAGCCGTTATCGACATGTCTTCTGAAGTGAAATTAGATACTTTAACAGCAAATTTTCTGTTAGTTATGTATGATTCAAATATTTTGTGGAATTCCGGCGGCAACAGTTTTTTAATTTTATATATAAGACCATCGTGCCACACTTTGTCGAATGCTTGTGCCACATCGAGAAAAATTGCAGAGCAGTACTCTCTGAGCTCAAATGCCCTTCTGATTTCATTTGTAAATCGATTAACTTAATTAATATAGGGGAGTGATCGGATGATAGTTCAGGTAGAGTTTCTGCTGTTATGTTACTCCTGTATATGTTTTTTGTAATTGCGAAATCTATTAGGTCTGGTATCTTCTTTATATCGGTAGGCCAGTAAGTAGGTTTACCAGGAGATGTGACCTTTAGTCTATTGTGCCTGTTTATAATGGTATTGTATAGCTGAAGCCCTTTTGGGTTAATAAGGCGTGATCCCCAGTACGTATGCTTTGCGTTGAAGTCGCCTCAGGAATCTATCACCCAGGCTATCAAAGAAATCTTTAAAGTCATTTTCAGAAATTAAAAATCGCGGTGAGCAATAAATAGCCGATAGATTCAAGTCTCGGTCGCGGGTACGTAAGCATTTGGTAGTTGCTTGCAGACAGGCTGTTGCTTTTGACTCTAGAATATTGTGCTTTAGACGATTTCTAATCAGCATCGCTGTGCCTCCATGAGCTTTACCATCTGGGTGATTTGTGGCATAGAATTTGTATCCAGGTATGGAGAAATTATATTTATTTGTTAAATGTGTCTCGGACAGTAGCATAACATCTATCTTGTAATCAGTGAGAAATTCACTGAGTTCGAATCTACGCTGGTTTACACCGTTAGCATTCCATAAGCAAATTTTCAATTCACTCATTTTTTATTCACTAAAATTTGCAACAATTGGTTTTGAGCCTTTATGAGGCCTTGAATCATATTTTGCATAGTAGACATGAATTGAGTCATACAATGAGTAAGATTCAATATCATTCCTTCTATGCCACAAGTAGGGGGGTTCGGCTGCATTTGCTCAGTATTATTCCTTTGAATATTTGCAAATGTTTCTTGATTGGAGTTTGATTTCGTCGTGCTGGGCTGCGTTTGTAGTTTTAACGCGTCGGCAAAAGAAACGTTGGGAACTCGCTGCGCATTGGCAAAAAAGGCTCCTGGTGTAGTGGTTGATAGCATGAGGTGTTGATATGTATAAGAGCTAGTTGGAGTGGTGGAAGAGCGTACGGCTGTGTTGCGCTGATTCATGCGAGACTTTAAGTATTTGTATACAGGGATCCCCTATAATTGGCGGTGTGGTTACCTCCGCAATTACTGCATTTCTTTACAGCCACATCATCTTTAATAGCCTTGCAAGAAGCGGAAGCGTGAAGGTCGCCACAGGCAACATACACTGGGCGCAAGGTACAGTATGTTCTGGTGTGCCCAAATTCTTGACAATTTGTGCACTGTACGGGACCGTTTCGCTTGTGTGGCTCCTCCACTGTTATTCTTCGGTGTAGAAGGTATCGTAGATTGTAGATTGGGTGCACTGCGTTTTTATTCATTGGCTTTGTTTCTGGCTTAAGTTCTACCTTAAACATGGGCTGAGCGATTTTTGCTCTGTTGATAATATTGACAACATTTTTAACAGAAAATCCTGCCTTCTCTAGAGCATGAGCAATATCAGCAATGGGTACACTTGATTCTATACCTTTTATTACTACTTGCAGTCCTTTGCTGCTTTTGAGCTGGTACGTATAGAAGTTTTTCTTATCTTCATTAAGGTGTTTGGTTACCAACCGGTAATTTTCTTCAGATAGAATCTGAAGTTTGGTCTCTTTAATATTGCCCTTGGTAACTGATGTTACGTGGAACGTATTGTTTCCAATAAGCTGAGCTGATTTATTCACGAGCTCACTACAGTTTTGCTCTCGTAAATAAGTTGGGGGCGGTTTGGATTTGGCTTTAGAAACTTCGTTCGGCTCTTTGTCACATTCACTGTCCAGAATCGCAAACTATTTCCCAGTATAGGGTTAATGTCAGTGGTTTTCGTTTTTGCAATTTGTGATGGGTTTGCAATTTTTTGCTGCTGTGGGCTTAATTTTCGTTTGACTTGACCTATCAATACCCGTTTGAGTCAATGTACGGGTTGTTGGATTAAGTAGGTCAACTTGCGCTGAGCTGCGTTGCTTGGTTTGGGCTGGTGCCGAAATTTCCGTTTGTGCAGGTGTGGGTGTGTGGGAACTGCGTTGTGAAACCGCTGTCATTGCTGAAGTCGCGGTTGTAGTCGTTGTTGTGAGAGCTGCGCTCACCGTTGTTACTGTGCTTGTTGCTAAGCTAGTGCTTTGTTTTTGCGTTAGAACAACTTGGTCTACCAGAGACATTGGAGGGAGAGAACGATTTATCGCGATCAGCATTGTTTGTGGGGGAAACGAACGAAACGTAAGCATTTCGTCGATCAGCTGAATGCTTTTGGTCAGCTTCTGTTACGGCAAGGTTTATTTCCCTGCACTTGGTGCTTGTTTCACTACTATTCGGTAAGCGCGGTCGGGCCGGAGCTGGGTTTCTTTTATTGTATGTTGGCACATTTATTTGAATTTCTTGCGGCAATGCGAAAATTCTGAAAAAGCAATTTATAATCACAGGCAAATAAGCAGAAAGCTTATTTATGCCTAGCATTGTCTTTCGCGTTGGTTCTGTTTTTTTTTTTCTTTGCTTTACGTGAATTATTAATAATTTCTCGGCGGAGCGATTAAAAAACACGTCCGCACAGGTTGACAGTCAATCGGCAAAAAATTCGATAGGTGGAAGCAAATATTGCTTGGTCCTGGTAGATGATTTTAGCCGAAGAACCTTTGTATACATGCTAAAATCCAAGAGTGAAGTGTTTGATCGTTTTTGTTCATTTAAGTCATTTGTTGAAAAACACACTGGCCTGAAAATCAAAAGATTTCGAAGTGACAACGGGACTGAATTTTCCTCGCATAAGTTCAGGATGATTTTTGATCGGCACGGAATAGAACACCAGACTTCCATTCCTTATACGCCCCAACAAAACGGGCTAGCTGAAAGAACAATTCGAACAATTACAGAGAAGGCACGCTGTATGCTGCAAGATGCGGATGTCGGCAAAAGGTATTGGACTGAGGCTTTGCATACGGCAACTTACATCAAAAATCGTATGACGTCACCAATCTTAAGTAACAAGTCACCAATGGAAACCGACATTAGTCATTTCGAAGTTATTGGATCAAAAGCGATGGCATTTGTTCCTAAAGAAAAACGTCATAAGTTTGATTCTAAGTCAAAATAGTACATTCTCATTGGATACAGTAAAACGCAGAAAGACTACCGTTTAACTGATGCAAAGACGAACGAAGTTATTACCTAATACTACGTATAATACTACGTTTCTAAATATATGTTTTTAAGATGTTTGCTATATAATTTTACACTGTTTAATGCATTGTAACATTGAACGATTTTTTCAACACGACGGCAGCTCAGCGTTGAATTCTAAATACTATCGGTGCAACTATCTCTATTTGTTGCAATTTCATTTGTTTACATTTATCAGCTGTTCATTTGGCAGCATATTCATC
>NW_023458556.1:64642366-64648174 GCF_013731165.1 Rhagoletis pomonella
AAAAACCAGTCTGAGAGCGAGAGCAAATAATGCTAATAAAAGAAGTGGCAGAGAAATATATATATGCGTGTTAATATGTACACGTATGAAAATAACTTTCAAGACCGTGAAAAATAAGGAAGATCAAGAAATGCTAAAAGACCAACCCATATAAAAGTATGTATGTTTGGAACGAAGTATGTACATATGTACGTAAATGCGGTCACTCAAAAGAGAACATTAAACCAAAGTCATGTAGGTATGCGCAAATATACTTACATACTTGTATATGGATTGACAAATCCAAAAAAAGAAAATAAGAATATATAAAGCAAACAGTAGGTTAGGTTAGGTTGATGTGGCAGTCGGTTCGAATTACCAAATCACTTAGACCTTTTTGAAGGTCCATTGTGATACCACTGCAGAACACGGGAACCTCTGTGACTAATCTTCAGAGAACCATTTCGAAGCTCTTATAAAGCGTAGGATTGGCTTTATTCCTACGCATGATAGTTCCGTAAGAGAGCTAAAGAAGGGCCTACCTAAAAAGCCTGCTCTCCTCCTGGCCAGAGCTGGGCAGCTACAGAAGAAGTGCTCTACGGTTCCTTCCTCTTCCTCATCCCTGCAACTTCTACAATATTCGTGGGAGAATATTCCTAGTCTCGAAGAGTGCCTGCCAAATAGCCAATGACCGGTAACACAAGCCATGACCCTTGCAATATCCTCTCTTGAGAGGCTGAGCAACTCTTTCGCCTTTTTCTTATCTATTTGTGGCCAAAGTAGCCTAGTTGTTCTACAAGTGTCCTCCTCTAGCAATGACCTGTTTGCCTCTTGGATCATGCTGTTTCGAAGTTCTCATTTGCAGGTTGCCATGGGTATCCCAATTGTGCCTCTGTTTTCACATAGGGGGAGATTGGTACCTTTTCTGGCAAGCTCATCGGCCCTGCAATTTCCTTCAATGTCTGTATGTCCCGGAACCCAAATTAGGCTGACCTTGAAAACGGCGCTGATATCGTTTAGAGCTGCTAGACATTCCTGCGCAACCTTCGATCTCAGTATTACCATGTTCATTGATTTAATGGCCGCCTGGCTGTCCGAGAAGATATTAATCGTAGTCCTCGTTACGACATGCGTACTAAGGTACACAGCCACCTCCTTTATAGCTAAAACCTCTGCCTGATAAACGCTGCAGTGGTCCGGAATTCGGACGGATAATTCTAGTCCTAGTTCCTTGAAGAAAACTCCGTAGCCAACCCTATTGTCTAGCTTGGATCCATCCGTATAAAAATTCAGTTCCCACCTTCTCCATGGTCTTGGTGTTTGCCATTCTCTTCTTGACGGGATGCTCGTCTTGAAGAGCCTATCGAAGTTTGGTTTAGGGGCGGAGTAGTCCACTTCTTGTTCATGACTACCCAGAGTGTGAAGTATAGAGGCGTGGCCGAACCGCCGATCCTTCCATAGCACCATGCTTTTTAGTCTGAGCGCTGAATCGGTGGTCGCGTATTTTCCCACCAGGTTTAATGCGGGCAGATTGGTTACCACCTCTAGCGCTTTGTTTGGGGTGGTCCTTAAGGTGCCTGAAATGCATAAAAACGCTGTTCTTTGGACCTTACTCAATAGTTTTAGGTACCTTGACTTTTGAGTTGCTGGCCACCATACGAGTATTCCATACAATAATATTGGCCTGACCACCGAGGTGTAAAGCCAATGTGTAATACGAGGTGTTAGCCCCCACTGGATTCCGACCGCTTGTTTGCAAGTATGTAGTGCACCGTTGGCCTTCTTTACTCTTACCTCTATATTAGGTTTCCACGTAAGTTTCCTGTCTAATATGAGTCCTAGATACTTAACATTCTCCTTCAAAGATATCTCCACACCCATAAAGAGTAGCGGTGAGACTGTGGGAAGCCTATGTTTCCTTGTAAAGAGAATTGTTTTAGTTTTTTCGGGGTTTATTCCGAGCCCCCTACTCTCTGTCCAGTTCCTAAGCGTGGCCATGTTAGAGCGCAAAATCTCCATTAGGGTATTAGGGTATTTACCTTTAACGGCAATTGCCAGATCGTCAGCATATGCAGTGACGTGGCAGCCCCCCCCCCTCTCTAGTTTCTTTAGCAGAGAATTTACTGCTAAATTCCAGAGAAGAGGGGAGAGAACCCCTCCCTGAGGAGTGCCTCTACAGACCTCTCTGCTTATTGTGGTGTTGCCAAGCTTAGCGGTTATCTTCCTGCCGACAAGCATAGACTCAATCAGCGCCGCTACGTTGTGGTCAACTCCAAGCTCTTCTAAGGCACCCGTTATGGCGCTTGCTTTAATGTTGTTGAAGGCGCCTTCTATATCAACAAAGTCAACCAGAGTATACTCTTTATCAGATAAACTATTTTCCACCAACCCGACGAGCGAGTGCAAGGCGGTTTCTGTAGATTTGCCCTTCGTATAGGCATGCTGCGCTGGGGAGAGCCTACTAGTTGGTATCACGCCCCGTATATAATCGTCCACTATCCTCTCTAAAATTTTGAGCAAAAAAGACGTAAGATTGATGGGTCTGAAGTCCTTGGGGTTGATGTGATAGGACCTACCTGCCTTAGGTATGAAGGAGGCTTTTGTCTCTCTCCAGCCTAGCGGAATATAGCCCATGTTAAGACAGCTTCTTATGATAGACGCAATGAATGGGGAGATAATACTCCGTGATTGCTGCAGTTCTACCGGGTGTATGCCGTCCAGTCCCGGTGACTTGTAAGGACCAAAAGTCTTAATAGCCCATTCGATTTTCGCCTTAGTAATCAGTCGATTTCCTAGATCAGATAGCCCCCCGTCATTTATGGGGTCGTTAAGTTCCATCGGCTTGCTTCCAGGGAAGTGTGTGTGAGTTCCCTTGACCCTTGAGATAGCCAAGGTTGCATGGCGACTTTACGAGAATTTTTCTTAATCTGGCCGCTTCCGTGGTTTCCTCAATTCCCTTGCAATAACTCTGCCATGATTTACGTTTCGCAGTTCTAACTGCTTTTTTGTATATTTTCAGATCAGCCTTATAGGCTTCCCAGTCCGCTGTTGTTCTCGTGGCTTTGGCCTTATTGAACATTGTCCTATTGGATTCCCGTAACGAGGATAATTGTTTTGACCAACAAGGTGGTTTGTTTTTCCCCCTGTATCTAACAACCGGGCATCCGGCTGACAAAGAACTATTCATGGCTTTAGTGACCTGATTAACCAACCCGTCCAATTCCACCCGCGTGGCGGGGTCCCGCGGAGGTATCTTTGGCAATAAAGTCCCCAGTTTTTTATTGTAAACCCTCCAGTCGGTATTACGCACATTTCTGAACTCCCTAACATGGGGGGTCTTAAGATCTATTTCGAATTGAATATAACAATGGTCAGAGTAAGACTTAGTGAACTAAGTACTCTCCATCTCTTGATTTTATGGACAAACAAGTCCGAAGTCAGGGTTATGTCCAAAACTTCCTCTCTACTCTTTGTTATAAAGGTCGGCTCTGAGCCTAAATTCAAGACACTAAGTTTATTTCCTTGAATGAAGTCTAGTATCGACTCACCTCTAGCGTTCGTGTCCGTACTCCCGCACATCGAATTGTGAGCATTAGCGTCGCAGGAGACAACCAGTTCTTTTTTTCTTATAGGCTGCTTCCTTGACTAACGTCCGAACCTCCTCTGGTGGTGCGTCCTTTTCATGGGCCATGTAGGCAGAGGCTACCCAGAAGCTGGTTTTATCCAGTTCTATGCTTGCCGCTACCAAATCGCCGTCACTTAGCTGTGGGAGCAGGAAGATGTTTAAGTTGTTCCTTGCTAATATGCAAGCTCGAGTCTTACCTGCATTTTGTGCGGCAATTAGCTTAAAGCCCTTCACCCCAAGCCCGCAGATTTTGTTGCCGAGTATCCACGGCTCCTGGATGAGGGCAACGTCAAGTCCACCGGCAGCCAGGCGGACCTCAAGATTCGCGGACGCGAGTTTAGAATGGTGGAGGTTGATCTGGATCAGCTTCATAAGAATCCGTCCGTTTTACCTCCATCATTGTGACATCCTCTTCATAAAACAGCGGCCCCAAACCGGTTAGCCTCTCTGAGTCGGATGAGCATTGGCTGCTGGGCAACCCTTCTTCACCACCGCTGCGCATGCCGGACTTATCACTCTCCTCATTAAGGTCCAAGCCCGGTTCATCGCTGCGGTAGATTCGAACGGTTGCGTCAACAAACCCGAATCTGACTTCCCAATCCTTCTGCGCCAATGGGGCGAGCGATTCGGCGTTGAGGATCAGCAACACCTGCCTTCTGTGTCCTATCGGCTCTTCGATCTTCCCCACCTTCCAGTTGTGTGTTGGCAGGTCCTTGTTGCAGGATCTAAAGATCCGCTCTATTTTTTCAGGCTCGGCTGGTTTAGCCGGAATCCAAACCCGAGCCCTAGGTCTGCTAGGAATCTCTTCCTTGCTGACCGCCTCTAGTTTAGCTCCCGGCCAAACCTCACCTACCTTGCTAACGGCCAACCTATAGAGCTGGGCTGACCTATGGTCCTCGCAAGCGATGAGCTTTGCCCTACCTTGATACCAACCGGAATCATGGCAGAGAGGAGGAGGTCCAGGGTTTTCCTCTAAGACCTGGAGGTAGATTTCGGCAATAGCCTCCTCCACCTGCCTCCATTTCTCCTTCGGTATGGTCCCCTCCTCCTCCCCTCTGTCAATGATGGCCAGTACCTCACCGCCTCCCTTAACAACGTCCCTGAAGGAGGGGTATTTATGGCCACCAGTTCTCTGTCTTTTGGCGACCCTATCCCCTGCCTGTTCAGCAGATCGTTGCCTCTTTGGAGCAGAGCCTGCCGGTTTGCCCAAGCTGGCTACCACTCCCCTCGCCCAGTCCAATGACTTGATTTCTTCCTCCGTCAGCTGTTCTGTCGGCAGGTCCCCTATCCTATTAACGACCCTAATGGCCGCCTTTCTATCGTAGTAGGCCTGCTTAGAGGGGCGGACATGTTTAGCCGGCACCCCCTGACCTGTGGCTGCAACCTTCTTTGAGCTGCTGGGTATATCAGCAGCATCCTGCCGGTTTATCCTTGAAGAAGGTGCCGCACCCCGCCCCTGGGTTGAGGTGTGTAAGTTTTGGAGTCTAAATTGCATAGGCGGAGCTGACGTCGCAGCTCCAGCCGAGAAACGGTTAGAGATCGGTTTTCCCAGACCTCTACTCCCCCCCCCCCTGCCTCCTACTTTACTCGTCCTAGGACCAGCCCTGCCGCTTAAGCCCCCTCTATCTCCTATCACTGGCGGTCTGATCAATGCCTTGCCCGAGGCTGTAGCATCAATCGGAGCCACCCCTGTCGGTTTTTTTGGAGGACCGTCCTCCATGGATGTTTTTTGTATTTTTGCAAATGAACTCATATTTTGGTCCCACGAGTGTCGGACAATGGAGGTCCGCCCGCACAGAGGTCCGTGTGTGCAGGTAAGGCTTGATAGAACCGGAGGTCGCCAGGTATCCGGAGCACTCCGTTCGAGACTGGGATAGTTTTTTGTCTGGGTCCCCAGCCAGTCTGAATATCAGCACGGGTCGTCTAACACCTTATTCCAACCCAGAGTTTTTTTCAAGACGTTTGCTCCTCAGTTACCTCCTTAGGCCACGATCAAAAACCATTTCCATATAACTAAGCTATTGAAGAGTTTAAGCACATAGCACTGATTCCTGATCTTAGCTGGACACCATTCTGACATCGTACAGAACCTAAACTGTAGTGCCCATTACCAGTCGGCACCCTCGTGGAGGGTTCAGCCGGAGGGTTTTCGCCGACTAAAGCAAACAGTAGGGTGGAAGAAAATTATGACCAAAGCACTTACA
>NW_023458556.1:64648274-64649642 GCF_013731165.1 Rhagoletis pomonella
GTTCTGTACGATGTCAGAATGGTGTCCAGCTAAGATCAGGAATCAGTGCTATGTGCTTAAGCTCTTCAATAGCTTAGTTATATGGAAATGGTTTTTGATCGTGGCCTAAGGAGGTAACTGAGGAGCAAACCTCTTGAAAAAAACTCTGGGTTGGAATAAGGTGTTAGACGACCCGTGCTGATATTCAGACTGGCTGGGGACCCAGACAAAAAACTATCCCAGTCTCGAACGGAGTGCTCCGGATACCTGGCGACCTCCGGTTCCATCAAGCCTTACCTGCACACACGGACCTCTGTGCGGGCGGACCTCCATTGTCCGACACTCGTGGGACCAAAATATGAGTTCATTTGCAAAAATACAAAAAACATCCACGGAGGACGGTCCTCCCAAAAAACCCACAGGGGTGGCTCCGATTGATGCTACAGCCTCGGGCAAGGCATTGATCAGACCGCCAGTGATAGGAGATAGAGGGGGCTTAAGCGGCAGGGCTGGTCCTAGGACGAGTAATGTAGGAGGCAGGGGGGGGGGAGTAGAGGTCTGGGAAAACCGATCTCTAACCGTTTCTCGGCTGGAGCTGCGACGTCAGCTCCGCCTAGGGAATTTATACCCCAAAACTTACACACCTCAACCCAGGGGCGGGGTGCGGCACCTGCTTCAAGGATAAACCGGCAGGATGCTGCTGATATACCCAGCAGCTCAAAGAAGGTTGAAGGAGGAAGAAGGAAAAGTCAGGGGAGGCCGGCTAAACATGTCCGCCCCTCTAAGCAGGCCTACTACGAGAGAAAGGCGGCCATTAAGGTCGTTAATAGGATAGGGGACCTGCCGACAGAACAGCTGACGGAGGAAGAAATCAAGTCATTGGACTGGGCGAGGGGAGTGGTAGCCAGCTTGGGCAAACCGGCAGGCTCTGCTCCAAAGAGGCAACGATCTGCTGAACAGGCAGGGGATAGGGACGCCAAAAGACAGAGAACAGGTGGCCATAAATACCCCTCCTTCAGGGACGTTGTTAAGGGAGGCGGTGAGGTACTGGCCATCATTGACAGAGGGGAGGAGGAGGGGACCATCGCGAAGGAGAAATGGCGGCAGGTGGAGGAGGCTATTGCCGAAATCTACCTCCAGGTTTTAGAGGAAAACCCTGGACCTCCTCCTCTCTGCCATGATTCCGGTTGGTATCAAGGTAGGGCAAAGCTCATCGCTTGCGAGGACCATAGGTCAGCCCAGCTCTACAGGTTGGCCGTTAGCAAGGTAGGTGAGGTTTGGCTGGGAGCCAAACTAGAGGCGGTCAGCAAGGAAGAGATTCCTAGCAGACCTAGGGCTCGGGTTTGGATTCCGGCTAAACCAGCCGAGCCTGAAAAAATAGAGCGGATC
>NW_023458556.1:64649742-64661163 GCF_013731165.1 Rhagoletis pomonella
TAGCTTTTGCGTGATGCGCTTACAAACATACAGACAAACATACCAAAACTTTATATTTGGCTTCTGTTGATGTAATGAACCCCCTATTAATTTTTCTTTAAAATGTATTATGTACAGATATCGGCCTGTTGCAATTTTGGTTTTCTCAAATACTCTCGTTTGATACCCATATGGCAACACTTAGTTTATATTATAAATTTAACTGAATTAAAGTTTTCAAATAAGTGGCAACCCGCTTCAAGAATATTTTCAAAAGTAAGCTTCGTAATCCTCTTTAGTTTAATATTCGTATTGCAATTTTCAATCAGTTGGCAAATCCAATAAAAATATTTTCAGCATTAAAATTTCCTAGCCTCTTTAGTTTGATGCCAATATAGCAATATTTAATTTATGCTATCAATTAAATTAAATTAAAGTTTTCAAATAGGTGGCAACCTTCCACAAAAATATTTTCAGCTGTAAGCCTTTGTAAGTTTCTTTCTTTTGACAGCCATATTGCAGTATTCACTTTACCGTATCAATTGACCTAAATTGAAATTTTAAACACAGGTGGCAACTCTCTAATTTTTTCTTCTATATTGGAAGCTAGATCTCTAGCGATACATCGGCGAAAACTGCATTAAATTCCATGTTTTCACCTGATGCGCGTACATATATACAGACAGACAGAGATTCAAATATTCTAAAAATTGTTTATTTGGCTTCTGTAGCTTTAATAAAAACCCACCATATTAATTTTTCTTTAATATCTATAAGGTACAGACATCGACCTGGTACAATT
This sequence comes from Rhagoletis pomonella, assembly GCF_013731165.1. Lineage (NCBI taxonomy): Eukaryota > Metazoa > Arthropoda > Insecta > Diptera > Tephritidae > Rhagoletis > Rhagoletis pomonella. The sequence continues at coordinate 64,650,524 of NW_023458556.1, forward strand.
TTATTATATGTATAGATGTAGATATAGATTTCATTTATTTTATCAATTTAATACAATAAAATTTTTCAAATAGGTGGCAGCCCTACCTAAAAATTTTTTCGGCAATAAAATTTCCTAAACTCCTTCAGTTTGATACCCATATTGCAATATACAATTTATCCTATAAATTAAATTTGATCACTATATTATTAAAAGTGAGGAGGAATATACAGGGTGTCCCAGAAGTAACGTGCCAAACTTTAGGGGAAGGTAGGTAGGGGGTTGAGCTCCCTGATAAACAAAAAATTTTCAGGAAAAAGTGTCACCGTTTTTGAAATATTTACATTTTTTCGAATTTAAAAAAATCCTGCCTTTTCATGTGTTTTCTTTAACTGCAACTACAAACCGGGCAATACTTAGTAAATTTTTTATGTAAAATACTTCCAGATAGTTGCCTCTCCATACTCAAATGCAATGTAGTTAAAATATATTAAGGAACCATCATAAAATTAGGACTATTTCTGGATTTTTAACTTTTTGGTATTTTCTTCACAAACTTTGGCTATCTCGGGTGAAAAAAAAATGTACTGAGCTATAACTTTACATTACATAAAAAAATTGCTCATTTCATAAAGATTTCAGAAAGGTGCCACACTTACTGTAATTATGTCTTGGGGGTCAAGGCTCTTGATATTGCTTCATACGTGTTGTAATGTTCTGAGTCAGGAGCGGATGGCTCAAGACCGACCATACGTGGCGACGAGTCACACCCTGCGAGAGGTGCCCCTGCTTTTACTGAATATGGCGGATCTAGAGAGGACAACTCGATAAAACCCGTAATTCCGAGTGTCATCCGTACCGTGCTTATGGGATGAATGGCACTACGTAAGTGTGTCTTATAACGGTGGCCTCCAGATACCTGGCGCCCTCTGGTTGTAAGAAGTCTTGCTCGGGATATTGGGGGCTATGTCCCAGCTGACATCCCTTCCCCCATACTCGTGGGACACACATGAACAGTAAAAATTTAAATCAAAAGCCAGAAGGAGCTGCACAGCTCCAAACAATGGCCAATGCTGGCCTTTCGACTTCTGTCGAAACAGAAACCATCGCTACGGAACTACCGGGGGCGCATAGTCCCTCGTACGACGTAGAGATGGTGGATACTAGCGTGAGACAGGATGCAAGTCCCGTCAGAACGCTATCTGATATCTCGCCGGAGGATGAGCAGAAGTTGCTTGCCTCTCCGGTGAACAACCCACCTCATCAAGCTCGAGAGCGGGAGCGGCTTAGCGGAGCCGGTCGGAAACGCCTCAAGCGGTACATAGAAAGGGGAATGAGCTATGAGCAGGCTAGAGAAAAAGCCAAAGAACCCGTTGGCCCACCACGGAGGGAAAAGAAAACTCTCCAAAAAAGACCTAGGTCTGATAGCTCTACCCCGCAGAGGCGATCCCCGAAGAAATTCGCCAAATCCAGTGAGGGATCTGCAGGGGGCAGGCCAGGTGGGACTGCATCTGTGCCCACCGGGGAGGCAACTGTGCCGCATGCACCTGCAGATTGTCGCGGAGAGCCGGTTTCATTTAGGGATGCACTATGCGGAGTGAAGCTGGGCTTAGTCCCAGAGGACTATCCAACCACAGTGTGGTCAACGGATGAGCTCAAAGCTATCCAAAATGCCATCCTCAGGGCGGTCAGGAGCAACACAGTTAGCGCTGTAAAGCCTATATTCAAGGGTTGCACCTTCCACTCGGGATGGCTATCCATCAGTTGCAGAGATGCTGCGACCGCGGGGTGGATACGGAACACTGTTCCAAAGCTGGCACCATGGAAGGGGGCGAAGATGAAAGTGGTCGAGGAGGCAGAAACACCTCGCCGCATCATTCTTGTGGGACTATTCCCAGAGCTGGACAGCTCTGCCAGTGAGGATGCGCTCAGTCTGCTTCAGGCACAGAATGACGGCCTGAGAATTCCGGACTGGCGCATTCTGAATCGAGTACGCAGGTCAACAATGGCGGAAATCACCATTGCAGTTGACCCGCTATCAGCGGACACGCTAAAGCACCGCGGGAACGTGGTAAACTATGGCTTTGGCGTAGTAAAACTTAGGGAGAAAGTCAAACCGTCGATGTCCGTGGTAGACAAAGATGCCGCCGACACCGAATACCCTAACTCGGAGGAGCAACCTTGCTGCTCCAAAGACGTCATCGTAGCTCCCAGGCAGCTACCCAATGACACGCAAGTGCAGCAGAAGTCATCGGAGGTTGGCACAGAGCTACACGTAGCATACAAAGCTCCAACAACGCCTCCGAAAACAGCAACAACAACATGCCCGACCCTACAACAGGTGCTGGAAGAAGCCCAAAAAGGCGTTGGACCCATCGCATCCCCAAAGCCTGCAAAACGGCCACCACTACGTGGCAGCTCCAAAGCGGCTATGTCCAGCCGCAAAGGCAAGGGAGATGCAAGGACGGCCGAAGAAGCGGTCTTGCTGAAGGGCAACAGGGGGAAGAAGGTGGCTGCTCGCGGCCGAAAAGACCGCAAGTAATGGCACCTCACCCCAAAAACTCTACAAATCTGAGGCACATTAAATGCCTCCAAGTGAACCTTCACCACGCGAAAGCAGGCTTAGGTGTAGCCTTCATCCAGGAACCCTGGATATTAAGAGGTGACGTCAAAGGCCTTAATACAAAGGACGGTAAGATCATCTATGCCACCAGCTGTCGCCCAAGAGCGGCGATGCTATTATGTAACAAAATAACGTTTCTCCCTCTTTCACAGTTCATTACGGCAGATCTCGTTGCGGTATGGGCCAAAATTCCTACTCCTAGGGGGGTGCAAGAGGCAGTACTTGCCTCCGCGTACTTCCCGGGTGAGGAGGAGATAGCCCCGACACCAGAGGTAAAGGCGCTTACGGATCACTGCCGGCAGAGTGGTATACCCTGGATCCTCTGCTGTGATGCAAATGCCCATAGCACTGTCTGGGGGGAGCACCGACACCAACAAAAGGGGTGAGTACCTCCTTGAGTTTATAAGTAGTTATAATATAAGTATTATAAACCATGGCAATGAACCAACGTTCAGGAACGCTATTAGAGGGGAAGTCTTAGATCTTACTCTAAGTAGTCAGAACATGGCAGCTTCTGTCACAAACTGGCGCGTCTCAGGGGAGGTATCAATGTCGGACCATATGCACATAGAATTCGACATTGGCCACTTTCCTGAGCATGAACTAGTTTTTAGAAATCCCAGAAAAACGAACTGGGAATTCTTTCGCTTTATCATGGAAGAAGGTGGAAACAGCCATGGTGGTCAAATTACGACTGCGCACGAGCTTGAAACTGAAGCTGAACAGCTTCATTCAGACATTGGAATAGCTTTCAATAGTAGCTGTCCCCAAGGAAAGGTAAAATCCAAACGTGATGTGCCTTGGTGGAGCAAGAAGCTTGAGCAAATGAGATGCCAAGCCAGAAAACTATTCAATAGAGCAAAGAATACGGGTGATTGGAATCCGTACAAACTTGCACTAACTTCTTACAACAAAGAATTGCGGAAATCCAAAAGAGCTAGCTGGCGAAACCACTGCGAGGAAATAAAGAGCCTCCCAGAGGCAGTACGCCTCCAAAAAGCTCTAAATAGGGAACACAAAAATACGATCGGCACTCTAAAGAAACCAGATGGTAGTTATACTCAGCATCCGGGAGAGACTTGCAGACTTCTGCTAGACACTCACTTCCCGGGCTGCAAAGCGGGCTATTATCTACCGGAATTGGGTGTCCCAGCACGCACTTCTGGTAGAGAGCAAAGCCTTGCAACTAAACTTACCACGGTAGAAAGAGTGCAATGGGCGATATCTACCTTCAGCCCATACAAATCACCAGGACCAGATGGGGTCTATCCTTGTCAACTCCAACAAGGTAGTAACTACATAGCCCCTGTCCTCTCCAGACTATACAGAGCGTCGCTCCTACTGGGTCACATTCCCAGTAGATGGACTGAGGCTAAGGTGGTATTTTTACCGAAGGCAGGTAAACCGGAGCAAATGCCTTCATCCTACAGACCAATTAGCCTCAGCTCCTTTCTCCTAAAAGGCATGGAGAAAATCTTGGATCAACATATCAGAGAAGTCAACCTAGCGGAACGACCACTGAATAAGAACCAATTTGCCTATCAACCAGGCAAGTCCACTGAGACTGCCATTCACAGCCTTACATCGAAAATCGAAAAGGCTCTGGAGTCTAAGAACATAGCCCTTTGTGCCTTCATTGACATTTCAGGGGCTTTTGACAACACGTCATACAGGGCAATAAGAGATGCCCTGATATGCAAGGGAGTGAGCCCCATCATAATAAATTGGGTGCTTTCTATGCTAAAAACAAGGAAGATCAGGATGGAGCTGGGAGGCACGAAAGAATCGATTACAGCCACAAGAGGTTGCCCTCAAGGGGGTGTACTCTCTCCTCTTCTGTGGACTATGGTTATAGACGAACTCCTGTTCCTACTGAACGACCATGGCTTTGAAACACAAGGATATGCAGACGATCTGGTAATTTGTGTAACAGGGCTGCATGACGAAACGATCTCCAACCGCATGCAACAAGCCCTGCGCATTACGCAAAGATGGTGTGACACCAAAGGATTATCCATTAATCCTACTAAATCTATTCTGGTTCCGTTTACCCGGAGGAAAAAGTTATCCATGACAGAATTGACTCTGGGCGGCACTAGAATAGGGCTCTCAAATGAAGCAAAATACCTGGGGGTGTGGCTAGATAAGACACTCACCTGGAATGTACATTTGGATGCAACCGTAAACAAGGCAATGAGAGCCTTCTTCGCATGCAAGCGACTTTACGGGAAGACATGGGGACTCTCCCCCAAAATGACTTACTGGTCATTCAACACAGTTGTGAAGCCGATAGTCACCTATGCATCCTTGGCATGGTGGACAAAAGCGACACAAAGAACTGCTAGCGCAAAACTAAGCAAACTACACCGAATGGTGTGCATTGGTATAACAGGGGCTATGCGGACCTGTACTGCTGATGCACTTAGTGCTCTTGTAGGCATACCGCCCTTCCCAATTCTAATAGAGAGGGAGGCCAGTCTCTCGGCACTGAGAATCCTAAACACTTCCGAGTTAAAAACCGGAAACATGACAGGTCATATGAAGGTCCTTATGAAATTCACAAATGACCCCATAATGCATATGAGGGACTCAGTAGCTCCGATTACTGGGCTGGGTGCCGGGGCACGAGGGCCATGACGGCAATGAACAGGCGGACCGCCTAGCAAAACACGGAGCTACCACACTATTCTATGGCCCGGAACCCTTCTGCGGGCTCACCACAGCCCACTTAAGGGAGGTCATAAACAAGTGGGTCGACAAAAAATTCGAAAGGCACTGGAATGAATGTCCGGGGCAAAGACAAGCTAAGCGGTTCATCTGTCCATCACGAGAAGCTTCAAAAAAGCTCATAAATCTAGGCAGGGAGGACCTTCGAACTCTCACTGGGTACTACACGGGACATTGTTCCCTGCGTTATCACCTCAGTAAAATGAATCTTTCAGACACGAGCGTCTGTCGCTTCTGTGAGATGGACGAAGAAACGCCAGAACACATCCTTTGTGAATGTGTTGCTCTCGCTAGACGCAGACTCGCTCACCTAGGCGGTACAACACTTAATCCATTCGAAATATGGAACAAAAAGCCCACCGAAGTGCTAGCTTATATTAAAAGCCTTCATATATAGGGTAAAAGGCCACGCACAATAGACCACCTTAGAGGTCGCAGTGCTCAAGGCTCATAATAATAATAATAATACTGTAATTATGTACCTTTGTACTATTTAGCATGTCATTTGACGGTAACAAGAGCAAATTCAATTTAAATCTATTAAATACATTCTAGCATGTCTCAGTCCTTTACCCACAAAAGCGGCTATAACTTTTTTTTTCTATTGAAAACAGTAAGTGTGGCACCTTTCTGAAATCTTTATTAAATGAGCAATTTTTTTATGTAATGTAAAGTTATAGCTCAGTACATTTTTTTTCACCCGAGATAGTCAAAGTTGGGGAAGAAAATATCAAAAAGTTAAAAATCCAGAAATAGTCCTAATTTTATGGTGGTTACTTAATATATTTTAACTAAATTGCATTTGAGTATGGAGAGGCAACTATCTGGAAGTATTTTACATACAAAATTTACTAAGTATTGCCCGGTTTGTAGTTGCAGTTAAAGAAAACACATGAAAAGGCACGATTTTTTTTAAATTCGAAAAAATGTAAATGAAATTTCAACTCAAAAAATCACGCGGAAAGAGAAGGGCTACGTGCATAAGGGGTAAATCAATATATTTCTTATTACTCGGAGTACCTTCAGCGGCACTGATTTTTATTTTTTAATTTTTACTTATAAAGAGAGATAAGATCAAGTTTAATCATTATATTTTGAGTTTTATTTTTTACTCAGAAAATAATCGTTATGTTTTGAGCTTTATTTTTTGCTCGGAAAATAATGGTTACGTTTTAAGTTTTATTTTTTGTTCGGAAAATAATGGTTACGTTTTAAGTTTTATTTTTTGCTCGGAAAATAATGATTACGTTTTAAGTTTTATGTTTTGCTCGGAAAATAATCGTTACTATAGTTCCAGTTACTGTCGAAATTCGACAGTTTTTCTAGTTTTAGAAGCCTTGGAGAGGTTTTGCTAACTTAACACGTAGCGATACTTATACGGTACAAATTAACTAACTGGAAAATCTTCTGCTAAAACGTAACTATTTTTTTTTTTATCTGAGAAGGTCTTTGGAGGACTTCGGCAGGACTTGGAATTGACCCGATACATTCAAGTTTATCGATAAATTTCGATGATTTGATACATATCGATAGTTCGATGAATTTCAAGAACACTAAAATTCGATAACTCAACAAAATTCGTTAACTCGACCAATTTCGATAACCGTGAAATTCGATGGCTCGATAAATTTCGATAACTCAAAAATATAAAAACTTTTGATACCTTTATAAATTTTTACTTTTGACATCTCCACATTTTTCGAAAACTATCTAAACATTTTGATAACTCGTTACACTCTGTTAAGACGATGAAATTCGATAAGCAGTGATAAATCGATAAGCTTATAAAACCTTGAAATTTCGATAAATCGATATACTTTGAAAATTCCATAAACTTTGCTTTGTTGATCCAACCAATTTCAGTAGATCAATAATTATCGATAACTCTGTAAGTTGAAAGAACTCCATGCATTACGACTCCTCGATATATTTGGTTAAGTCTATAAATAATGATAATTCAATAAACATCGATAACTTGATAAATTTCTTTAACTTGACAAATTTCGTTAATCCCACACGTTTTTATAGCTCGTTAACTATCCGAAAATTTGGACAACTAAGTTTATGTCTCTATAAATTTCGACAACTCGGTACACATTGATCAGTTTGAATAATTCGATACGTTGCGATAACTTAATAAGCATGGATAAATTTCGATAATTATAAACTTCGATGATTCGATATATTTCAGTAACCTTTATGGCTGATTTTATTTCGATTTCTATCTTTTAACCTAATTCTTACGTATTTCTCATTGTCTCCATTTTCGCCTTTATCTCGATTTTCGCCTTTATCTTCACTTTTGCCGTTTTTTTTGTCTTCATCGTTATCACTTGTTTCCTTATGGAGGATAGTTCCGTGCGCATAAGTGGAAAACTTTTGACTGCCATTCACCTGGGAGTGGCCAGAAGCGATTCTTGTGCGTACGGTTCAAATCGCAGCTCACAACGTCCAGATATTTATATCCACGTATCCTCTGGGTAGCAACCAAACACCCGTTTGGGAGCGAGCTAAAGTGAGAAGGCGTAAAACTTCGCGTGCGCTGGGTTTGGGTCCCGCCACGTTAAAACCCCGCCCAATGAAAAGAAAAAAACAGCCTCGGATGAGACCCCCTTTTTCTGATGACGACCACGGCAAACGTATAAAGGACTATGATTTAAGGGTATGCACCTGGAATATCCGGACCCTTAATGGGGAAGGTGCCTCTGCCCGGCTGGTTGATGTCCTCGGGAAGACAAAGGCTGACATCACCGCCATCCAAGAAATGCGATGGACGGGGCAAGGTAAAGTAAGCGTGAAGCCTTGCGACGTCTACTACAGTTGCCACGCAAAGGAGCGCAAATTCGGTGTTGGATTCGTGGTAGGAGAGAGACTCCGTCGCCGAGTACTGGCGTTCACGCCGGTGGACGAACGTCTAGCCACAATCCGCATCAAAGCTAGATTCTTCAACATCTCGCTCATCTGCGCCCATGCCCCGACGGAAGAGAAGGATGAGGCGTCCAAGGATCTCCTCTATGAGCGCTTGGAACGTACATATGAGCGCTGCCCCCGACACGATGTCAAAATCGTGCTTGGCGATTTTAATGCCAAGGTGGGCAAGGAAGGGATCTTTGGCGCCACTGTCGGAAAATTCAGCCTCCACGACGAAACGTCCGATAACGGACTGAGGCTGATCGACTTCGCCGGGGCCAGAAATATGGTAATATGTAGTACTAGGTTCCAGCATAAGAACATCCACCAATCTACATGGCTGTCTCCAGATCGAAAAACGAGAAACCAAATCGATCATGTTGTGATAGACGGAAGGCATGCTTCAAGCGTTTTGGACGTACGTACACTCCGAGGGCCAAACATCGACTCGGACCACTATCTTGTTGTAGCCAAGATACGCACCCGCCTCTGTGCAGCAAAAAATGTGCGCCCAACAATGCAAGGAAAGCTTAACTTCGAAAAGCTGCAATCACAACAGACGGCCAATTTATTCGCCACTCGACTCACACACCTGCTCTCTGAGAGCACTCTTCAACAATCCAACGTACGCGAGCAGTGGAACCACATTTCCCGATCATTAAGTACCGCCGCCGAAGAAGTAGTTGGATTTCAGCGAGCCCGAAAGAACAACTGGTACGATGAGGAATGTCAAGAAGCCGCAGGGAAAAAAGATGCCGCCTACAGGGCCACGCTGCGATCGGGCGCAACGCGAGCCATGTGGGACCGTTATAGGGAACTGAAGAAGGAAGCGAGACGTATTTGCCGCAATAAGAAGAGAGAGGCCGAAATACGTGAGTGCGAAGAGCTTGAGATGCTGGCCGACAGGAAGAACGCCCGGAAATTCTACCAGAGGGTTAGGCGACTTACGGAAGGTTTCAAGACCGGGGCGAACTCCTGTAAGAACAACAATGGCGACCTAGTGACCGATGTCCAAAATATACTTAAATTGTGAAGGGAACACTTTTATAACCTACTGAATGGTAGCAGCGCTGAAAGTAGTGAGGAAGACGAACCCGAGTCCCCAGTCGATGATGATGGAGTAGATGTCCCACCGCCTGACTATGACGAGGTACGTATAGCGATTACGCGGTTGAAAAACAACAAAGCTGCTGGAGCTGACGGCCTGCCAGCCGAGCTATTCAAGTACGGCGGCGAGGAGCTGATGAGGTGCATGCATCAGCTCGTATACAGAATATGGTCAGATGAACGCATGCCCGACGACTGGAATTTAAGTGTGCTCTGCCCAATCCAAAAGAAAGGCGACCCCGCCATACGCGCCAACTACCGCGGAATTAGCCTTCTAAGCATAGGTTACAAGGTCTTATCGAGCGTATTGTGCGAAAGACTGACGACCACCGTCAACGAGCTGATTGGACCTTATCAGTGTGGCTTTAGGCCTGGAAAATCCACCATAGATCAGGTATTCACAATACGCCAAATCTTGGAAAAGACCCGCGAGAATAGGATCGACACACACCATCTATTTGTCGATTTCAAAGCCGCTTTCGACAGCACGAAGAGAAGTGGCCTTTATGCCGCGATGTCTGAATTTGGTATCCCCGCGAAACTAATACGGCTGTGTAAAATGACGTTGAGCAATACCACCAGCTCCGTCAGAATAGGGAAGGACCTCTCCGAGCCGTTTGATACCAAACGAGGTTTCAGACAAGGGGACCCCCTTTCGTGTGATTTCTTTAATCTTATGTTGGAGAAGATAATAAGAGCCGCAGAACTGAACCGCTCAGGCACAATACTTTATAAGAGCGTACAATTGCTGGCGTATGCCGACGACATCGATATTATCGGTAAAAACAAGGGCTACGTCTGTTCTGCCTTCTCGGGATTGGATAGAGAAGCAAAGCGAATGGGTCTGGTGGTGAACGAGGACAAAACGAAGTATCTCCTGTCATCACACAAACAGTCAGAGCATACGCGTCTTGGTACCCACGTCACTGTTGACAGTTACAAGTTTGAAAAAGTAGACGACTTCGTTTATTTGGGAACCAGCATTAACACCAATAATAATGTCAGCCTTGAAATCCAACGGAGAATCACTCTTGCCAACAAGTGCTACTTTGGGCTGAGTAGGCAATTGAGAAGTAAAGTCCTCTCTCGTCGTACAAAGATCACACTCTATAAGTCACTCATCATGCCTGTGCTGGTGTATGGCGCGGAGGCTTGGACAATGAAAGCATCTGATGAGGCGGCTCTTGGAGTTTTCGGGAGAAAGATTCTGCGAAAGATTTACGGACCTTTACGCGTTGGTGACGGCGAATATCGCAGACGATTTAACGATGAGCTGTATGAGCTTTACAACGAT
>NW_023458556.1:64661263-64663569 GCF_013731165.1 Rhagoletis pomonella
CGAGCAGGTGGTCGTACGAACAAGATGAATAACAACCAAAAAACCCAACAAAAACAAAAACAACAACAACAAAAAAATTAACAAAAGTTTCGTCTTCCCCAAATCGGTGTAAGACTGCGCAGGCGCAAGCGCCACATGCGCCGCTTCGCTCCAAAAGGAGCTCTTCCGGGCTGGATGTGGGGGACACCTCACGCCGGCCCGTGACTACGGGTGTTATGGTGGGGCCTAGCACCAGCATGGCTTCAGGGATTGTGTTGGAAACGGCAAATCCATCTGCGGCTGTGGGTGCTGGGGGCCCACCAAACGCCGGCACGGCTGCGACCACGGCTACCACCACAGAAGCAGAGGCCTCACGGCCTGGCCAGAGTGGACTAGGGCGACAAGTGGCCACAAAAGAAATCACCGGAGGCGTTGCAACAATGGAAACTATGGGCCACGCCACCCAGGAAACCGAGTCTGAGAGGGGTATGTACGCTGAAAAGCATAAGGCCGCGAGGACGCTAAAGAAGTACCACGGGGTCCCGTTGGATACGCTGCCCCAGAGCGCGAAGGAAGCGGTGGAAAGGGCGAAAGCTCTACTGCCCAACTTCCAGGTCAATCTCGGGGCTTCGGTGGAAAACCGGGTACCCCCGTCAAAGCGACAAAGGTCGGTGGAGGAAAAACTTCCTGCACCCAAGAGAGTCCGGCCACACTCCTGGATGGGCAGACCTAGCTTTACCGAGGTTACGAAGGACCGAATCCTCATAGGGGTTTTGGACCGAGGCAACGAGCTCGGGTCCATACCGAAGGACCAGTGGAGGTGGGTGAAGGCAGCCTTGGCGAACGTCATTTTTGATGTTCTGCTGGAGAACCCCGGAACCCCTCCAGCTTGCAAAGACGCTGGTTGGTACCAGGGACACGTAAAAGTGGTCGCCTGCTGTACAAGGCTGCCGGTGCAAGGATAGGCCCTGTCTATCCAGGGGCTAGGTTGGAGGTTGTAGACTGGAAGGACATTCCAGTCAGACCAAGAGCAAGGGCTTGGGTACCGACGACACCTTCGGCACCTGCGAGCATTCTAAAGATGCTTCAATTGATGAACCCAGCCCTTCCGACGAGTGATTGGAGGGCCATCCGAGTCGAGGACGCTGATGGCCCTTCAAGACAGGTAGTTTTGTCGCTAAACAAGGAGTCACTCGAGCTCCTGGAGAAGCGGCAAGGCCGAGTATATTATGGCCTCGATGAGGTCATAATTAGAGTCTATCGCGGGGACGCGCAGCGCGCCTCCAGTTCGGGTGCAGCAATGGACATAGACATTGAGGCACCCGAACCGGAGCCGGAACCGGAGCTCTGCGACGCTGAGAGCAATGACTCCTCTCAATCAAACTACGCATCGACAATGCGCAGGGTGTTTGAGGAGGAAGAACTGATGTACAGCGACGGGGAGTGCGAGGCTGACGTAACCGTCGCAGCGATGGAGGGGGTGGCAGATACTCCATATGAGAGTACTGCAAATCAACCTCCACAAATCTAAAGCAGCTTCGGCTGCTCTTCTATGTCGTCTGTCCAAAGGCGATGTTGAGGTGGCACTAATCCAGGAACCCTGGGTTTGCAACTCAAGGGTCTGTGGATTGAGTGCCACGGGCTTCGAGCTGTCCTCAGAGCATGGTAAAGGTAAAATTAGAGCCTGCATTTTGGCAAAAGCGGATTTAAATATCTTTATTTTACCTAATTACAGTGATGGTGACGTCGCGACAATAATATTAGAGCTGGAATGCACATCCATCGTATTGGTTTCGGCATACATGCCCTATGAATCGGAGCACCCTCCTCAACCAACGGTGCGGAACTTGGTGACCAAGTATGAAAACGGTCACATTTTGATTGGAAGCGATACCAATGCCCACCACGTCCAGTGGGGCAGCTCAGACATAAACGATCGGGGTGAGCCACTTTTCAACTACCTCCTAATAACTAACCTACTTATATGCAATAAAGGTAGGGAGCCTACCTTCATTACTAAAAACCGTAAGGAAGTTCTAGACATAACTTTATGCAGTGAAAGCTTAACTGAGATGGTGGAGGGTTGGCGGGTTCTAGATGAACACTCCTTCTCTGACCATCGATAAATTGAAATAGTATTGAATTTCTTTCCAACTAGCCCAACACTACGCAAAAACTTAAAAAAACACAGATTGGAGCTACTATAAACAGCTACTTGAAGATAAGCTCTCTAGCTTAGCCCCTATAGAACCTGAATGTACCGAGGATCTAGAGAAAATGGTCAATGTATTTACCTCGACCTGCTCAGAGGCCCTAGGTCAGGCGTG
>NW_023458556.1:64663669-64684044 GCF_013731165.1 Rhagoletis pomonella
TACTTGGGTATTTAGCAGCTCCTAAATACCTAAGTAAATAGTACTTGAGTATTTAGCAGCTCCTAAGTACCTAAATACTTTTTACTTGAGTATTTATTGCATTTATTGAGTATATTTAGCACCACCTAAATACCTAAGTAAATAGTACTTGGGTATTTAGTCATCTCAAAATACTAAGTATTTGTGTATTTAGTACCCAAAGTGGTACTTTAAGTACAAAAGTATTTAGGTATGCCCATCACTGTGTGATAGGATGTCATGTCATGTGTTGTCATATCCTCTGATGTCATGTCATATGATGTCATACCATATGATAAGTCATGTAATGCCATGTCGTATCATACGATGATATATCATGTGATGTCAAGTCATGTGATGTGATGTCATTTAATGTGATCACATTCCATGTTCCGATTATTATATGGATAACCCTGTTGGTAACTGTGCCGACAAAAATACCGATAACGATATCCATAAACATATAGAAAAATACGATAAATATAACAATCATCAGTATCGATTATTGTACATATCGATAACAATATAAATCAATTATTTAATCGATTATTATACCGATAACAATATCCATTATTGTATCGATAACAATATAGGTTATTATATTGATTATTATATCGATTACAATAGCTGTTATTTAATCAATAACAGTATCGATAGGTAGGTAGGTAGGTAGAAGTGGCTGCCGCCCTAGCGGCATACTTAGGCCGTAGATAGAAGGCCCATTGTGTTACCACAGTTGACACCGTTCAATTATCCTCCCCATTGAACCACTTCGTGTCGCTGATGAATCTCATCAGGCACTTCGCATCGGTATTTGAAACCTCCCTAAGGTCGGCCAGGAATGGTGAACCCAGCCCCAACGACGTTAGATATGTCCTCTCTTCTAAGAGAGTAAACCCTTCGTGACAGCATCCGGTCCCATTTAGGCCAAGTCTGCCTGGAAACTCGACAAGTCGTACTTTGACTCCATCTTTCTTCAGCTTGTTTGTAAACAAATTCACTAATTAGCAGTTTGCAAGTGGCAAAGGGCATACCAATGCGTTATTTACCAGGAAGAATCTGCCCGGTCGTGTCTTGCCTTGCAAGTTCATCTGCCATGCAGTTTCCCTCTATGTCCCTATGACCAGGGACCCAAGTGAGGTGAAGTCTGTTCTGCTTGGCTATCTCCTGTAGAGATAGGCGGCAGTGCAGCGCAGTCTTTGAGTGAAACGTGAAGGAGCTCAGAGCTTTGATCGCAGCCTGGCTATCACTAAAAATGAAGATGTCCCTTCCCATCATTTCGGTTCCAAGCTTCTCAGCAGCTTCCATGATGGCTGAAACTTCAGCTTGGAATACGCTGCAGTAGTCCGGTAACCTAAAAGAGATTTTTAGAGGAGGGTTTCGTGAGAAAACGCCGCCTCCTACCTTGCCGTCGAGTTTTGAACCATCTGTATAGATGTTAATGCTATCGGATGGAGTGATGAAACCTTCTTTCCACTCCTCCCTGCTTGGAATTCTGGTGCTGAAGTTGCTTTCCGGAATCGATGTCGAAGCACAGCGGTCTGTGCTGTTCGGAATGAAGCAGAATTCATTTAATATACAAGAGTGTCCCTGGGCTACAGGCTACCATTGGGATGCCTCTCTTAAGCGAAGAGCAGCGAGCGCTGCCATCTGCTTTCCTACTAAATCCAGTGTCAGAAGATCCAAAATAGCGTTCAGAGCATCGCTTGGCGTGGTTCTGAGCGCTCCGCTTATGCAGATCATACTAGACCTTTGCACCTTGGTGAGAAGCCTGAGATTGACCTCTTTATCTAACGCAGGCCACCACACGATCACTCCATACAGGAGTATTGGTCTGACGACTGCTATAAATATCCATCGACAGATCCGGGGACTCAGGCCCCATCTTTTGCCTATGGCCCTTTTACAAGTATAGAGGGCAACGGAAGCCTTTTCATAACGCTGAATCATATTATCCCTCAGCATAGCTTCTTATCTAAGATAACGCCAAGAAATTTGGCTTTTGTAGAGAGTCTTAACCGGACGCCGTTTAGCTCCGGTGGAGTGACGGAAGGCATTTTATACCTTCTCGTGAAGAGGACGAGCTCCGCTTTGCTTGAGCTGACGCTCAGACCACAGCGGGTAGACTACTTGGATACATCCCGAAGCGTTCGCTGCATCGGCTCGCATAGCGTTTGCGGAAATTTTCGCCTGAAAGCGATTGCAATGTCGTCGGCGTATGCAACAACTTTTCCTCCCCCCCCAATCCGTTCCACACAAGAGCGTGTTGACGGTCAGGTTCCACAGAAGTGGAGAAAGAACACCTGCTTGGGGAGTGCCCCTCGTCACAAGCCTCGACACTTCGCACGCTCCCAGCCTCGCCCTCACCACTCTGCAGCAGAGTAGCTGACCGATGAACTCCACCAGTGAGCTGTCCACTCCTAGGGCCCCCACGGCGTCAATAATAGCCTCCGGAAGTACGTTGTTGAAAGCGCCTTCAATATCCAAGAAGGCTACGAGACAGAAGTCCTTAACGGTGAAGGACTTCTCGATATAGGCGACCAGATGATGAAGTGCGGTCTCCGTCGATTTACCTTTACGGTACCCATGTTGGTTATCAGACAGTAGACGACTGTCTATGGTGTCAGAAAGGAAGCTGCTAATAATCCTTTCAAGTGTCTTAAGAGCAAAGGAGGAAAGGCTGATGGGCCTAAGATCCTTCGGGTTAGTATGTGAGCCCTTACCGGCCTTTGGAATAAAGACGACCGTGACATTTCTCCATGCCAGCGGTATGTGATTAAACTTGAAGCAGGCCTTGAAAATACTTAGAAGCCATTTTGCAGACACATCCAGTGTCTTAATCAGTTGTGCAGGTATTATACCATCTGGTCCTGCAGTTTTGTATGGTTTAAAACTTTGTATTGCCCATCTGACTCTTTCTTCCGAGATGGGTATATTCACCGCGTAGGAAGAAGTTACAGAAGGGGAGTTTTCCCCTACAACTATGTTCCCAGGAAAGTGGGTGTCTATAAGTAGCTCAAGGGTTTCCTTTACCGTGGAGGTCCAGGATCCATCGTGCTTTTGTAAGAAGCCTATCGGGTTGGGAGATCTGGAGAGAATCTTTCGCAGCCTGGCAGCTTCGGAAACACCTTCGATGCCACTACAAAAAAACCCTCCAGGAAGATCTCTTTGCTTCCCTCAGGGCTTTTTTATAGGCCCGGAGTAACCGCTTGTACTCCTGCCATTCGAGCTCACAGCTAAGCCTTTTGGCCTTATTGAATTGCTTCCTGCAAGATTTGCGAAGCGGGTCTAACTCCCGCGACCACCAGTGTCGTTTACATTTACCTCGCGGCTTAGGATCAGGGCACGCCTGACCTAGGGCCTCTGAGCAGGTCGAGGTAAATACATTGACCATTTTCTCTAGATCCTCGGTACATTCAGGTTCTATAGGAGCTAAGCTAGAGAGCTTATCTTCAAGTAGCTGTTTGCGTAGTGTTGGGCTAGTTGGAAAGAAATTCAATACTATTTCAATTTATCGATGGTCAGAGAAGGAGTGTTCACCTAGAACCCGCCAACCCTCCACCATCTCAGTTAAGCTTTCACTGCATAAAGTTGTGTCTAGAACTTCCTTACGGTTTTTAATAATGAAGGTAGGCTCCCTACCTCTATTGCATATAAGTAGGTTAGTTGTTAGGAGGTAGTTGAAAAGTGACTCACCCCGATCGTTTATGTCTGAGCTGCCCCACTGGACGTGGTGGGCATTGGCATCGCTTCCAATCAAAATGTGACCGTTTTCATACTTGGTCACCAAGTTCCGCACCGTTGCTTGAGCAGGGTGCTCCGATTCATAGGGCATGTATGCCGAAACCAATACAATGGATGTGCATTCCAGCTCTAATATTATTGTCGCGACGTCACCACCACTGTAATTAGGTAAAAGAAAGATATTTAAATCCGCTTTTGCTATAATGCAGGCTCTAATTTTACCTTTACCATGCTCTGAGAACAGCTCGAAGCCCGTGGCACTCAATCCACAGACCCTTGAGTTGCAAACCCAAGGTTCCTGGATTAGTGCCACCTCAACATCGCCTTTGGACAGACGACATAGAAGAGCAGCCGAAGCTGCTTTAGATTTGTGGAGGTTGATTTGCAGTACTCTCGTATGGAGTTTCTGCCACCCCCTCCATCCCTACGACGGTTACGTCAGCCTCGCACTCCCCGTCGCTGTACAGCAGTTCTTCCTCCTCAAACACCCTGCGCATTGTCGATTGAGAGGAGTCATTGCTTTCAGCGTCGGTGAGCTCCGGTTCCGGCTCCGGTTCGGGTGCCTCAATGTCTATGTCCATTGCTGCACCCGAACTGGAGGCGCGCTGCGCATCCCCGCGATAGACTCTAATTATGACCTCATCGAGGCCATAATATACTCGGCCTTGCCGCTTCTCCAGAAGCTCTTGTGACTCCTTGTTTAGCGACAAAACTACCTGTCTTGAAGGGCCATCAGCGTCCTCGACTCGGATGACCCTCCAATCACTCGTTGGAAGGGCTGGGTTCATCATCTGAAGCATCTTTAGAATGCTCTCAGGTGCCGAAGGTCTCGTCGGTACCCAAGCCCTTGCTCTTGGTCTGACTGGAATGTCCTTCCAGTCTACAACGTCCAACCTAGCCCCTGGATAGACAGGGCCTATCCTTGCAACGGCAGCCTTGTACAGCGCCACCGATCTCGGATCCTCGCAGGCGACCACTTTTACGTGGCCCTGGTACCAACCAGCGTCTTTGCAAGCTGGAGGGGTTCCGGGGTTCTCCAGCAGAACATCAAAAATGACGTTCGCCAAAACTGCCTTCACCCACCTCCACTGGTCCTTTGGTATGGACCCGAGCTCGTTGCCTCGGTCCAAAACCCCTATGAGGATTCGGTCCTTCGCAACCTCGGCAAAGCTAGGTCTGCCCATCCAGAAGTGTGGCCGGACTCTCTTGGGTGCAGGAAGTTTTTCCTCCACCGACCTTTGTCGCTTTGACGGGGGTACCCGGTTTTCCACCGAAGCCCCGAGATTGACCTGGAAGTTGGGCAGTAGAGCTTTCGCCCTTTCCACCGCTTCCTTCGCGCTCTGGGGCAGCGTGGTACTTCTTTAGCGTCCTCGCGGCCTTACGCTTTTCAGTGTACATACCCCTCTCAGACTCGGTTTCCTGGGTGGCGTGGCCCATAGTTTCCATTGTTGCCACGCCTCCGCTGATTTCTTTTGTGGCCACTTTTCGCCCTAGTCCACTCTGGCCAGGCCGTGAGGCCTCTGCTTCTGTGGTGGTAGACTTCGCAGCCGGCGTTTGATGGGCCCCAGCACCCACATCGGTTATTTTATCGATAGCAATGTCGATTATTATATCGATAAAAATATCGGGATTATATCGATAACAATATCGATCCTCATCCTTTTCTTCATATTTATCTTTATTTTTGCATATTCCTCTTCACCTTTACCTTAAAGTGTTTACATTTGCTTTGATCTTCATTTTTGCCTTTACCTCTAGGCATTTTTGTTTATGTTTTTATTCTCAACCAACTGCCGCTAAAGAAGTTTACTTCATAAATTCAAGAAATGTTCTTACCCTTTTAGTTACACTAATTCTTATGCATCTGTCATTGTCTCCATTTTCGTCTTTATCTTCACTTTTGCCATTTTTTTTTACTTCATCGTTCTCACTTATTTCTTCATCTTCATATTTATCTTTACTTCAAAGCTTAATTTCAAATGTGTAGTGAAACAACAGGCGAAACATATCAAATTGAACATGTTGCAGCAACATCTATACACAATTCGAAAATGTTTAAACAACGGTTTTGGCCGTCATTTTCAACCAATTGTGAAACCATAAAAACTCTGCTCATATACGGAAAAATGCCTTTCCAACGGTGTTCTTGGTTTTGAAATCTGTTCGGTAGAATCGCCAAACGAACGGAGACAAAATTTATGTTAGCGTATTAATATATAGATTTCTTGAGTTTTATTTTTTGCTCAGAAAATAGAACTTAATTTTTGCGTATGCGTATGCGCATGCGTGAATAGACAGGGGGCGGCTGCATTGAACCTTTAACGCCACTGTGGAGTGGGTAATGAAAATACAGATACCATCGCAGAAACAAAGCGAACCACATTTCTAAAGAAAAAGTGCAAAAAAGCGCATACGCATACGCAAAAATTAAGTTCTATTTTCTGAACAAAAAATAAAACTTAAGAAATAACGATTATTTTCCGAGCAAAAAATAAAACCTAAAACGTAACGATTATTTTCCGAGCAAAAAATATAACTTAAAACGTAACCATTATTTTCCGAGCAAAAAATAAAACTTAAAACGTAACCATTATTTTCCGTGCAAAAAATAAAACTCAGTTAATAACGATTTAAAAGTGATTATTATAATAAAACTTATAACCGTTACGGTCCCTGAATTAAGTAGAAAATGTTTTATATTAAACTTCAAAGAGTTTTCTGGTAAAGTGAACCAAGTCCAAAATAAGCCACTTTATGATTAAACAATAACAAAGAATATATTTCTCTGTTAGTGAAATACAGATTTATTTTGTATTGATTCACTCTAATTTAAAAAATCAAAGCCTTTTTATCGAGTAGAGCTGGTGGAACATGGAATTTGATCACTTTATTAGTATCAGCTTAGCGTCGCGTGTTTATAGAAAAAAGATGCAAATACATCTATTTCCGCCATTTTTGTCTTATCGAGTATTCTATAAGACTCAGCATGATCTCATTAGCAGGTTATTTTAATATATCGTAAAATCTCAAAAAATTTAAATTTTGAGTTACATCTGTATATTATTAAACGAGCGTATGTAAAGATGTTATACTCTGCTCTAATTTTACTATAGCCGTTATAGCAGCATATGGTAGAACAGCTTGGTATAGCTTGGATGTTATGGAATGAAAAGCAATAATAATTTTTTGGCACTGCAGATGTCTTTATTTAGGTCAAAATATCTCCAATATATTATATAACTAGCAGACCCGGCGAACTTCGTCCCGCCCATAATTTTTATATATTTTATTGAAACTTTTTGGTCCAACATTTTCACCAACAATTCACTCTTACGATTTTCATTGGCACATTTGTCTGCTAAGATTAAGGTTTGGTGGTCATTTGCCGCTTTAAACAACCTAAGGAAAGTGTTATATCCGTTCTTGAAATTCTCCAGTTGTGCGGCATTTCATAGCACGGTTATTCGCAAAGTGAAATAAATTTTATCCTCTTCACTCCCTGGCGGCAACAGTGACCCGGTTCTATAGTGAATGTCCTAGAAGCTTTACAGTATAGTAGGTGGCAATTTCAAAATGGGTGCGAATCATTGTTCTACAGAAATGCAGTATACATATACTTATTTCAGACGAAATACCTTAAAAGTTTGAACGCATAATAGTATTGGAAAATCACATCCATTGGGCCAATTGCAACGCAGGACCGTCGATATACTCAATGGTGCAACAGGTCGATTTAATCTGACCTTCACGGCCCCTTTTCTCACTTGGCTATTTTTAGTAATAGCTCGACTTCAGCACGTTTTTGCAATAGTATTGCATACATATTTAAAACATTAGCCAAATCGGATCATATATAAGAATTTTAGTAATAACTCAACTACAGCACCAACTGTCGGATTAAATTGTGAAACTAGTTTCGTTAAAATCCGTACAACCATTTAGGAGGATTTCACTCACAAACACACCTACAGGAGAATAAAAAAATTCATTCAAAGATAGCTAAAGGTAGGTTTGTAGGCCTCACACCCCTTTTCAAATAGCCCAAATTTTCTCCATGAGTATGGGCTTGATTTCAACTATATACATATCTCCATACGAAGTTCCAGTACTGTACCATGAATACTTTCAGAGATATGCAGTATAAAAATTCGATTTATATGGGAGGAGCCACGCCCCCCTTTCCAACAGCTGCCCTCTTTCTTCATGAGTATGCGATTGATTTCGTATATCTCCATACCAAGTTCCAGAACTCTACCATGAACACTTCCAAAGATAGGCAGTATGAAAAATTCGGTTTGTATGGAAGATGCCACGCCCCCTTTTCCAATAGTTCCAATTTTTATCCAAGAGTATGCGATTTATTTCGTACATCTCCATACAAAACTCTAGAACTCTACCAAAAAATTTCCAGAGATAAGCAGTATGAAAAATTCGGTTTGTATGGGAGATGTCACACCCCTTTTTACTATAGCTAAAATTTTTCTCCAAGGGTATGCGATCGATTTCGTATATCTCCATACCAATTTCCAAAACTCTACCATGCACACTTTCAGAGATATGTAGCATGAGAAATTCGGTTTGTATGGGAAGTGCCACGCCCCCTTTAAATATAGATTTTTTTCAGCCTAAAACCATCCTTGGAGTGCAATGGGGTATAGTCGTTGCGCTTTGGTATGCAGTTACAGTTGCATGGCTATACTCAATCCCGACTCGTGCGTCCTCGTTCGCGCACTCTGGGCAACGTGTGTAACCCATGTGCGAGATGCGGTAACCAATCCGAGTGGAGCCTTGGGTCACGGCAGAAAGAGAGGGAGCTTCGGTGGGGCCACTCTGACTTATTCGGTTTAAGGGCCCACTGAAGTCTGCAGCGTCTGTTCACCAGTAGGTGCGGCTGCAAGCGGTGTCTGCTTGGAGCAAGCGGCTCGCTATATAAACGTGTATATGGTTGCGAAACCACCCCCGTATCAGCAATGGGTTGTGCGCTGGGCTTGGGACCCGCCACGTAAAAACCACTTCCAGTGAAGAAGCAAGGCAAAGCCTCGGAGGAGACCCCCCTTATGATGACGACCACGGCAAACGTTTAAAGGACTACGATTTGAGGGTATGCACCTGGAATGTCCGGACCCTTAATGGGGAAGGTGCCTCTGCCCGGCTGGTTGATGTCCTCGTAAGGACAAAAGCTGACATCACCGCCATCCAAGAAATGCGTTGGACTGGGCAAGGCAAACAATGTCTGGGGCCTTGCGACGTCTACTACAGCTGCCATGTAAAGGAGCGCAAATTCGGTGTTGGATTTGTGGTGGGAGAGAGACTCCGTCGCCGATGACTGTCGTTCACCCCGGTGGATGATCGTCTAGCCACAATCCGCATCAAAGCGAGATTCTTCAACATCTCGCTCATCTGCGCCCATGCCCCGACGGAAGAGAAGGATGAGGCATCCAAGGATCATGATATCAAAATCGTGCTTGGCGGCTTCAATGCCAGGGTGGGCAAGGAAGGGAACTTTGGAACCACCGTCGGAAAATTCAGCCTCCACGACGAAACGTCTGACAACGGATTGAGGCTGATCGACTTCGCCGGGGCCCGAAACATGGTAGAATGCAGTACTAGGTTCAAGCATAAAAAGATCCATCAAGGTACGTGGCTGTCTCCGGATCGAAAAACGAGAAACCAAATCGATCATGTGGTGATAGACGGAAGGCACGCTTCCAGTGTTTTAGACGTACGCACACTCCGAGGCCCAAACATCGACTCGGACCACTATCTTGTTGCAGCCAAGATACGCACCCGCCTCTATGCAAGGAAAGCTTAACGTCGAAAAGCTGCAATCACAACAGACAGCCAGCGCTTTCGCTACTCGACTCTCACACCTGCTCTCAGAGAGCACTCTTCAACAAACCGACATATGCGAGCAGTGGAACCACATTTCCCGCTCATTAAGTACCGCCGCCGATGAAGTAGTCAGATTTCAGCGAGCCCGAAAGAACAACTGGTACGATGAGGAGTGTCAGGAAGCTACAGAGAAAAAAGATGCCGCCTATAGGGCCACGCTGCGATCGGGCGCAATGCGCGCTATGTGGGACCGCTATAGGGATCTGAAGAGGGAAGCGAGACGTATTTGCCACAAAAAGAAGAGAGAGGCCGAAATACGTGAGTGCGAAGAGCTTGAAATGCTGGCCGACAGGAGGAATGCCCGAACATTTTACCAGAAAGTTAGGCGACTTACGGAAGGTTTAAAGACCGGGGCGCACTCCTGTATGAATAATAATGGCGACCTAGTAACTGATGTCCAGAATATACTTAAATTATGGAGGGAACACTTTTCCGCCCTACTAAATGGTAGCAGCACGGAAAGTTGTGGAGAAGAAGAACCCGAGCCCGCAGTCGATGATGACGGAGTCGACGTTCCACCGCCGGCGAGGTACGTATAGCAATAACGCGGCTGAAAAACAACAAAGCCGCTGGAGCTGACAGCCTGCCAGCTGAGCTATTCAAGTACGGCAGCGAGGAGTTGATAAGGTGCATGCATCAACTCTTGTGCAGAAAATGGTCAGATGAACGCATGCCCGACGACTGGAATTTAAGTGTGCTCTGCCCAATCTACAAGAAAGGTGACCCTGCCATTCGCGCCAACTACCGCGGGATCAGCCTTCTAAGCATTGGTTACAAGGTCTTATCGAGCGTATTGTGTGAAAGACTGAAGCCCACCGTCAATGAACTGATTGGGCCTTATCAGTGTGGCTTTAGACCTGGCAAATCCACCATAGACCAGGTATTCACAATACGCCAAATCTTGGAAAAGACCCGCGAGAAAAGGATCGACACTCACCACCTATTTGTCGACTTTAAAGCCGCTTTTGACAGCACTAAAAGGAGTTGCCTATACGCCGCTATGTCTGAATTTGGCATCCCCTCAAAACTCATACGGCTGTGTAAAATGACGTTCAGCAATACCACCAGCTCCGTCAGAATTGGAAAAGACCTCTCCGAGCCGTTCGCCACAAAACGGGGTTTCAGACAGGGCGACTCCCTTTCATGTGACTTCTTTAATCTGATGTTGGAGAAGATAATAAGAGCTGCAGAACTGAACCACTCAGGAACAATTTACTATAAGAGCGTGCAATTGCTGGCTTATGCCAATGACATCGACATCATCGCTAACAAAAACCGCGAAGTCTGTTCTGCCTTCTCCAAGTTGGATAGGGAAGCAAAGCGAATAGGTCTGGTGGTAAACGAGGACAAGACGAAGTATCTCCTGTCATCAAACAAACAGTCAGCACATTCGCGCTTTGGCACCCACGTCACTGTTGACAGTTACAATTTCGAGGAAGTAGACAATTTCGTTTACTTGGGAACCAGCATTAACACCGATAATAATGTCAGCATTGAAATCCAACGTAGATTCACTCTTACCCACAAGTGCTACTTTGGACTGAGTAGGCAATTCAGGAGTAAAGTCCTCTCTCGACGTACGAAAACCGCGCTCTATAAGTCACTCATCATGCCCGTGCTGGTATATGGCGCAGAAGCATGGACAATGACAACATCTGATGAGGTGGCTCTTGGAGTGTTTGAGTGAAAGATTTTGCGGAAGATTTACGGGCCTTTACGCGTTGGCGACGGCGAGTACCGCAGACGATGAAACGATGAGCTGTATGAGCTTTACAACGATATGGACATAGTGCAACGAATTAAAATACAGCGGCTCTGCTGGCTTGGTCATGTCGTTCGAATGGACACCGACGCTCCAGCTCTGAAAGTATTCAACTCGGAACCCGCTGGTGGTAGCAGAGGAAAAGGGAGGCCCCCACTGCGATGGAAAGATCAGGTGGAAAAGGACTTGGCTTCACTTGGCGTTTCCAATTGGCGTCAGTTGGCACAGAGCAGAGACGACTGGCGTGCTTTGCTGAACTCAGCCAAAATCGCTTAGGCGGTTACAGCGCCAAAAAAAGAAGAAGAAAACCATCCTTGGGACACGTGCGGCGGGTGGCAGTTTCAAAAAAATCGGTTCAGCCGCTCTCGAGCCTTGCGAAAACTAACAAACGGCTTTCTAAATATAAATTAGTTGAGATATATTATATATTATAATTATATTTTGAAAGTATCCGTTTTTTCTGATTGGCGCAAAAAAAATCTTGCCTAGTGACGAATTCGCCCCTTGATATGGTCGTTACTTAAAGCTATTTATATTCGAAATTGCATGAAAATTGGAAAACAGGAATCTATAAGCTTATCCAGGCAAAAAGCTACCTATGTACCGAATTTTAAGCAAATCGGACCATAAATACGATTTCTTCGAACAGATCGGTCCCTGGTCGACTTCTCGCACAAAATGGATCATATATGCTAAAAAGCTATCTACGTACCGAATTTTAAGCAAATCGGACCATAAATACGAATTCTTCGAACAGATCGGTCCCTGGTCGACTTCTCGGACAAAATGGATCATATATGCTAATATATGCTAAAGAACCACTTACGTACAGAATTTTTTAGCAAATCGGACCATAAATGCGATTTTTTGGAATAGATCGGTCCCTGGTCCACTTCTCGGAAAAAATTGATCACATATGTCAATACATGCTAAAAAGCTATCTGCGCACCGAATTTTAAGCAAATCGGACCGTAAATTCGATTTTTTCGAATAGATCGGTCCCTGGACCACTTCCTGGAAAAAATGGGTCATATATGCTAATATATGCTAAAAAGCTACTTACATACTAAATTTTAAGCAAATCGGACTATAATAAGATTTTTTTCGAATGGACCGGTCCCTGGTCCACCTACCCGAAAAAAAGTAAAATTTTTTTAGCCTAAAACATGGTGGTTACTGAAAGCTATTTGTATACAAAATTTCATGAAAATCGGACCAGCCGTTCGCGAGAGGGACTTCTGTTTATATAATTAGTATAAATTATAGATAGAAGAAATACTATCTAATTTCCTACGAATAATAACTCTAATATGATTTCACGGCATTTTTGAATACTTCAAAGTATCTATTAACATAAATACATTTTCCAATACATTTATCATACATTTTATTTTCTTCGAATGTCTTGGTTAAATTTGCCCAAATTTCTGCTGCTGTTGCAGCCGACTTGTATGTGTACGAAAACAGTCCTATCGATGCTTAAGCTAATCGCTGATTTTGCTCTCGCACACCTTTTTTGATCAGTTTCGGTTCCATTTAAACAGTTTGATAAATCTTCAAGTGCAAGATAATTTTCAATAGAAAATTTCCACGATGCATAGTTTTCTCGTCCTTTAAGTTTTTCGATTGACGCTAATATTGAAGTCGACATATCTAGCCTTGCTTCGATTTGTATTATGCGCAATTATTACACTTTTAGACGATTCGCCAGTATACCTCGCTTTTACTTGATTTCCTTCCTTTTCAACCTTTACTGCTTTCTTGCCGCTGCCTTCGCTTTTGCTCATATGTGCACCGACAGTAGTAGTTGATGAAATATCAACGAAAATCAATGCAATCCTCGCTTCTCAAATTAAACTGCGTATTTTAAATTAATTATCTTTTGGTCTGGGCCCATAAGCTAAAGTTATTCGCAAATAAAAAGACAAATAAATTTTATTTGGTATAAAATACGTCTTGCCTGCTAGGCTATTTATTCAAGGAGGAAAATGTCATAATACATTTGACAGTTATGTTTTGATCTGAAGATGGTGTAAAACAAAATGAGTAATAATGTCAATGTGATAATTCTATTACGATATTTCAACAGGTACATACCAAGTGGTTGCTGTAACTCGTCTTCGTGTGCGATAACGTACGTAGTTGCGCCTTTGCGTTCTATGATGACGTAGGGCCCATCACGTCTCGAAGCGAACTTCTCCGTTACACCCTTTGCTATATTGCTCAAGACGTGGGTAGTGACAAGGACTTTTGACCCCACTTCGAAAGGGCTGTGTTCCGGTCGCTGGGAATTTGTGGTTTCTTTGTTGGACTCTTGCTGCTTTTGTTCTCGTTCTTTGGCTGCTCTGAATGCGTCAGCGATAGCAGTCAGGTAAGAGGTGATCTCGTGGATGAAATTATCAGATTGGATCACTGCTCTAAGATTGTGCTGGAAAGAGAATTAAAAAAAAATGTCGCTTACGTTATTTTGGCAGTTAGGGCTCGGTATTATAGTGCGCACATGGGTTATGCCTTCGTAAGTGCGGGGCTTGGACAATAAATTTTTGCTGGTGATGAGTAGGTTGCAATGGCAGTTTATTCGCTCCTGTTAGTCAGTTGACTATTGTTACCCATTTTTTTGCACGTTTGTTTATTTATGTGTACATATTTACATATGTATATATGTATGCATAAGATGTTCAGTTCAGCTTGCTGCCTTCATTCGGGGCTAGCAGCATTGTTGTTGAAAATTGTCGAGTTTGGACGTTTAAATCAGTTTTTCTTGTTTCATTCCACTTAAAATATTTATTTATCTAGTTTTTAAAGCGCGCCACATTATGGATGTATATTAGGGCGGGCCAATTTGTATGGATCGATTTTTTTCGACATCGTTCCTAACATATTTGGATTCTTTATAAAATTCTAAGAAAAAAATTCCTCCAGACCATAGTACTTAAGTCTATTTCGAGCCTGCGCATTTTTAAAAGAAGATATCCTATATATAAAAGTGAATTGCTGTCCGCTAGTCTCGCTAAGACTCGAAAACGGCTTGACCGATTTGAATATTTTAATTTTTTTTTGGTTTGTTTGTTTTATAATATCCGTATGGTTAAGACCAGAAAAAAAAGAGAGTTGCCACCTGTTTAAAAGTTAGTTTCAGTATAAGTAAATTAATGAGATGACTTAGATATTACTATATGGGTGTCAAAAGAAAGAGGTTATGAAGGCTTAAAGGCGAAAATATTTTTGAGTGAGTTGCCACCTCATTCAAAATTTAATTAAATGAAATTGGTAAGATAAATTAAATATTGCAATATGGGTATCAAATTAAAAAGGTTTAAGAAAGCTTACTACTGAAAATATATTTGAGTCGGGTTGCCACCAATTTCGAAAATTTAATTCAATTAAGTTAATAAGATAAAGTATGTATTATAATATAGGTGTCAAATGAAAAGTATTTGAAACATTGTTGATTAAGAAATATTTCCTATAGGCCTGCCACCTACCTGAGCGGTAAAAACTAAAAGCCATACTCGCAAATATTATTCAAAGCTTTTGAAGCTCGAATCAATGTGGAATATTGTAACTCCGTCAAGTTAGTGTTCATTGATGGCAAACAAAGCCGTTGTTTGGCAATGATATCACCCCATCGAACAATCCACTTAACCTCGAGATAAAAAGAGAACAAAAGCCGAAGTATTAGCCGAAGCAGTTCGTACAAATGTTCCACAAATGAGCTAACAAAAAAAAATGGCCTACGACTCTTTTATAGAAGCTGTGGACACTGGAGTAAATTTTAAACAAAACAAAACCGACTTCCTCTCTCATATATGAATTTAAGTGTACCGTTATTTTCTTCATGGCCCAATTATCGGATCTACACTCAATTAGGAGAAGACTACCTCTGAGGAACCACCTTTCCTTTAAAAAAGAATTATAGAAGACGGGTAACGTAGTCCAAAGTTATGCGGTGACATACATAAAAAAATATTCCGACGAATTGATAAAATATGCAGATTAATATTTAATAAAGTGTTACGGATGTTTTTTTAATACAAACCTGTGATTGGGAGTTTATTGAAAAATTCATTTCTGATATCTATTTTTTATTTAAAGAACCGCAAGATTACACTTTAAAGCAAATTACATATTTTTTACTATTGTAACAGGAGAAGTTACTGTCTGTATTTTTTAATATGTACAGTGTCGAAAAAGTTTTTAATTTATTCCCGATAATTTTTGCACTTTGATAAACTAAAATTGAATGGATTATTAAACTGCATACTTGTCTAAGAAATCTGTATAGAAAGTTCCAATTAGTAGGACAATTTATTGAATTTTCCTGAGTTTTTCACAAAGTTTACACATTTGATTTTTATGTGTTTTGGTGTAGTATGAACTATGTTTTTATAATTATAAGAATTAAATTAGAAACTTTGCCTATATTGCGAAAAATTCACTGTGCCAATACTTTTGTTCGTTACTGTAAGTAAATAAAGTTTTAACTTTAAAAAACAAAAAAAAAATAAAATTTTACCATATTTCAAAATAATTTTTCGAACCATAAATTTTTTTATGATTTACAATGTATTTATAGTTTTTTTAGGTTTTAGATCCTTTTTGATTTCAACTCGAGGTATAATTTTTCTACATTCTATTGTCATAGCCATAACTCCCTCTCTATTTTTATCCATCAATCAGTCAATTTTATATTTTTTTCGGCATTTTTCCTAATTACAAGTAGAGTTTTATAAAACTTTATTAACACCAAATGTTTATCAAGCTTAGGATTTTGTGCTATCCGGGCAGGCTTATTAATTTAACCATGTTTTCTTTATTAAGTTTACCCAGTTACCCATTTTAAACTGCTACCTGTACTGTATCAGCGGTTAAAACTTGTCAAATTTTTTATTTAAAATTTTAGGTAAGGAGTAAGTGAGTGGATGAAAAATATATAACGCTAAGAACGGCCCATATATATGCATGTTCATATCTACTTATGAAAGCAACACGCATATCCATACATGCATGTATGTCCATACGCTTGTGTTCATTTGTTGCATCCTTGTAGGTACAAACACAGTATACATATACGTATATTTTGGTGTATTCAAGTGTGCGCATATGTTGCATGCATCACAGGCATATTGTCCGCCTCGATGTAAAGAAAGAAATTAAATGTTTAGGTAAGGATAAGCAAACCACGCATGGGAAACCGCGGACTAGTGAATCAATTTTCTAGTTCCGTACTAGGTCTTTATCGCCAAAAAGGAACTAGTCTGATAGGAACTAGATACCCACCAGTCCAAAATCAGGGAAAAGTGGTACTTTTAAAAAACTAATTTTTTCAGTTTTTTTCACTCGAAATCTATATCTAAAGTGACGAATTTAAAACTGGTTCAGAACTATAGAAAAAGGGATGTAGAACGAACTTGATATTATTTGTCGAATTTAGAACTAGTTCGGAACTATCGAATAAGGGATGCAGCAGGGGGCTTGTTTACTTTACATAGATATGTGTTCGGCGGCTTTTTCGTTCAAATACGCTTCTATTCTGCGCTTCTCAGATGCTTTTTCATAGCCTGGTAATACAAAACTAAAATTTTGTTAATATTTCAACATCTTGGGACCGTCTGGAATCTAAGAAATAACAGCGAGCACCTCTGCAAACTTAGCTACAGCTAAAGGTATGTAAAGGTACATTTCTTACAATCATTCAAACAAATTTAATTTCAAATTGAAAACACATTTCTTCCAAAATAACTTAAAATCGCACACACGGAAGGACCAAAAGATTGAAAATTCATGATACTTTTTTCTTTCGTCTGTTGAATTTAGGACTAGTTCGGCGCTATCGAAAAAGGGATGCATCGGGGGGCAATTGAGATTTAACGCGAACCAATACTGGGTCTAAATGTACTAGAAGCGCTACAGTTCAGAACTATAGATTTTCCCCACAGGGTGTATGTATCTAATAGGGCAGCTACGAGGTTCTGCTTTCAAGTAATTATTTAATTGTACTTTATATAGCTATTGTAACTTTGTACCAGTAATTGAGTCTTCTGCGTGAAGCAGATTCACGTTTATTTATGTGGGACTGTATTTTATCGAAATTTTCCAGGCAAAAATTCGCATAAATATGCACTGTGCGTGTACATATGTACGTACATATACATAGTAGTTAGTTATTCTTTTACTGTGCTGTGTATGTATGTATGTTTTATATAGGTATTAAATAGTGGCTAATCGCGAGCCTTTTACTTTTTTGCGGGAACTGAATATATATGATTTTATTGAAATTTTCTTTCTGTAACGGAATGAGAGCACCGTTTTGTTAAAATTTTCTTTGAAAGATCGAAAAATGATTTTTATGCGATTTTCTAGCTTTTACTTGTATAAGTTTTTAATGTAAGAAATGAGTTAGTAAGCAATTCAGATTCTTACTTACGGTTTAATTGGGATACTTTTTTTTGCGTATTCCCACAGTGCTGGCTCATAATGGGCTCGAAGGACCAGTGATTAAGCCCCGGGGATCCTGGGATGCTGGGCGACGGTGGAGTTGATTGCGGCTCAAACTTGCGGACACCGGCTGCTGATTTTGTTCCGCGCTGAAATCGCAAATAGCGCGTCAAGCAGGCTCTTTCCGACCGATAAAAGGTGAAATGAAACACACTCGGTACTTAACTAATGCGAGGGTTTATTCAGTTTATAAAGAGGCGTAGGTAGATATACAAAAGCGAGACTTGTGGCGGATTAGGTAAAAAATGCGCGAGAAGGATTGTGTTTTTTGCGAAAATCTACCCGAAAACTTTTACAAAACGTAAATTTTTTTCTATCTTCCTACACTGTCATTCTTACTCGGTCTTATCGACTTTGACATTGCCAGCTGCTTTTCTTAGGTCTGTTTCTGTACAATTCATTTCAATTCTAAAATTAAGGGTGTTCGGTTACAATTCAATTCAATTACAACTTTTCTGATTACATTTCATTACAACTCAATTCGATTCTACTTTAAACATGAGAAATTCAGCGTTACAATGACAGTGAATTCAAACTACATGATGATAAATAAGTATAAATACATGTAAAATGTAATGTGACTCCTTGGCCTATATTCGCTTAGCCAGTTGGCTTTGTTGGGTTTTGTTAATAATTAAATTTTTAGAATGTTTGACATAAAGTTTTTCATTAAAAGCGGTCTCAAGCTCAATAAAAATTGTTGAATATAATTGTTATAAGGCCATAAAATAACAAAAACAAATAACTTAAGGACGAGCACACCTAAAGGTTAAACCTTCCAAAAATACAATTATTAACAAAAACCAACAAAACCAACAACCACATGATCAAGCGGGAATTGCAGCGGAATAGCTGCGCTGGATTGTGTTGGCTTAACAAATGAAAAAGTGGAAAAAAGCAACGATAATTTACAGGACGAACTTAGCACAGTGCGTAGGCAAATGGCTGAGTCAGTGGGATCGTCGGATCGAATCCTATTGAAAGAAGTGTGATGAGAAAATGTGGTGGTTTCCGAAATAGCTATCACTTCTACCATTTTTATACCTTTCATGAGCATGAAATGGTATTATAACTTTGGTCCGATGTTTGTAAGTACCAGAATAAAAAGAGACAGACCCATTAAAATGTATACTTATATGATCAGAACGTCGATATGAGTCGATTTAGCCATGTCCGTCTGTCCGTCTGTCCGCCTGTCTGTCAGTCCGTCTGTTTGTATGCAATCTAGTCTCTCAGTTTTTGAGATATCCGGATCAAAGTTGGTAGGTGGGTGTATTTTTATAATGTATTAATTATTTGTCGGAACTGGAAGAATCGGACAACTATAACATATAGCTCCCATACAACTGATTGTTCAGATATGAGATTTGTGGTTATAACTTCTCCATTTATGCAGCTAGGAACATGAAATTTTGCAGTACTTGCACCCATTATCAACAGAATACTTACAGTGAAAATTACAAAGATCGGGTCACTATAACCTATAGCTCCCATACAACTGATTGTTCAGATATAAAATTTATCGTTATAACTCCTCCATTTATATAGCTAGGGACATGAAATTCCGCACTGTTTTCAATAATTATCAACAGAAAACTTACAGTGAGAATTAAAAAGATCGGGTAACTATAACCTATAGCTCCCATACAACTTCAGATGTGAGATTTTTCGTTAAAGGACCATGAAATTTCGCTGTTTTCACTCATTATCAACAGCAGACTTACAGTGAAAATAACAAAGATCGGGTCACTACAGCATGCCTATAACCTATAACTGATTGTTCAGATATGAGGTCTTTTATCATAACTCCTCCATTTATGCAGCTAGGAACATGAAATTTCGCACCATTTTCACTCATTATTAACAGAATACTTACAGTGAAAATAACAAGGATCGGGTGACTATAACATATATCTTCCATACATCTGATTGTTCAGATATGGTATTTTACTGTAAAACTCCTTTATTTGAACAGCTAAAATCGATAAATTTCGTAAGATATTTTATAAATAACAATACAAAGTCTACTGAGAAAATCGTCAAAATATATGCTGTATAAGCTTTATCTCCTAAACCACTGATTGTTCAGATACCAGTTTTTGCGATATATCTCCTTTATGTAGGAAACTAAACCCATAAAATTGTGTTACCGGTTTAAATACCGATCACATAGCAGTGAAAATCACTTAGATTGGTGCTATATAAGGTATATCTTCAATACCTCTGATTGTTTAGATGCGATCTTTTATATAAGTATCTAACTCCTCTATCGATGTATGCAGAT
The DNA here is from genome assembly GCF_013731165.1 of Rhagoletis pomonella. NCBI lineage: Eukaryota > Metazoa > Arthropoda > Insecta > Diptera > Tephritidae > Rhagoletis > Rhagoletis pomonella. Next base: position 64,683,868 of record NW_023458556.1, read on the forward strand.
GTATTCAAAAGCAGTAATCCGTCAAAATAAAATTTGCAGATGTTCATGAAAGGTATGAAGCCTTCGGCATAGCCGAAGACAGCGCTCCTCTTACTTGTTTCAAATTATTGTTGCTTTTCCACAATAAGTTTTTCATTAAAAGCGGTCTCAAGCTCAATAGAAATTTGTTGAATGTAA
>NW_023458556.1:64684144-64685501 GCF_013731165.1 Rhagoletis pomonella
TACAATTTTTTCAACATCTTTTTATTTAGAATAGAAATAACTTAACTTATTAACATTTCAAATTCATTAAAGAAAAAAATTTTAAAAACTGCATGATTCTGCGCGAAATTTGTTTAGCCGCATCCAATTTGGATGAGAAAAAAAACATTTTAGGTAAAAAATATGTATAATTTGTAGTTTTAATACGTTGTTGAACCTCCATTTTTTTTAATTGTCTGGAAAATTCGATTTGGCATCGACTCAACTAATTTCCGTAACGTATTTCTGTCCAGATCTAGCCATGCCTGCAAAATGGATGTTTTTAGCTCCTGCACTGTTGAATACTGGCGACCATTGGTATAAACAACCCTTGCAATTATGCCCCAAACATTTCCAATTGGATTTAAATCCGGACTTCTAGCTGGCCAGTCAAGCAATGGCACCGATCGGGAAGAAAAAAACTCCTTTGACTTTCTGGAAACGTGGATTCTTGCATTGTCCTGTTGAAAAGTAAATTCTACGTCATCGTGCTCTTCCAAATAATTGATGAGCACATCATCCAGCATCTCAATGTATTTTTTGGAGTCCATTTTCGTCGTAATGAAGCATAATTTTAGCTTTCCATAGTAAGAAAATGCTCCCCATATCATGATGGTTCCGCCTCCGAAATTGCGACTCATTTTTGGTGGGTCATTTTGGCGAAGATCATGCCAGTAATAACTATAACCATCCGGACCATCTAGGTTAAACTTTTTTTCATCTGAAAATATAATATTGTGCCACCGTTCAGTCCAACCCATGTGCTCTTTTGCAAATTTCAGTCTGGCAACTTTATGTGAAGGAGTAAGTTGAGGTCTTTTTAACGGTTTTTTCCACTTTATATTTTGATCAGCAGATAAAATTTGTTGAACCCTTCGTTTTCCGATGGGAAGTTTTACTTTTGCAACTATTTGCGATGCGCTGAGGCGATTTTTTGTAGCTTCTTCCTTAATGATGTTGCATTGGCGCCGGGATATCTTTGTATTTCTCCTACATTTTTTGGGAGAAATACCATATTTCTCACCTAGTTTCAAAAAATTTCTCACAACTTTTTCCGATTGATTGATTTGGCGGCCAATACACTATTTTAAATGCCATTTTCCTTCAGAATTTTAATTTGACCTTTCTCAACATCATTTAAAAACTTATTTCTTGCCATTGTTAAATAAAACTGAAAACAATCACGTAAAATAATCAAAGTGAGCTTAAGTTCAAAAGATGTTCAAAAAATAAATTCCAAAAAATGGATAACTAACCACCAGAACAATTAAAATAAGACTGATGCTAATCAAATTTCGCACCAACTATCACCGTATCATGCCAATTTTAGTATTTCGAT
>NW_023458556.1:64685601-64688219 GCF_013731165.1 Rhagoletis pomonella
CTCGCTTCTCAAATTAAACTGCGTATTTTAAATTAATTATCTTTTGGGCTGGGCCCATAACCTAAAGTTATTCGCAAATAAAAAGACAAATAAATTTTATTTGGTATAAAATACGTCTTGCCTGCTTGGCTATTTATTCAAGGAGGAAAATGTCATAATACATTTGACAGTTATGTTTTGATCTGAAGATGGTGTAAAACAAAATGAGTAATAATGTCAATGTGATAATTCTATTACGATATTTCAGCAGGTACATACCAAGTGGTTGCTGTAAGTCGTCTTCGTGTGCGATAACGTACGTAGTTGCGCCTTTGCGTTCTATGATGACGTAGGGCCCATCACGTCTTGAAGCGAACTTCTCCGTTACACCCTTTGCTATATTCCTCAAGACGTGGGTAGTGGGAAGGACTTTTGACCCCACTTCGAAAGGGCTGTGTTCCCGTCGCTGGCAATTTGTGGTTTCTTTGTTGGACTCTTGCTGCTTTTGTTCTCGTTCTTTGGCTGCTCTGAATGCGTGAGCGATAGTAGTCAGGTAAGGAGTGATCTCGTGGATGAAATTCTCAGATTGGATCACTGCTCTAAGATTGTGCTGGACATCGTCTACGGTACGTAGTTCTCGCCCAAACGTAAGGAAGGAGTATATGTATCCGGTGCTTTGAGAATGGGTCGTGTTCATGGCGAAACGGATAGCTGCTAGCTTCTCTGCCCATGAGCGATGTTGCCAACCGACAAGAACTGCCACGTGCGCCATTAGGTCGCGATTCTTCCTCTCGACCGGATTAGCTTGTGGATGGTACACGGGGGTAAAAATCTGATCGATGTCGAAACAATATCCAACCTTTTGCATGATAGCAGAGACAAACTGTGTGCCGTTGTCACTAATGATTTTACTAGGCACACCGTAACGGAAAAACACCTCGTTGATAGAGTTTTGGCATAATTTTCAGCCGTCGCTTCATCCAATGCGAAGAGTTCTACCCAACGGCTAGCGATATCTTAAACGATAAGCACCCATTGGTAACCTTTTTCATCAGGCGGTAAAGGCCCAAAAAGATCGATTGCGACTATTTCAAATCGCTGCTTACTGCTTACGGTTTGGTATAAACCCATTGGTTTCAAATTTTGTGCCTTGTATCGTTGGCAATCAATAAAATTTTTATCGTACGTATTAATGTCTTTCCGAACTCCAGGCCAAAATCAGCGTGAGATAATCTTAGCGGTGGTTCTGTCAATTCCATAATGGCCTGCCGTATCCTTGTTGTGATAGTAGTCGAGTATTGCAGTTCGTTCATCTTTGGGAATAACCAATTGTGCATCTTCGGTTTCTTCGTCGTGATAGCAATAGAGGACTCCGTCGTTCATCACGTATCCTCACCTAGACCAATGCACCGCATCATCTGAATCATCTTCAAAACAAGTGATGATGTGCTTCAGCTCCGAGTCATTAAGTTGACTGTCGCGGATTTCTTTCGCTCCTTTTCATGGAAACAACATCGAAAGAGCAGTTGTCTTCCGATCGTGATGCATTTCACAGGGTGGTCTCGACATATCAACCATAACAGTCGTTTTCCCTGGTTGGTAGTCGATGCGTATGTTGAATGGCTGCAACATTAACGCCCATCGTGCTAAACGTCCAGTTGGAGACTTCAAATTCATTAGCCATTTTAGGGGTTGATGATCGGTTATCAGCATCACTTCGACCCCTCTATGTAGCCTCGATATTTCTGCACAGCTTACACTATGGCAAGTGTCTCTCTCTCAATCGTTGAATAGTTTTGCTCAGCTGTAGATAACAATCTGCTGGCATATTCTATTGGGTGCTTGTTAGGACCCTCCCCCTGGAGCAAAACTGCGCCAAGTGCGTAACCGCTGGCGTCGGTCTTCAAGATATATGGTGAATCTTGGTCCGCTTGTGTAAGTATTGGAGATGTGACCAACAAATTTTTCAAACTCTCATAGGCATTTTGCGATACTGGTCTACGTTTTGTAATCGCTTCAACTTTGGCTGAATCTACCGTAATACCAATGAGCGTTAAAATGTGGCCCAGGTATTTGACTTTCGTTGCATGCAAATCGGCAATTACTCTTGTTGATCTTGAGAGCAAATAGCCGCAGAAGATCACAGATTTTTTGTAAATATTCGAAGTGGTTATTGAAACTTTTCGAGCAGGAAATGATGTTATCCAGGTATGCGAACAGTATTATATCAGATAAAGTTACCTTTACACGGTCAATGAAACACTGAAATGTCGCTGGGGCATTTCGCTGGCCGAACGACATACGAGTGAACTTGTACATTCCGAATGGTGTAATAAAAGCGGTTTTATCTTGACCTTCTCTTTCCACGCCTACCTGCCAGTAATCAGATTGTAAATCTATCGTAGACATGAATTTTGTTGTTTCGGCTGCGTGCAGTATATCATCGACGCGTGGAAGTGGGTATCGGTCAGGCTTAGTTATAGGATTAAGTTTCCGATAGTCAATGCAAACTCGGTCGCCACCTGTTTTCTTTGGTACAGTTTCAGTTAAATCAACGGCTGCTTTATTGTCGCAGAAAATTTCAAGCGGTGGCCAATCTCCACCAAGTATTTCCTTCTTCAATTGGCTTAGCCAAAGTG
>NW_023458556.1:64688319-64694937 GCF_013731165.1 Rhagoletis pomonella
CATATTTGCATAAAAGCGCGGGGTGAAACCCGCGGGTATGAGCTAGTGGTATTATAACTTTGGTCCGATGTTTGTAAGTACCAGAACAAAAAGAGATAGACCCATTAAAATGTATACTTATATGATCAGAACGTCGAGCTGAGTTGATTTAGCCATGTCCGTCTGTCCGTCTGTCCGTCTGTCTGTCTGTTTGTATGCAATCTAGTCTCTCAGTTTTCGAGATATCCGGATCAAATTTGGTAGGTGGGTGTATTTTTATAATGTATTAATCATTTGTCGGAACCGGAAGAATCGGACCACTATAACATATAGCTCCCATACAACTGATTGTTCAGATATGAGATTTTTCGTTATAACTTCTGCATTTATGCAGCTACGAACATGAAATTTTGCAGTACTTGCACCCATTATCAACAGAATACTTACAGTGAAAATTACAAAGATCGGGTCACTATAACCTATAGCTCCCATACAACTGATTGTTCAGATATAAAATTTTTCGTTATAACTCCTCCATTTATATAGCTAGGAACATGAAATTCCGCACTGTTTTCAATAATTATTAACAGAAAACTTACGGTGAAAATTAAAAAGATCGGGTAACTATAACCTATAGCTCCCATACAACTGATTGTTCAGATATGAGATTTTTCGTTAAAATTCATCCATTTATGTAGCTAGGACCATGAAATTTCGCGCTGTTTTCACTCATTATCAACAGAAGACTTACAGTGAAAATAACAAAGATCGGGTCACTATAACCTGTAGCCCCCATACAACTGATTGTTCAGATATGAGGTCTTTTATCATAACTCCTCCATTTATGCAGCTAGGAACATGAAATTTCGCACCATTTTTGCTCATTATCAACGGAATACTTACAGTGAAAATAACAAGGATCGGGTGACTACAACATATATGTATCTTCCATACATCTGATTGTTCAGTTATGGGATTTTACTGTAAAACTCCTTTATTTGAACAGCTAAAACCGATAAATTTCGTAAGATATTTTATAAATAATAATACAAAGTCTACTGAGAAAATCGTCAAAATCTATGCTGTATAAGCTTTATCTCCTATACCACTGATTGTTCAGATACCAGTTTTTGCGATATATCTTCTTTATGTAGGAAACTAAACCCAATAAATTGTGTTACCGGTTTACATACCGATCACATAGCAGTGAAAATCACTTAGATTGGTGCCATATAAAGTATATCTTCCATACCTCTGATTGTTTAGATGCGATTTTTTATATAAGTATGTAACTCCTCTATCGATGTATGCAGATGTATTCAAAAGCAGTAATCTGTCAAAGTAAAATTTGCAGATGTTCATGAAAGGTATGAAGCCTTCGGCATAGCCGAAGACAGCGCTGCTCTTACTTGTTTCACTTTATATTTTGATCAGCAAATAAAATTTGTTGAACCCTTCGTTTTCCGATGGGAAGTTTTAATGCAACTATTGCAACTATTTGCGATGCGCTGAGGCGATTTTTTGTAGCTTCTTCCTTAATGATGTTGCATTGGCGCCAGGATATCTTTGTATTTCTCCTACATTTTTTGGGAGAAATTTCTCACCTAGTTTAAAAAAATTTCTCACAACTTTTTCCGATCGGTTGATTTGGCGGCCAATATCTCTATTTGAAATGCCATTTTCCTTCGGAATTTTAATTTGACCTTTGTCAACATCATTTAAAAACTTATTTCTTGCCATTGTTAAATAAAACTGAAAACAATCACGTAAAATAATAAAGTGAGCTTAAGCTCAAAAGATGTTCAAAAAATAAGTTCCAAAAAATGGATAACTAACCACCAGAACAATTAAAATAACACTGATGCTAATCAAATTTCGCACCAACTATCGCCGTATCATGGCAATTTTAGTATTTCGATCCCGTTAGGTTCTTGTTTTTGCTTTTACTTTTACTTCCTCCTGATTATTTACTACAACGCGTTAAAGCAATAACAACAATTTTAAATAAACTGTTAATTTTTCCTCATTCTGTGAACGCGGCTAAGCAAACTTCGTGCACTGTACGTATAAATAGAATAGATGCTACGCCCATTTTTCCAATACCCTTCAGTTTTCTATATGAGCATAGAACTCATTTCATATACATTCGTACCGAATTTCAATACTCCACCGCAAATACTTTCAGAGATATGCGGTATCAAAAATGAAGTATGTATAGGTGGTGCCATGCCCAATTTTGCAATAATATATTTTCCTGTGGAAACTGGAGCCTATATTTTAAGTTTGACCTCTAGCAATACATCGGAGAAAACGACAAAAAATAGTAGTTACTTCCTAACTGGTAAGTTTCATTAATTTAATACATATAGAGAAAAGTGTAATTAATTTTAACATTTGTTCGCGTTTAGGCGTCGCCACTAAGTTAAAGTCACAGTAGTGAAACATGAGGTGACCAATTTCTACTCTGAATATGTTAACATTAAAAGGCCGATTTGACAAACGAACGGAACATAGAGAAACTAAATTCAAATCAACATTCCCCTACCCTTCGACATTGCTGCTAGAGGTTAGCATCTTCGGAAATTATTTATTTCTTTCAAATAGTAGAAGCGCACATGAAAGTATTTCCCTACCTAGCATATAAAAACGAAAATTTCAACAAATTTTAAAGTATTTCATACCTGATTGTATTCAACATGGCTTTACTTAAACCAAATTTGCTATGTAGTTCAAGTATAAATCAATTCAAGATCTGTTAGCTGTTTTAAAAACTAGATTAAATTAGCTACAATCTTAAGTATTTTAATTTTAGAAATACTACTACCATCTGGAAAATCCTAACAAATAAATTTGAAAATTCGTGAAAAATAATACCATATCGACTGCTGAGTGGAAGATCGACCTATCTCGGCAGTTCAAAAACGCCATATTTGAATAAACTTTTCAAGTACGCCCTATTTCAGAATTTGGTTGAAGAAAGCCCTATTTCAGAATTCGTTTCAAAAACATCCTATCTCAGCTGCCGACTCAAAAACGCCCTATATCTGCACATTTTCACTACATTTTGAAGTGAGATAGGGCATTTTTGAACCGAATTCTGAGATAGGGCGTTCTTCAACCAAATTCTGAGATAGGGTGTTTTTCAATAAAATTCTGAAATAGGGCGTTCTTGACAAGTTGTTTGAGGTAGGCCATTTTCGAACTGGCTGCCGAGATAGGTCGAGTGGAAGAGCAGTCGATATAGTCACTATAATCCGTGGGGGTAACTTTCTGATTCGTTGTAATAAAAACCTAAGTACACCATTCGCTTTAGCGGCTTATTCTTCATGAGGTTGTGTATCTCTTTTTTCTTTCTTGTGCAAGATGAATGCTTTTTGATATAAGGACCTAAACCTACAGCAAAACAGTCTTATAAATCACAGATTTCGGAGTAGCTCATCCAGTTTTTGCAATAGTGAATATTTTTTTCCTTAGGTTAAGTTCTTAGCGTCCTATTTTCATATTCTGCTGCCGGAGAGGATCTGAAATACTTTAGCAAAATGAATGGAGAAAATAAGGCATCTAATGTATATATATATTTTTTTTCGATTGAGTATTTCTTACGATGACACACATAAATATATGTATGTATATCAAATACATATGTTGGAAAATCAGCTCCGAAAATTCATCCGCACAGGATCTATTCTTAAGTACTTACCCAAACAAATATGTACTTATGTGTGTATAATGAATATATGTATTGTAATAGAACTGCTTACCCACATACTACATATGTACGTCATCACGTGCATACAAACTTACTTACCTTTTCAATGAAAACTAAAATCAACTATTGAAATAAACCTAAACAAATGTACTTTTTAGTGTTTAGCAAACTGTAATGCAATGCAAAAACTGAAAAAATTGGAAGAAGAAGAACAAAAACAAAACTAAAAACAAAGAAAGAAAAAAAAAACAATAGCAAAACATGTTTTGAATTGTCGACTAAAAGCCAATAAACAAATAACGCGAATCAGCAGAGATATTATGTATGTATGTACATTGAATGATCACTTAAGATATTAAAATTGTATTAAAATAAAATGCATTTCCTTCCATTATCTAAACAAAACAAAAAAAGCTTTTCTAAGAAATAAATTGAAACAGTCTTTTTAAACGGAAATGAGCTTAGTGTACTGAAATAAAAGGTGTTTTAAAAGGCTCAGCATTAGGGTGGTCCAAAAATGCATGTGAGAAAGTAAAGTCGGAATTTTTATGCTCTCACCCCCTAGGATTGTTCTATACCAAAAAAAAGTATACCCTTATTTTTTTATTTTGAAATCAAATATTATTTAGAGGTCGCTCAAAGTGAACAAAGTTTTCCATGTATTTTATATGGGGAAACAACAACTTTTCATAGAAATGGTATAGAATAGTTAAAAATCAATATTTTTCTACCAGAAAACTCTGTTTATCTGCAGGAGATCCCAGTAATAATACCCAATTGTTTATTTAACAATTTTTTCATTGCAACTATAATTTATAGGTCCGCCAAAAACCCACAAAAACCCCGAAAATGCAATGGGGCGACCAATAAAAAATCGATTCGTAATTTATAATAAAACAGGTGAAGAAGTCTAAGCACGAACGATATCTAACCTTATATGTATGTATACCTGATGCTGTGATCCGTTCACTGAATTACTTTTCCCGCACGATCGAAAATAATAATTTGCTAAAGCTGTTACTGAGGTACTTAAGTCTGTCTAACTAAAAAACTTCAAAAATTATTGCCGGAGAAGTTACAACTTGCATGTAGAGTGACTTTCGAAAGCAGTTTTAATCTCTGATACTACACGGTTAAAAATTTGGGTTTAATTTTTAAACCTATCTGGGACTGCTGCCTTTTTTAATCTTTTGTAGTCTACATTTTGGAACGTACATATGAGCGCTGCCCCCGACACGATGTCAAAATCGTGCTTGGCGATTTTTAGTGCCAAGGTGGGCAAGGAAGGGATCTTTGGTGCCACTGTCGGAAAGTTCGGCCTCCACGACGAAACGTCCGATAACGGACTGAGGCTTATCGACTTCGCCGGGGCCCGAAACATGGTAATGTGCAGTACTAGGTTCCAACATAAGAACATCCACCAAGTTACATGGCTGTCTCTAGATAGAAAAACGAGAAACCAGATCGATCATGTTGCGATAGACGGAAGGCATGCTTCAAGCGTTTTAGACGCACGTACACTCCGACCGCCAAACATCGACTCGGACCACTATCTTGTTGTAGCCAAGAAACGCTCCCGGCTCTGTGCAGCAAAAAATGTGCGCCCAACAATGCAAAGAAAGCTTAACGTCGAAAAGTTGCAATCACAACAGACGGCCAATTTATTCGCCACTCGACTCACACACCTGCTCTCTGAGAGCACTCTTCAACAATCCGACATATGCGAGCAATGGAACCACATTTCCCGATCATTAAGTACCGCTGCCGAAGAAGTAGTTGGATTTCAGCGAGCCCGAAAGAACAACTGGTATGATGAGGAATGTCAAGAATAAGAAGAGAGAGACCGCAATACGTGAGTTCGAAGAGCTTGAGATGCTGGCCGAGAAGAAGAATGCCCGAAAGTTCTACCAGAGGGTTAGGCGACTTATGGAAGGTTTCAAGACCGGGGCGAACTCCTGTAAGAACAACAATGGCGACCTAGTGACCGATATCCAGAATATACTTAAATTGTGGAGAGAAAACTTTTACAACTGGCAGCGGCGCTGAAAGTAGTGAAGAAGACGAACCCGAGTCCTCAGTCGATGATCATGGAGTAGCTGTCCCACCGCCTGACTATGACGAGGTACGAATAGCGATTACGCGGCTGAAAAACAACAAAGCTGCTGGAGCTGACGGCCTGCCAGCCGAGCTATTCAAGTACGGCGGCGAGGAGCTGATGAGGTGCATGCATCAGCTCGTATGCAGAATATGGTCAGATGAACACATGCCCGACGACTGGAATTTAAGTGTGCTCTGCCCAATCCACAAGAAAGGTGACCCCGCCATACGCGCCAACTACTGCGGAATCAGCCTTCTAAGCATAGGTTATAAGGTCTTATCGAGTGTATTTTGCGAAAGACTGAAGCCCACCGTCAACGAGCTGATTGGACCTTATCAGTGTGGCTTTAGGCCTGGAAAATCCACCATAGATCCGGTATTCACAATACGCCAAATCTGAGAAAAGACCCGCGAGAATAGGATCGACACATACCATCTATTTGTCGATTTCAAAGCCGCTTTCGACAGCACGAAGAGAAGTTGCCTTTATGCCGTGATGTCTGAATTTGGTATCCCCGCGAAACTAATACGGCTGTGTAAAATGACGTTGAGCAATACCACCAGCTCCGTCAGAATAGGGAAGGACCTCTCCGAGCCGTTTGATACCAAACGAGGTTTCAAACAAGGGGACTCCCTTTCGTGTGATTTCTTTAATCTGATATTGGAGAAGATAATAAGAGCCGCAGAACTGAACCGCTCAGGCACAATACTTTAAAAGAGCGTACAATTGCTGGCGTACAATTGCTGTACAGTGTAACGATTCCAGTATCTTCATTTATGTATATTACTAGCTCATACCCGCGGGTTTCACCCCGCGCTTTTATGCAAATATG
>NW_023458556.1:64695037-64698844 GCF_013731165.1 Rhagoletis pomonella
TGTATATTGCAGGCAGGTTTAATAGGGTTTTCAGCTGGTTGTCGACCCATATCCTACGATTTTCGTACCGTGACCTCAACACTTCCCAGGCAAGCTCGATTGGTCAATGGGTATTGCTTTACCTCGTTTGTTTTAGGCGTAGGTGGTAAAGTTTTTGAGCAGGTGTTAGTTTTGAGCGGTTTTTATAGACTGCCGTAAACATGTCTCTGAATGCTGGCCAGTCTTCGTACCCACCGTGGAAGACTTCGGTGTCGCACGGTGGTACCTTAAGATAAAAACCATCGGAGTGGGAATCATTTATAGGGTGGTTGGAAGTTGCTTGTTGGCTGGTGCTAGCAGTACTAAAAAGCTGTAAAGCTTCTAAAATTTCGGATTTACATGTTTCCATGCATTTAGCGAATTTACGTTCGACAGAGCCGCTTAGGTCTGTATAGCTATCAGGGAAGCTGATTTCTCTATGGGACTCTAGCACCTTTGCCCATGTTTTCTCAAGGTCCTCTAATTTTACCTTTAGTAAAAATTCAGACAAGCCGGTTGCTTGAGAAGGGGATCATTTTGAACAGTAAACCTCTAATTCGTTACTGTCATAAATAAATTCTTTTAAACAGTGGTCAGTAGTAAGGGGGCTCGTATTCTCTGCAGTCTTTGGCATTTTCGCTAATTTTTTCTTCTTTGATTAAAAATTAGTTAAATAAACTTGAAATTATTGATAGAATAAAATTTGATTATACTCTGATATGTGTATTTATTGATTGTTCGCTGGGTTGTGTTTTATTTCGGGTCCCGCTGCACTTGTCTCAGCGCGTTTGAGTACAAGCAGTAATATGTATATAGGCGTGTGGTTTGTTGTTGGCTCTGGGATGAGCAAATTGAAAACCAAAAATATTTGCCGATAATAACTGAGGTGTACCAATGCCCTTTCAAATGCTGTGCTAATATGTATGCACTTGTCGATATATAACAAAGTACATGTATGTAAATATGGCGATATGGCGTGATGTTGCTTATGTTGTTCTTACCTACATATGGTCATACACTTACTTTGTTAGGGGGTGGGTTTGCTAGCGTAAGCCACTGGTCCGGCTCGAAGGGCCATGTTTCGGCTAGCTTCACCGCTGAATAATAAAAACACGTACCTTTTTTGTTTGAAATAATTAGAGTTCACTTTTATTCTTTTAACTATAAAAAGGCACAACAACAGGCGAATGAGCACGGATCAAAAAATAACACACGTACGCGGCGGCGGATCGTCTACGACTTTGTTGATGCTGCTGTGCTGTTACCTTTCGACAAGGCAGCCGTGGTCCTTTGGCCACACTGACACGGCGTTGCCAGATCGCCACGTTGACGGAGGTGGAGACTTACTCCGAAAATTCGATCATGTTCTCAACACAAAACATATTTCGTTTCCACAAAAATAAACCGAACACTATTAAATTGAAGAAACAGTCGATGTCCAAAACTCTGGAGGAACACTGAAAGAATTCTGTATTTTAAATTAGCATACGAATTCGGAATGTCTAAGGTGGAAAAGAAACGAACCTTTCTACAAGGAAACAATTACAGAAAAGGAATTTTCTTACACGGTATTCATGTCTCCGCCAGCAAATTGTGACGACATCATTTAAAAGCATCTAAGGAGATGCTGTTTATTAGATGGCACATTCAACAAGCCAATGTGCCAAAATGCGGGTATAAATAATTATTGATTATTTAATATCGGAACCGAGATCATTAAGTTTATTGATTGGTTGGCAGCGTAGCGTGACGTGGTGTGGTGCGCCGGTCGCGCGCGGACGCGGGCCGCCGAGAAGCTAAACAAATTTAATGTTTGAAAGAGCAATAATGTCAATGGATCCTATTTCGCTTTTGAAAAGGTAATAATGCCAATTGACTTTATTTTGCACCAGGGTGGGAAATAAAGTCAATTGACCTTATTTCCATTGATCTTATTACCTGTCACCGAAACTTTTACCTATCTATAAATACAGATATAATTCTTCCGTTCCGTTCCAATTTTTGATGAATGCCTACAAATTCATTGTAAGACATTTATGGTATTTCGTGTGAAATAAGTCTATTTATATTGGATTTCTGTGGACCAGTGATTTTCTCTCATTCTGAAATTGCCACAACCTTTTCTATACAGATTCAAGGACGATTCACCATCTTGCCGGATCATTCTTTCCACAAGAACTTCTTCACGGACATAACGCTTTCGTTGGTTATTTAAGACGGCAATAGAGGATATGCTTCCAGACGACCACAAAACCAAATGTGAACGTGAATTGTGGTGAAAACTTTGTACCAAATATTTGAATAAAGAAAGAAATTTTGGGTGGGACGAAGTTCGCCGGGTCTGCTAGTTTACATATAGAGTCAAACTTCCTGAAACGGGCCACTAAAAATTAAGTAGTAGAATTTCAAATATGTTTCGCAGAAATTCAAAGGTCTATATGTGAAAATTAATGTCTTAAAATACTTATTGAAAATTTCAATTTTTCAAAAATTTATTCATAAAGTACGACTGTTTAAACATCACCGTGAATACGCGAAACCACTACCGAAGTTGAAACGCAGCACCGATACACCACGCGGCCGTTCGTCGTTGCATGCTTACGTTTTTAAAAGCATAGGTCTATTATTATTATTGCATATGTTAACAATTCTTACGATTAATTCTTTATATTAACCCTTAATTAGGCGCATAAAGAAAATCATACAAAAATTTTTCGCATGGGCGCGCGAGTTTTTCAAGAAAGTTGATTTTGATTTTTGTTCTTTAGCTGAATATAAAAAACATGAGAAGACGTTGGAGAAACGTTTTGCTACAGCCAAAACCATCAAGGGAACACGCCAGTTTCATTGCTACAAACCCTCTGATTCAAATTGTTTAGAATGTAAGATTTTTTCAAGCCACTCAGAATATGTAATTGTAAAAATATAAAAAAAACAACGTTGTAATTACATAAATAACAAAATTAGTAGACGTACTTAATTAAACGATGTTTCATTCGTAAAGTACCAATCATTCATAAGATACTTGTGCTGATAAAGAGGTAAGCATGCAACGACGAACGGGGGCGTGGTTTATCGGTGTTGCGTTCCAACGTCGGTACTGGTTTCGCGTATCCACGGTAATGTTTAAACATTCATACCTTTTCATCGTATAGAGTGCACTAAAATATTTTTTGCACGAATGGTTAGTGTATACTTTATAGAATAAGATCGTAAATTTTTTTTTGTTTAACACAAGGAGAAGGCTGTTAAATTGTCAATTGTTTATTGCAAAATTAATTATTATTTAGTAATATTAATACAGTATATTTTGCTTAGCTGCCCAATCTTCTTTGCACCTAAAACTTGTGCACTTAACCGAAAAAAGCACTTAAGCGAATTTTCTTTACTACTTCAATGAGGAATGTATCCGAATCCCTATGAAACCAAATAATGGAGGAGCACTTACCACGTAGAAATTACTGCAAGCGAAATTTTTTCGAATGGTATCCAATTATTTATATAACTACATAAAATGATAGCCGTTTTCGTTGTTCTGCGAGATGAGCAAAATAAATAAAAGTTTGTAAAATTAGGTAATTGTACGTCCACTGCAGGTAAACGTAATACTTTCTTTGATAATTGATAACAGTTGCACAATTTTTAAGGCAGGTATCGCCAATGTGCAGGTAGGTTTAATGCATCTATCGGAGGAGTTTCCTTATAATGTTAAAAATAATGCCGCTAATGTGCATTTTAGGGTAGGTATCTGAAATGTGCACTTAAGCATAAAGGCAGCAAAGCAAAATA
>NW_023458556.1:64698944-64717768 GCF_013731165.1 Rhagoletis pomonella
TGGCTGAAAGATCACTAAATAACTATTAAAATCTATATAATTAATAACAATTGCATATATATTCGAATATTTCATTATTTACTTCCATTTTTTAACAAATGTAAGGTTATTTGCTTTCACCGCGTTCAGTTTTTGTACACAAATGCAACTCTACATATCGTTTGACACTTTTCATAAATTTGCCAGAAGAAAAACTCCGGACTAAATCTTGCAACTTCATTCTGGGGACAGTTTCTCAGTTACTCTCACGAGAGTGTTCCCAGATACAGAATTTTTGGCGTACGGGAACCACTTTGGACTAAATCCTGCAAAACCTGCAAATCGTAGACATGCTGGAACGCTCTAAATAAACATCGAGATTTATACGAGTGTAATGGCTCAGAAAAGTTTAGAGATCGGAGAGAAAAACGAACGAAAACTTTTCGAACTTTCTCAAGCCGATTAGAGAGACCTATTTGGTGGGGCCTCCATATAATAGCGGCATACTCTAACCTCGATCTGACAAAGGCGCAATACAATATTTTAAGAGTGTATGGGTTTCTGAATGCAGAACAGTTTCGACGAACGAACGTTAGCTTCGAGTATGACCGTGTTATTACATGGTTGACGTGACTAATGAAATTTAACTTACAATCGAAAATGACGCCAAAATCTTTAATTTCATTAACAAATTTCGGGGTAGAGCCAGCAATACTTTACGAAGTATGTAAAGTAGTAACCGATTTAGCAAAAGTTACGTGGAAGCATTTGTTTATGTTTATCGACAGACGATTTAAGCAGCACCAATTGTAAACATTGTGAAGGTGTGATTGCAACCTTTCAGAGTCCAGATCGGTGTTGATGACCGCGAATATTTTAAGTATTCAGCAAAGGAAAAGCATGATCCAATATCATTTACAAAGAGAATAAAAAAGAGGGGCCCTAGAATGCTGCCCTGGGCGACACCAGAGGACGCAGTAAATGGACGAGATGTGGCATTATCAATGACAACACCGCAATGCCTGTTAGACAAATAAGACTTGATCCACGACAAAAACGTGGAGTGAAGATCCATTGACCCAAGCTTCGACAGGAGTATTCGGTGGGATACTTTGTCGAACGCCTTAGAGAAATCAGTGTAAATTGTATCCACTTGAGATCTGTTATGGAACGCTGAAATGCAGTATTCACTGAAAATGGACAAATTGGTGACTGTGGAGCGGCTTGGAGCGAAACCGTGCTGATTTGTGGAAATAAGGCTTTTGACCACAAAATACAGCTTTTCATTCACTATTATCTCAAACTGTTTGGAGACAGACGAGAGCTTCGAAATAGGCCGATAATTGCGAACATCATTTTTGTTTCCACTTTTATTAAATTTCCAGTCATCTACAAAGATACCAGAGGTCAATGATTTGTTAAAAATAACTGCAAGAGGCTCTGCAAGACATAAACAGTTTTTCAGTAAGACAGCCGAAAGGCCATCTGAGTCAGTTTTAGAATAGGCTTGAGCTTCTTAATACCATTGATGACGTCAGTCAGAGATAGACAGAGAGATCCAAAATTAAGTGAAGAGTCACTCCTAGAAGGAAAACTAGGATCCAAGTTTAAGTCGTTATCAAAATTAGAGCAAAAAAAAATCGGCAAATAGGTTGGCAGAATCTACGGCAGAATTTCCTCTTTAACCATTGAAGAAAACATTATTAGGAACTGACGAACAAGACTTTTTTGATTTAATGAATTGCCAAAAAGCCTTCGAGTTCTAAATAATATTGTTTTCAAAATTCAAAATATAATTTCTATATAAGAACGTATTCAAACAGTTAAACTCCTTTAAATAGCACTGAAATTTGGAATAATGCTCTGGGTCACCAGTCCTTTTATACAATTTGCAAAATTTGTTTTTCAAATTCTTTAGATGCCTTAGCCGTTTGGTATGCCAAGGAGTCTTATATACTTTCTTTTCAAAAATAGGAACATGCTTCAAGGATAACTCAGATACCTTAGTTTTAAAGTAATGGAAACAAGAAGTAACATCATTTTCATTGAAAGCATCACACCAATCAATTGTTGACAAAATTTCGCGTTGAAATTTCGTGTTGGAATCATCGGAAACCTCAGAAAACTCATAAAACTCCAATTCTGGAGCGGAATATGATGTTTATCTGTTGGAGAGATGGGTGTGATACATTCAGACAATGTGTAGTGAACATTATTGGAAATAAACACTAAATCTAAGATTCTGTTAAGGCTATTATAAAATCCGTTAATTTGAAGTAAATTAATGCTTAAAAACAATCAATGACGTGAATCTCGGCTGAAGAATTGGCGTTAGTGGCCATAAATGCAGTCGAGTTTTTAAGTGGGGACCAATTCAAATGACACAAATTAAAATCACCGAGGACACAAAGATGACTGTCACCAGTGATGTTTGCTGCTAATGACACAATGTTGTCGGCATGTGCAAAATATAAATAGTCGGCACTATTTGGCGGAATATACGAGGCACACACATAAATGATTCCAGACGAGCCATGAACACGAACGCAAAGCTGATCAATGAATTGGTGAGTGTTACCAATGATGCTCGAAATTTTCTCCGAACAGCAATGAGAACACCACCACCTCAGGAACATCCGGTTTTGACACGAGTCACGGTCTTTACGAAAAACATCATAAAGATTAGTATCAAAAATTTCACAATCGAAAAATTCATCATTCAGCCAAGATTCCACAAAAACAAAAATTTCAATCTCTAGGGAAGAACTACGCAAATAGACAGTCGAACATTTAGTCCGAAGGCCTGAAATATTTTGAAATATGAATATGGTGAAAATAACAAAACAATAACTTGAAATTTTAGTTCCCTTGGAGTATGCCCTTTTGGCGAAAGAAACGCGAACACTGATTGCAAATTTTTTCCTTTATCAACTGAAGCACCTCTTTTAAAAGTACCGACACACCAAGTTTTCCATATTGAAAATCGAAGAGGTGCGCAAGCTTTTATGAGAGGAGGTATCTAAGTTGAACGAAGTGGTTCATCTGTTTTTAAGCAATTATACTACAGCTTCATTTGGAACTCCTCAATATGTTTTGAAATTGAATACAAAACGATAATAAAAGAAAAACATTGAAAGCATTAACTTTTGCTTACAGTGCACGCGGAAGCTCTAGAGGATTGTAATTATCCTTTAAATGTCGCCTGATTGAGGCCGCGTTCATGTACTTCTCTTCCTCTTGAATAAAGAATTGTGTTGAACTTAACTTTATTGCTGTATTTCTGTACTCTACAGTAACTGACGATATTTGCCATTCGTAATACAAATTTTCTTTCCAGTTGCGTTTCCAGCTGGCAACCGAACCATGGTTGCGTTGCTATCCGTAATCGACCCATTAAATAACAAAAAATCAATCTCAAAATTGATCAAATGGTTGAACAATTGGTTACGGAGAAACACTATGAGCGACCCCACAAAGATATTCCAAAATATCCGCCTCTTCGTCCCACGCCGGCACCACCGCGTAGATGCGAGCATCATAATCACAATCAGTATTGCCGTTTTGATACATATGTATCCAATTGGATACATTTTCGCCTTGAATTTTGAGAGATACTTCGTTTTTTTCCTCAGTGTAAATTTGGATATCTTTTCCCATAAGTATTCGTAAGTTGAAGGAATTTTTTATTTATTTATGTACGAGCTATTAGAAATAACGTTTTCAACAGTTGGCTGCTCATCCTCCAAGCAAGAAATTTTCCTTTATTCTTGTCACTTTCAAAAATTAATTTTTTAGCTACATAAACGTGCATTTAATAACAGCAAGTAGTTTGAAAATTTTAAAAAGTTTTCCGACCTGTAGTAGTTAACTGTAATGCGAAAAAATCTACTTTTACATCCTGAGCAACCCTTCTCTTAGCATTCAAAGGAAATTGACAACCATGCCGATGACTAATTTTCAACAATAACTTGACCGTATCAAAAATAACTTATAACTTCTAAATTTCAAGTTATATGTCGTTAAGCGAGAATTCAAACAAGCCGGAAATATAAATTTTTTAATTTCATAGATAGCTCCAATCCACCAGTTTGATTGAAAAACATTGTAACCATAATAGCAAGAAATAACAATTTACTGAACTAAATGTAACTGGTCAAAATTACTTAGTTTAAATTAGTATTATTTGGATAGACTGGGCAACATTTTTTGCATGTATTATTTGTGGGAATCTAATCGCAGTAACAAACATTGAACATGCGGAAAGAGTGGCCCGTAGTTTTAGTCGATATTTTTCCATTCTAAGAAACAGATCTGGGAAACAAAAGCCCGTAGTTATAGTCAAAATTAAGTCAACGCTACAGTTAGTTCCAGCTTTTTTGACAGGTATCCCATTGAAAATTATGTCAAAAAGCTGCAATTAACTTTAGAGTCGACTTAATTTTGACTATAACTACGGGCCTTTGTTTCCTAAATCCGTGTCTATGTATGGGAAAATACTGACTACATGTTAATAAGTTTGTTAAGGGGCCGAGTTTCTCTTCCATAGATGTACTGTGTTAAAATGTCCGCTTTTTTCGGTGGATACATTTGGATACAATTTTCAATCTGTTATGGATACTATAAAGCCTAAGGCAGTGGCAACACTGATCACAATATTTCTTGCGCTTCCGAGTTGCAACGAGGCGACAGCGATGAATTGCTCCCAAATCATCTCATACGAAGCGTGCTCAACTCAGAGCTTTAATAAATTTCCCCAACTGCTCGTGACTCCTCCAACAAAGGTTGGAAATATAACAAATTTTGTCTAATTTCACACTGCTTATTTATACTATTTGTAACAAAAACAGTTTATTGATAGAAGAAAAAAAACTAATTCATCTGAAGAAAGTAATATTCACAAATTATTTTTACTTATGAACTTACCAACTATAGGAAAAGCCTCGCCTTTAATAACTGCTTGGCAAATTGGACATTTAATTTCATTTTATTCATTTCAATGATTATAATTAGTACAATAAGATGTCTTATCTTTTATAGTACAACAAACAATAATTATTACAAAGGACATACGAACACAATAACGTCTATATAATTCCCTCATTACAAGTATGTATACATAAATTAAAAGTATAGAGGGAAAAATAAGTAAATAAATAAATAAATAGTAACGTTACAAAGTTAATGGAGAAGTAGCTTACATTTATTATAGATAGTCAGTTAAAAAAGTAAAGAAATTATAATAATAATTATATGCCAAATTTAAGTTTTATTATCAGAGAAGTAACTATAAAGAAGTCGCCTATAGTTGTTTTGGTTAAGAGTGTTCCTAATAGTAGCCGGAATAGAATTCCAGATACGAACGGTGTTGACAAAAAACAGTCTTGTGGAGGTTACATAATTAAAACTGGGTACAGTTAAGGTACAAGAACGGACAGATTTACTAAATACAAGCTTTTCATACAAATATGACGGTGTTTTTACTGACATCAGACGGAAAAGGAAATTGCAACTTCTAGCCTTCTGATAATCAAGAATATTAAAGCCTAAAAGACGAGACCTCCAAGTAGATATATGGTCAAACCTGCGCAAGCCATAAACATAACGTGTGACATGATTAAAAGCAATTTCAATTTTATGAGCAGATCTAGAATCAAGTTTGTTGTAAACTAACTCTGAGTAGATTATAAGTGGCAGTATGAGTTGGATGGCAAGTTTTCTTCTAATTTGAAGTATAGTGCACATACTGTTTTAGGTTACGCAGAGTACTATATACTCTACCCACAGCAGAGTTAATGTGGTCGATATCAGTAAGGCTGGAGTTAATTACAAAGCCAAGATTAGTGATTTTACTCACAGACTTTATTGGAGTGTTCCCAATGCATATTGCAGGAATTTTAAAGCACGAAACATTTTTCTTCGCGATGGGCAACACGTACGACTTTGCAGCATTGAGGCAGAGGCCATTGTTATTCGCCCAGTGCAACAAACATGATAAGTCGCTATTTATTTTAAAACACAGATCACTTGTATCAGTAAACCTACTCGACAAATACAGCTGGATATCATCAGCATATGCATGCATACTTACAAATTTACATGCATGGAATATATCATTAACAAAGAGACTAAATAATAAAGGACCTAGTATTGAGCCTTGGGGAACACCACTGGTTATTCTTCTTGGCTGAGAAACTCCTTGTCCCGTGCAAACATACTGGGTTCTGTCTGTCAAGTAACTTTCCATAATCTTTCGCGCGCTATCACCAAATCCGAAATATTGTTGGAGTTTTCAACTTAGCAATGTGTGATCAACTGAGTCGAATGCTTTCGAAAAGTCAAGCAGACAGAGCAGCGTTAGTTGACTTTTGTCAAAAGGTATGCGTATGTCATCTAGTATTTTCAATAATGCGGTTGAGCAGCTGTGCTTAGCTCTAAATCCTGACTGAAACGGTGAAAGTAAATTATATTTAAGCACATGTGCACTGACTTGCTCCGCTAACAAGCTTCCAAATACTTTAGACAGAGCTGGCAAAATACTTATGGGTCTAAAATCCCCCGGAGAGCTTGGTACTTTACTTGTGGGATGATGTCTAACAATGGCTACTTTCAACGCTTGAGGAAAACAAGAAGTCGTTATGGAATGATTAATTACATGCATAATGGTACTTATTATAAATGGCAAAATGATTTGAATAAACTTGATAGGAATTCCGTCTGATCCAGTTGCATTGGTCCCAATTCTAGAAATACATCGTATTATATCATACTCTGACACAGCCGAGAACTCAAATTTACTACCCGAATAACAAGAAGAGACACACGGCACAACATTAACAGGTTTTAAGCTACATAGAGGACTTTGAACTAAGGCATTATTAAGAATATCTGCACTCAGAGTACACTCTGGCACAACTTTACCACATACGCGTCGACTTTTTAGATTTCGCCACAAAGCACTTGGTGGAAGCGCAGGATCAAGACGTGACGAAAAGAATTTACATTTTTCCATTTTAATAATCCTGGTAGCCAGGTTCCTTGCTACCTTATAAGATTCCCAGTCCGCATCACACCTGTTCCTCCTTCAATGGCTGTATGCTTTATTACGCGCTTTAATTACAGCCCCAACCTTATTGTTGTACCATGGGCATGATGTGGATTTAACTTTATGAATACGAACAGGAATATGTTTACTGAAAGCATAAGAAATTTTATTATTAAGAAAATCTAGCTTCTCATTTACGGTTGATTCACACCAATTAACACAGGACAGATCAGAAAATAGAGCATTGCTGTCAAGCGAGCGGTAATCTCTAAAGGTGTATGCGCTTCCTTCACTCGAGCGGTCAAATTTAAGGTCCAATGTGCAAAAAATAAGGTCATGATCTGATAAAAACGATATCTGTACAAATTTTAGCACAATTGCACTGTCAGTAAACTAGGACTGCAATTTTTGGCATATCTTGTAGGTACATACATATTAACAACAGAGAGGCCAGCTCCGGCAACACTATCCAACAATTTGCCACTGCACGTATCACGAACAAGAAGATTAACAGTAAGATCACCACAGACAACTAAATAATCATAATCTACAATGTACGACGACAGCGACGAAAATAAAGAATCAAGACTTATGAGTTTATGAGGATTGTACACACATGACACTAATATTTTGGAAGGCTTATCATACACTTCGACAAATAAGTACTCAACACCAGGGCCTTCAGACATTAATATTGGTTTTATATTGATATTATTTTTGCAAAAAATTGCCACACCGCCACCTTTTTTACGTGTCCTATCATTTCGGATGAGCCTGTAGTTATTGGTGTTAAAGAGAGAATCATCCAATTCATATGAAAACCAGGTTTCAGTCACACAAATTACATCAACAGCAGAAGACTCAAACACAAACCTGATATAATCCATTTTCTCATTGTTCAAGCTTCTAGAATTAAAATGCACTATGTTGAAACCATTATGCTGCTGACATAAAACATTAATCATAGCCAGACTGTTATCAACAACACCGCGCGCTCCAATGCTAAATGACATAATTAAGCATATAAACCTAAACAACTATTGGACGAAAATAAGAACTCTTAATAACTAAACAAAGTACACTTAAACTGACCATCCTCACAATATATTTTGAGTGCAGTGTAAAGTAAAATAAATATAGATAAAAGAAAAAGGAGACGAAAGCTTTAAACTTCTTCAACAAGTAATTAAGCATTTGTGAATATGCATGTAAATACATATGCTTTAAAAACATCGCAGTGCATCAAGCGCAGAGATCTTCACTGGAGGAGAGTCTTTACCTGCTCTTACATAAACTTCACCTCTCAGCGTAAATGCAGATTTCAGTTTCCCAGCCCTTCTCAGTTTTATCGCCTCTTGCAATATTTTCTTATTCGACAGCGACAGATTCTCAAATATTCTGAATTGGCCTTCAAGACCAACTACAGACAGAGTTATTGCAGAATTAGTCCGCTTACGATACTCGCCAAAAGCACGCAGCGTTCGGTTGCGATCATACGGGCTGTGAAATTTTATGATTACCGCGTAATTCGCTCTACTCTCTTTATTTTCTTTATTATCTGGTCGCGCGGCTCTAAAAATATCACGATTCTGCGGAGCGAGGAAATCAATAGAGATGCAAATTTGATTAAATATGCTCCTAAGATTTTCCCCTTCCACATGCGGTACACCAAAGATGACAGCGTCAGCAGCAAGCTCCGAAATCGTTTTCTCTGCCTATGCTCTCTTTAGCTGGTTTTGCAATTGCTCCACTTTGCTCTTGAATTCGCCCAATTCATTTTCTAGCACAACTGTACGCTGCTCCGACTCGCTTGTTTTGTTTACTAGGGCAGCAACTTCTTCATCAATTCTCTTCGCTAATGTGTTCTCGAGCGCCGTTATTTTTTCAGACAAGCTATCAAATAGAGATTGCAGCTTATCAGATTGTTGCTGTGTTTTCTCCTCCAGGTCATGCAAAGTCGTGAGAACTGTTGCTAAAATCGCACTCTCGTCCAATTTCGGCGTTTTTGCCAACGGAGAACCTTTGCTGGTGCGACGTTTAAGAGCACCTGGGGGCAGGGGACATCACTTACAGCAAAATTTGTTGACAAACAAACGAATCAGCCAATAAATCAAATTAAATAAATATTTTAATATTTTCCGCACGTATATAGTTATAACGTCGTAGGTAGATCAACTTAAAGCAGATGTTTTGTATGCGAAACCGTAATTTCACTTGACTATGTTAAAAAACAACGATATTTTGATTTTAACTGAGGAGCGAAAAATTACACGTCCGCACTAGACACACTCACAGTTCGTTCATGGGATAAAAAACATATCGCATGCTTTTTAATATGTTGAAAACATTACTGGAAAACCTTGAAATGTTTGCATGGAACCATGGCGCAATAAACAAGTGAAGTAATAAAACAGCTTTCTCGCTGTATCTTCTGTCATTCCGCTGTCTTACAGTCAAATTTTAAAGGCAATTTTTCAAACAAGGCAGTGCCAAAATCTTTCTTCTCGTTCTAATTACTTCACCTGGTATAATTCCGCCATGGCATGAAACAAACAAAAGTTGCCGTTCATGATCGCAGTATATATATAACACAGAGAATACTAGGGCTATTCAGGGTGTTGTGGAAATGGCCTTGGATTTGCAATCGGAATGGCATTAGCAAATTTTATGCTTGCTGTCATGGCAACAGTGAGCATTTTATTGTTGTGAATTTACAAATGCAACGAATATGGAAATGCAAGAGCAAATGCACAAGATACTGAACAGCCCTATTGGTTTGAGTTTTATCTTCAGTTAAAATTTCTACATTATCATAACCATATCCGAGCTGTGGATTTCGTTTACGAATACGAAGGCATGATTCAATAATACAAGGTTAGATAATTATTGACAGCTGCGGTTTGACACTCCCTTACAAAAGGTTGCATTTACGGAGGACAGAGAAAGGGCAAGAATGCAATCCCTTGTTTCGAAAATGATTGTAGAAAAGTACGCAATGTAGGCAATTAGTAGTGAAATTCCTTTCGTAAGTTCAAATGTATTTGCAGGAAATCTGGCATTTTGAACGAAATGTTGAACGTAATATTGATATATCTACGTGAATTACGTAATTTATATGCTATTTAGCCGTATAAAAACTGCAAAATTACTCAAAATTAAAATAAGACTACTATGAGACTGATGTAAACATCCAATGCTTATGTTTTCATCAGTTAAATATGCTTCATATGCATATACAAATAAACATATTGCACAAAAGCTTATACTTTTATTTCACACCAAAGCTACACTGTGCGGTGCGAGAGAGACAACTGTCAGTTTATCGAACCTTGTATTATTGAATCATGATACGAAGGAACATGTGGTATGCAATAGCGATGTAAAAATATGTAAAATTTTACCTACTCTCAGACTTCTAAATTTGAACGTATACTCGGTACAAGCAGAGCAATAACACCATTTGCAATAATTCCCATTACTTGGATATTAAAAAGTAGTTTTAGAAGTGAACTAGTGTCATTTTATTATTATTCTTTTTTTTTTTCTTTTTCTGCTTTATTTGAAAGTTTGCCTATAATATATATATAAGTAGCGCTTATTGCTTGACATCTATTGCAGGCAATTCGATAGTTTGACAGCCATATTTTCATTTGAAAGAAAGCGGGCTGGTGATAACATCGATGAAATTTTGATATTAAATCAAAATAAAAATCTGCTCCCTATTGGATTATTTATGATTACGTTTTAAGAAATTATTCAGCAAGTTTTTTAAAGATTTAAATGTAAACACCGAAATTGAGAGAATGTTGTCTGGTGGCGTCATGCGGCAAATGCTTATTTCAAGACATAAAAGTGCCCACACACAAAAACTTGCAATCACATTGCTCGTAAAAATGACAGTTGGTAGGCCATCGGTGTTCGCCTGTGGAGTTCTGCGGTAAACGTTTGCTTGCTATCAATCTGTACTCCCGCTACTGCCTAATGCTAAGAACCGGTTTAGTGTTTTTGAGCGACTTTGATAATGCGCTGTTATCATACTTGTACATAAATACATTAGCATAACTGCATTATATTGGAATATGTACCACTAAATCATCCGATCTCTATACCGTAAGCCATTGTACTAGTTGAGCCAGAAGAAATTTTGTAGGCTGGTTAATTTGTACACCTAAGAATTGTCTTACTTGCATTTCGGTCATCTTCGCAAGCGCTAGCATATGCACTTGAAGCATTTTTAGTGAAACTCCTGCATATCGTTGTTGGTATTTCGCGCATTCATACTACTCGTTTTTTAATATTGTATAGAGCGCTAGCATGTAGTTGTAAGCAGCTAATACAAATCGCTTGTACATGGTTTTAGTTATTATTAAATAAAATTGGAAAAGCCTACGAACTATTTTATCGTACTTTATTTCGCATTTAATACGGGTCAGTAAATCGCAGCGAACGGCAGTGCACGCGAGTGACGAAAGCAGCCACAGTAGTTTGCTGAAATGACACGCTTATATATACACGAGATTTGGAAGATTTTATCCAGACGTCCAATCGACATGTTTGATATATCGTTGCAAAGGTCTTGCAGAGTGTGTCCAGAAAATATATTCAAGCTTCGTACACGATTAACCGGATTCTTAAAAATTTGGCTAAAGTGTTGCGAAACAAAAAACGTTTTATTGCTTTTGCCGGTTTAAGGGGGCATATGGGCACACCCAACATATTTAGTGTTATTCTATAGGCCAATACCTCTCAAACGATACCTTACATATTAAGTTCCGGCCACTAGTTGGAAAGATATAGAGGTATATGTGTTTTGGTTCGTGTCTCCACTACTAGATGCTTTGGTATGTATGTGGCGACTGTACGTACCATCATTTAATTTTTTTCAAACTTTCAGGAATTAAAGTACAAAAAAAAACCAAGAAGGTTTTGTTCCAGGATGTTTTGATTCGTATGCCTTTGTGGGCGAGGCTGCTGCCTGAAATTCGAAAAAAGGCAATTTTTTTAACTACCACTGAGGCCGCAGTACTCAGTCCATGTCATTGATGTGGATATCATTAGAAGGGTCTTCAAACAAGCTATGTAACGCTATCTTTTGTGTTTATAAAATATAAATACGACATAACGTTATCGCCTGAAAACTAAAAATCGGGCTGCTGAAAATAGAGATTTCGGGCATTTTCTCAAAAACTGGTCAGTCGATTTTATTCTAAGTTTCCACAAGTCTAGCGCAAAACCTTAGTTTCCATGTGGTATATAGCTTCTATCTGGGAAAACTCTTGTTGTGGAGATATTGATATTCAAATTGTCACTCCAAAAGGGGTCAAATGGTTAAAAATTAACAAATCCGCCTAATTTCGTTACTTTAAGATATAAAAATAACATACCCAATTCCCCGAAAAAAATTGCCCATTCCCCGATTGCCACTTAAACCGAAATTCTCTGCAAATAGGGGAACTTCCCGCGAGTTGACAAGTTGAAGGATGCAGCTGTGCTAATCACTTGGTACATGTGTTGGAAACCACAATTTGTGTGTATTTTAGAGTTCGTTTTTCAGTCATATGCCGAAATTGTAACATTTTCAACGTTTTAATTGTAGTTATGTACACAGTATTTAACTATGCTACTTGTGTTTATCACCCGCACTTAACCTACACGTACAATATTAGCTACAGTTGTACATAAATATATATGTATGAATGCATTTAGTTCACCCAATGTGCCGCTACTACTTACATACATATGTATAAATTGCCACTGAGCAAAACTACTTGAGAAAAAAGCATTAGTTTAATAATAGTTTAAGTAAAACTTCTTAAAAAAAGCCCATGTGTGCGCCACACACCCGGTATAAATCTTAACAAAAATATACTACGAGACAATCGCACGAGTACAGTTGTTTATTATCCAAAGTTGGTACCAAGTTGATGAGTTTTTATCATTTCTCATAGTTTGCTTTTAATTTTAATTTTTTCGAATACAGAGGATATGATCATTCTTTTTTGTTTTATTCCGTATACGAAAAATTATGTGTTTCAATGGACACATCGATTTGAATACATAATTTAGATTTAGAGAATATTTTTAGCAATTTATTTGATAAAAATAAAACATTTAGTTTATTGTTTGTATTTTCGTCGATTTTAAATTTGCTACCCCAAAATAATTGATATCAAATAAAACACCTCTTTGAGGTAAAATTTTCGAGTGACGAAAGCTAAACTAGAAACACAAAATTTATGATATCAATTTCGTTACGAAAATTATACGCATTTTTTAACTGCCTTTGAAACGTACGGAAAATCTTTTTTTTATTTATTCGGAACGTTGCGAAAATCCGTCTACTGCTAGAAGCACAAATTAAAAAACATAAATTTTGCAACGATTCGTTTGAATAAAAAAAGATTTTCCGCACGTTTCAAAGGCAGTTAAAAAATGCGTATAATTTTCGTCACAAAATTGATATCATAAATTTTGTGTTTCTAGTTTAGCTTTCGTCACTCGAAAATTTTACCTCAAAGAGGTGTTTTATTTGATAAGCTTATTGCCCCCGAAACATCGTTCTTTATTCAGATAATTTTGCTATTTTCGGAATACAGTTTCGGGTATTTTTTCAAGACCCCTTTTTTATATTAGTTCAAAGCTTCTAGGGTCTCTACTGTGGGTGCTTTCAAAAACTTATTCTATAAGACCATATGTACATAAACACTACTTTTGAAAACATAATTTTAATTTTTGCTGTGCAATATTTTTTGTTTTGCATGAATTGGTTTGCTTTTTATGTTATTTTTAAAATTTTGAGTTAAATGTACATAATTAAAAACAACATGAATTATTTTAATTTTTAATTTAAATTTAAGTTATATATTTAATTTTTGCTGTGCAATATTTTTTGTTTTATATGAATAGTTTTGCTTTTTATGTTAATTTTTATAATTTTGAGTTAAATGTATCGGTTTGCTTTTTGTTGTTTTTTATAATTTTGAGTTAAAGTATATAATTAAAAAAAAAAAACATGAATTATTTTAATTTTTGTTGTATTATTAGTTTAAGTTATATAGGTGAAAATATACCTCTGGGGGAACCGAACACCTAAAAAAAATCGGTAACGCGCCTGATTGCATACCTCATGGGTGGTGGGGCAAATACAATATCGCTAAATAAATACACACAAAGTTTAGTTTTAAAGTTTGTTTCATTATGGATACATATGTACATACATATTAGAGTATTCATCTAATCGGCTTAATGCCTCGCAACAGCGTAATCCTCGAAAATAAACCGGTTTTTCATTCAAAATAAAGTACGTTTACGATGCGTTTACGCCTTTAGATGAACTGTCCTATTGTCATAATGAATGCAAAAGGCCCTATTTGACATGTTTTTGGATATGGGGTTTTTAATAGAATATAAAATAATCTCCGAGAACCAAAGCCATCTCTTAAAGAATATCATTCCATATCTGTACAATTTCAAAATTGTCACAACAGGCCTATTGCATTGAATGTAATAAAATTCTCTGATTTACTTCAATACAGCTTTACGGCTTTAAAGTTCAGAATTTAAATATCTGTGCCGTTAAATTAAAGTAACCTTAGTCGAAAGGGCCTATTTCCATTTAAAGCAACATTTCATTGGGTTCCCAAACAAGTTTTCAATGTTTAACTAGCCATAG
The DNA here is from genome assembly GCF_013731165.1 of Rhagoletis pomonella. Lineage (NCBI taxonomy): Eukaryota > Metazoa > Arthropoda > Insecta > Diptera > Tephritidae > Rhagoletis > Rhagoletis pomonella. Next base: position 64,713,638 of record NW_023458556.1, read on the forward strand.
GCGCCGTTCAAAATGCCCTTTCAATAGAAGATTAATAAAAAATATAAAAAATTTAAATTGTAACTTATTATTTTTTGATTCGAAGTCAAACTTAAAGTAACTTAAGCTACTTTATTACTCCCTTTGTAAAAATTAATACCTATTTTGTTCTACTGAGATGCTGGTAATCGATACAGCTATGAAACTTTTTACATAAAGGAAGAGGTAGCTTTAATTTCTGCACATTTAAATAAATTTTTGGATTATCACAATATTACAGTAAATTAACGATATCACGCATTTCCCAAACCTTTTACTTTTTAGTTCTTAATACACACACACGCGCGTAAAAATATCTGCATCAAAATCTAAATAAATGGGTGCATACCAAATTGTCCAAATACAAAGCATCAGTCTCTCTTATTTCCAAACCTCAGCAGATTGTAGTGCCAACGGTTAGATAGTTTGCGCAAGTTAGATTTTTTCTTTAACTGCGGCTTCGAAATAAAAGGGACTGATGCTTTGTATTTTGACGTTTTGGAATGCACCCAATGCTACTTCGCCGTGGGTGTAGCGGTCTCGTGTTGCTTGAGCAAATCTCTATGCTAGAACCCATAGCGCAGATATTTTGACCAACCCAAGTATACAACGACTTCCCCAATTCATTCGAACACTTCACCTTACTTCCAAACCTTGGAACACATGTTGAAAAGTAATATCTTATAACTCACACAAAATCCTCATTGTGAATCTTTCACTGACCTGTACAAGCAGTTCAGGGCGCAACCAAGTTTGAGCGGCCATTACCCGGAGCTCCTCAAAAATACTTAATATAAACCATTTTACGGAAATACACATAGTAATTGGTATGAACTGCTACCGTATAAATTCACTACATGCGTTTGATTGAAGACCCCATTGTTTATCGTGGACATAAGTTCATCCAGCACATTCAATGGTCAATTACCCGGAGCTGCTCCAACGAGATGAGTAGATTTTAGTGAGCCTCACATGCCATTGCCTCTGGCTGCAAGCGGGATATCTGAGTATTAGAAAATAAATAGCAATTATCTATTAAAATTATATGAAAAGTATTTGTTTACAAAATGACCTGCTCTTCTCGCAATCTCTAAGAAAAATATAAGGTTCAATCCCGTATTCCTCGGACTCGGACTAGTAAAACTGTCAAAAAATAAAAATTCGCTCAGAGCGAGAAAGTAACAGTGAAAAGTACGGGATCGCTTTCTAGTAAGAAATGGTAACCTCTGTCAACTTCAACATAACCTCCAAATTTTGGTTGTAAATTTTTGTTTATTTTGTATGTAAACACACTAAGCTCACACATGTAAGTAACCAAAAATACTTTCAAATTCATTAGAATCCACTTAAACAAGTAATTAAATACTTTTCAATATGAATTAGCAGAGTGCACTTTTCTTTTGTTTACAATTTGGTTGCCAAACACACTACAGCTGATCGTTTGACACATTTACCAGAATTTACCAGCAAAAAATTCTCGGACTAAAACTGGTAACTTCTGACAGGAGAGAACCGTATTTACTCTCTTTTTTATCCTCTCAATAGTCAGAGAACTGAGTACGGGATCGATTTCCCGTAAATTCTGACTAATTCTGACTGATTCTGACTAGTCCGGACTCGTACGGGATCGCAACTATAAATTCACCACTCGGAGAAACGTCAAAGAACGTGAACCAGAGCTGCATTTTTGATACCCTAACATATATGAAAACATGCATCATACATATATACACAAGTACACACTACCACGGTAGCGGTGCTATAGCCCTATTCACTTTCCTGTCTATCATTCGCATGTGATCGCGGGCATCGAGCCGGTCGCCTTTAGTCTTACTATACTAGACAGGAGCAACGCGTGTAGTAGGTATTAAACAATTCAATTAAAGTGAACTAAAAAAAAAAAAAAAAATTAGAAAGTGCGTGTACTAATGCGGGTACTAGTGAAAATTCATATTTCAAGCAAAAAAAAGGAATTACGCAGAAAGAAATGCCTAACTGCAAAACAAAATTTCTATGTGGGCTTTGTATGTATGTTTAAAAGGTCTTGGCCTAAAAAAATAAAAAAGGGCCGTTATTATAATAATAAAAAGAAAGCAAAATATCGAAATATATACATATATATATAAATCACCTCTAAATTCATGCGGTGAATAAAAAAATGATATCACGTAACCTAACTCAAAACCAAATTCAAAAGGCAGAAGGAATAATAACCTGGAAACTGGCGGTGTGGAAGTAAGTACTAAAAACTATATAAATAAAATGAAATGCCTAGGAAACTTCGAAATCGCAAGCTTAGGAATTACCACAAAATTAAAAATAGCAAAATTTAGCAAATTCAGTAACTAATCCTTAAAACATATATGTATATACCTATGTAGATAATAAAATAAAGGAATTCAGTAACTCGTATGTACAAAAACTAAGGAAAAGTACTAAAAATTTAGGCGAATGGCCTACAAAGCAAAGAGAGGGTTTATCATGCCGCTGCGTGTAATTTTGTGACCGCCGCTCGCGTTCGTGCTGTTAAATGTTGTCCCGATGCTCCCACGTAGTTTTTGGTATATTTTGCAGCAAATTCGTCTTCCAGCACTCTCTGCTATTGCTGACGGTACCCGCGGGTATATTCAGCTATACTTTCCAGCGAGGTTAGGTGGTCATCAACCTACTATTTTGGGACGTATGATGGATCAGCTGTACGCTGCTTCACGTCACAGCCGACTGTGAAGTTGGTCGCTACTGTCGGACGGACGTGATTGTGATGTAGGTAGCTTCTCCGTTTGGATGTGATCCTTCTCAGGTCCCAACTGGATGGAGGTCCTTTTGCCCTATTTCCTCTGGCGGCCTATAAAAGACAAACAGAGTTTAGTCGATGTTTGAAAACATTATGTGAGCATTCGCATAGATGTATATACGCACATATGTATATACATACATATATGCACATATGCATATACGCATGCTCGCATATCTCATCGATGCCGTTTCGCAACCAAGGCGGTCCAAGACAATCACTCTTAAGTGAGCTCAAATAGCTTAAACCGATTGGGATATGAACGTTTATCCCAACAGGCCTCCAGGCCTGCCGGGGCATATATGTACATATGTATGTACACACATTTAGATGCATGCTTCTTAAAAACCACTTAACTTACCTCCTATTCCTGTGTAGCACTTCAAGACGGTCATCAAAAAAACTAAACACCATTAGCGGATTTATTTAATATAAGTTATGTATCTAGAAACTTCGAACGTTTTATTTGCGCACTTTCACCAACTTTTCGCACTGTTTTAACGCAACCACTTTAATGGCCCGTTGGTTACGGTTACCCCCTTTTATACGGCGATCAAACCAAATAAGCCCTTCATGCCACTCATACTAGCTCAACGGGGTTCACTTCGTGAGGACACCTATTCACACGCACACCCTCACACTGGGCTACATGATGTCTTATGCCCACCACAAAGTCCACTACCTGAATTCCACTGCTTCCGCTACAATGTTGCCAATGCCTCAGCAACATCATGGCCGCCGTATATACATGAATGCATGTATCTGCCACACTTCCTCTTAGGCAACCGCTGCCGCTACAGGCTCGGACCCGCCGATGGTGCCTGCAACATGGAGCGTGTGCGTAAAGAAATTAATAAGGCTGCCTGTTGCTTGTATTTGTTGCGTCCAACGTGTGGCCTCGACCCATGACTCCGGGCCTTTATATGTCAGTTGTTATTCCTTGGGCGTAATTGTTCACATCTTGAGACTAAATCACAGGACTACTTCTATTTGTACATATTTTACTACTACTTTAAAATATCACAGAAATAATTAAATAAATAAGTTAATAAATAAATTAATTAATAAATACATAATCACACCAAATATAGTCAAGTATAAAAAAAATAAGTAGATAAATAACACTAAGTAACAAAAAAAAAATGTCTCAGTCCTTGGGATGTGATTGTTATTTCCTAGTCTGTTATGCCTTAAAAGTATGGAAACCACCTAATATTCCTCGGAAACTTTGCTGTCGTGACGCTTCCTCTGACATGTGACTTTAACGAGTGGGCTTCTTGGGGAATTCCTCAGACTCGAAGATTTTCTTTATTTGTGGT
>NW_023458556.1:64717868-64720738 GCF_013731165.1 Rhagoletis pomonella
ATGCCTCAGCAACATCATGGCCGCCGTATATACATGAATGCATGTATTTGCCACACTTCCTCTTAGGCAACCGCTGCCGCTACAGGCTCGGACCCGCCGATGGTGCCTGCAACATGGAGCGTGTGCGTAAAGAAATTAATAAGGCAGCCTGTTGCTTGTATTTGTTGCGTCCAACGTGTGGCCTCGACCCATGACTCCTAGCCGGGCCTTTATATATCAGTTGTTTTTCCTTGGGCGTAATTGTTCACATCTTGAGACTAAATCACAGGACTACTTCTATTTCTACATACTTTACTACCTTCTTATTTTACACTATATCACAGGAGAGATAACCTACTTATATAAAATATCACAGAAATAATTAGATAAATAAGTTAATAAATAAATAAATTAATAAATACATAATCACACCAAATATTGTCAAGTATAAAAAATAAGTCGATAAATAATTGCAAAAATAATTAAATAGGTAAATTAGTCAAGTATGGAAATAAATTAATAAATAATTACTAAAAGTAAATAAATGAGTAAATTAGTCAAGTATGGAAATAAATAAATAAATAATTACTAAAAGTAAATAAATGAGTAAATTAGTCTAGTATGGAAATAAATAAATAAATAATTACGAAAAGTAAATAAATGAGTAAATTAGTCTAGTATAAATAGAAAGTCAGATATAACTAAAAATTAGGTAAAAAGGAAACATACAACATAAAACCTCTGGCACGTACAGCAGACATGCAACAATTAGAACAAGACTACATAAAACAAGCATCTACTTTGCAAAAATGTCCTTAGCGTGGTATATGCCAATCCTTTTCCCGCTACTGTCTCCAAGCTCGTACATAGCATTACCTATAACCTTTAAAACTACACATTTAATTTGCCTGGGAGCTAATTTGGCATTATAATTTTCTAGTTGCGAGCTTTGTTTAAAGTTTCGGCGATACACCACTTGTCCAATTTGAAACTTGACGTCCCTACTTCTCGTGTCATAAACCTTTTTGCTCCTTTCGTGGGCTAACTTTAGCTCTTTCATAATTTTATTCCTCAATAGTTGCAACCTGTCGTTTGCCGCCTCAACTTCACAGTCATTATCCCTTAGGGCGCCCAACTTTCGGTATAGCTCATAAGATGCAGCATGCTGTATCATAGGCATACCGAAAGTGGCGTGGTACGGGGATGTGTTTATTGCCGAGTGTGCAATACTGCGAAGCGCGAAGGCAGCATCACTGACATGCTTATCCCAGTTACGCTGGTTCTCTTTTATGAATGACCTAATGATCTGTAACACCGATCGGTTGACTCGTTCTGCCGCATTTCCTTGTGGTGAATAGAAAGCGGTTTTCACATGTTTCGTGCCGTATTTATCTAAGAAACTGGTAAACATGTCCGAAGTGAATTGTTTTCCATTGTCCGAATGGACATATTCAGGGACTCCGAATATATGGAAAACATCTTTTTCTAAAAATTTTATCACTTCCGCTGAAGTTGCTTTACGCATAGGTTTTAAAAACACGAACTTAGAAAAGTGATCGAGACAGACAAAGACATACACATTACCATCACTAGTACGAGGATACGGACCCATGAAATCTATGAACAATCGCTGAAAAGGTCGCTCAGTGATATGCTGTTTCCCCATTCGCGGTTTCTTAAAAACATTTTGCGTTTTATTTGACTTGCAGATTTCACATGCTTTGACGTGCGTACATACATCAGCTACCATCCCCGGCCAGTAATATTTCTCTCGTAGTCGTGTCAGAGTTTTATAGATGCCACCATGACCTGCGGAAGGTGAGCTTTGAGAAGACTCTACCAGCCCCGGCCTTAACTCCGACGGAACCCAGAGCTTCCAGGCTTGGTCCGCTTGAAGCCCGTTTCCCCTGTTGAACTGTGTTCGTCGGTAAACGTAGCCGTCTGAAATGCACAGGTCTGGAAGTCTGTCCTGGTTCTCTGTCACAGTCTTTTTCAGCTCAGTGTATTCCTCGGACTTGAAATATGGAGACTCAAAACAAACATCCATCATCCTTTCATTTGCTTTTAATTCGTCCATATTAATGCGAGATAAAGTATCGGGTACGATGTTTAGCGCTCCCTTCCTATGTTGGATATCAAAATTATATCCTTGCAGTTTCAGGCTCCATCTCGCTAATCTGCCAGCCAAATCTTTTTGATTTATGAGCCATTTTAGGCTGGCATGATCAGTTATTATCGTAAATGGGAGCCCTTCCACATATGGCCTGAACCGTTTAACACTCAAAACTGCAGCGTAGCATTCAAGTTCGGTTATGCTGTAGTTCTTTTGCGCTTTATTTAGCTTGGCAGACATGTAGGCGATCGGTCGTTCGTTGTTGTCATCGTCCAATTGAAACAGTACCCCACCCACTCCGTCAGTCGATGCGTCGCATTGGATAAAAAAACGTCAATTAAAGTCCGGATGTATCAGTACGGGAGCTGAGATCAAACTTTGTTTCAGTTGATCAAAGGATCTCCTAGCTTCGTCAGTCATGGCGAATTTTTTTATATTGTCTTTGGAGAGGCAGTCGTGCAGCGGAGCTGCAATGGTCGCATAGTCCTGGATGAAACGTCGGTACCAGCCCGACATGCCCAGGAATCGTCGTAGTTGTTTTGGGGTTTTGGGTTCTGGAAAATCCCTCACCGCTGCCACCTTGTTGGCATCCGTTCTAATGCATCCATCCCCGACTACATAGCCGAGATACCGCACCTCCTTGAAGCAAAACTTGCTTTTCTCCACATTTATTGTTAATTTAGCCTCACGCAAACACCGAGCGACCTTTTCTAATAAACATAAATGAGACGAAAATTCTTCTGAACACACTAACAGATCATCCAAATAGACAAACACA
>NW_023458556.1:64720838-64722479 GCF_013731165.1 Rhagoletis pomonella
CGGATGCCAACAAGGTGGCAGCGGTGAGGGATTTTCCAGAACCCAAACCCCCAAAACAACTACGACGGCTCCTGGGCATGTCGGGCTGGTACCGACGTTTCATCCAGGACTATGCGACCATTGCAACTCCGCTGCACGACTGCCTCTCCAAAGACAATATAAAAAATTTCGCCATGACTGACGAAGCTAGGAGATCCTTTGATCAACTGAAACAAAGTTTGATCTCAGCTCCCGTACTGATACATCCGGACTTTAATAGACGTTTTTTTATCCAATGCGACGCATCGACTGACGGAGTGGGTGGGTTACTGTTTCAATTGGTCGATGACAACAACGAACGACCGATCGCCTACATTTCCGCCAAGCTAAATAAAGCGCAAAAGAACTACAGCATAACCGAACTTGAATGCTACGCTGCAGTTTTGAGTGTTAAACGGTTCAGGCCATATGTGGAGGGGCTCCCATTTACGATAATAACTGATCATGCCAGCCTAAAATGGCTCATGAATCAAGAAGATTTGGCTGGCAGATTAGCGAGACGGAGCCTGAAACTCCAAGGATATAATTTTGATATCCAACATAGGAAGGGAGCGCTAAACATCGTACCCGATACTTTATCTCGCATTAATATGGACGAATTAAAAGTAAATGTAAGAATGATTGATTTTTGTTTTGAGTCTCCATATTTCAAGTCCGAGGAATACACTGAGCTGAAAAAGACTGTGGCAGAGAACCAGGACAGACTTCCAGACCTTTGCATTTCAGACGGCTACGTTTACCGACGAACACAGATCAACAGGGGGGACGGGCTTCAAGCGGACCAAGCCTGGAAGCTCTGGGTTCCGTCGGAGTTACGACCGGGGCTGGTAGAGTCTTCTCACAGCTCACCTTCCGCAGGTCATGGTGGCATCCATAAAACTCTGGCACGACTCCGAGAGAAATATTACTGGCCGGGGATGGTAGCTGATGTATGTACGCCCGTCAAAGCATGTGAAGTCTGCAAATCAAATAAAACGCAAAATGTGTTTAAGAAACCGCTAATGGGGAAACAGCATATCACTGAGCGACCTTTTCAGCGATTGTTCATAGATTTCATGGGTCCGTATCCTCGTACTAGTGATGGTAATGTGCATGTCTTTGTCTCGATCACTTTTCTAAGTTCGTGTTTTTAAAACTTATGCGTAAAGCAACCTCAGCGGAAGTGATCAGATTTTTAGAAAAAGATGTTTTCCATATATTCGGAGTCCCTGAATATGTCCATTCGGACAATGGAAAACAATTCACTTCAGACATGTTTACCAGTTTCTTAGATAAATACGGCACGAAACATGTGAAAACCGCTTTCTATTCACCACAAGGAAATGCGGCAGAACGAGTCAACCGATCGGTGTTACAGATCATTAGGTCATTCATAAAAGAGAACCAGCGTAACTGGGATAAGCATGTCAGTGATGCTGCCTTCGCGCTTCGCAGTGTTGCACACTCGGCAATAAACACATCGCCGTACCACGCCACTTTCGGTATGCCTATGATACAGCATGCTGCATCTTATGAGCTATACCGAAAGTTGGGCACCCTAAGGGATAATGATTGCGAAGTTGAGGCGGCAAACGACAGGTTGCAACTATTGAGGAATAAAAT
>NW_023458556.1:64722579-64726158 GCF_013731165.1 Rhagoletis pomonella
CATAAAAGAGAACCAGCGTAACTGGGATAAGCATGTCAGTGATGCTGCCTTCGCGCTTCGCAGTGTTGCACACTCGGCACTAAACACATCGCCGTACCACGCCACTTTCGGTATGCCTATGATACAGCATGCTGCATCATATGAGCTATACCGAAAGTTGGGCGCCCTAAGGGATAATGATTGCGAAGTTGAGGCGGCAAACGACAGGTTGCAACTATTGAGGAATAAAATTATGAAAGAGCTAAAGTTAGCCCACGAAAAGAGTAAAAAGGTTTATGACACGAGAAGTAGGGACGTCAAGTTTCAAATTGGACAAGTGGTATATCGCCGAAACTTTAAACAAAGCTCGCAACTAGAAAATTATAATGCCAAATTAGCTCCAAGGCAAATTAAATGTGTAGTTTTAAAGGTTATAGGTAATGCTATGTACGAGCTTGGAGACAGTAGCGGGAAAAGGATCGGCATATACCACGCTAAGGACATTTTTGCAAAGTAGATGCTTGTTTTATGTAGTCTTGTTCTAATTGTTGCATGGTTGCTGTTCGTGCCAGGGGTTTTATGTTATATGTTTCCTTTTTACCTAATTTTTAGTTATATCTGACTTTCTATTTATACTTGACTAATTTACTCATTTATTTATTTTTTGTAATTATTTATTTATTTATCTCCATACTTGACTAATTTACTCATTTATTTACTTTTCGTAATTATTTATTTATTGACTAATTTACTTATTTATTTACTTTTCGTGATTATTTATTTATTTATTTCCATACTTGACTAATTTACCTATTTAGTTATTTTTGCAATTATTTATCTACTTATTTTTTTTATACTTGACTATATTTATTGTGATTATGTATTTATTAATTAATTTATTTATTAACTTATTTATTTAATTATTTCTGTGATATTTTATATAATTAGGTTATCTCTCCTGTGATATAGTGTAAAATAAGAAGGTAGTAAAGTATGTAGAAATAGAAGTAGTCCTGTGATTTAGTCTCAAGATGGGAACAATTACGCCCAAGGAAAAACAACTGACATATAAAGGCCCGGCTAGGACTCATGGGTCGAGGCCACACGTTGGACGCAACAAATACAAGCAACAGGCCGCTTTATTAATTTCTTTACACACACGCTCCATGTTGCAGGCACCATCGGCGGGTCCGAGCCTGTAGCGGCAGCGGTTGCCTAAGAGGAAGTGTGGCAGATACATCCATTCATGTATATACGGCGGCCATGATGTTGCTGAGGCATTGGCAACATTGAAGCGGAAGCAGGAAACCCGTTGAGCTAGTATGAGTGGCTTATTTGGTTTGATCGCCGTATAAAAGGGGGTAACCGTAACCAACGGGCCATTAAAGTGGTTGCGTTAAAACAGTGCGAAAAGTTGGTGAAAGTGCGCGAATAAAACGTGCGAAGTTTCTAGATACATAACTTATATTAAATAAATCCGCTAATGGTGTTTAGGTTTTTTTGATGCCCGTCTTGAAGTGCTACACAGGAATAGGAGGTAAGTTAAGTGGTTTTTAAGAAGCATGCATCTAAATGGGTGTACATACATATGTACATATATGCCCCGGCAGGCCTGGAGGCCTGTTGGGATAAACGTTCATATCCCAATCGGTTTAAGCTATTTGAGCTCACTTAAGAGTGATTGTCTTGGACCGCATTGGTTGCGAAACGGCATCGATTAGATATGCGAGCATGCGTATATGCATATGTGCATATATGTATGTATGTATCACATAATGTTTTTAAACATCGACTAAACTCTGTTTGTCTTTTATAGGTCGCCAGAGGAAATAGGGCAAAAGGACCTCCATCCAGTTGGGACCTGAGAAGGATCACATCCAAACGGAGAAGCTACCTACATCACAATCACGTCCGACCGACAGTAGCGACCAACTTAACAGCACCACTAACACGAAACGCACCGGCACATGTGAAAACCAACGCAAATTGAAGGCACTGAGTTTTTCGACGATATAATTGTATACGTATGTCGGGCTGTGACGTGAAGCAGCGGACAACTAATCCATCATACGTCCCAAAATAGTAGGTTGATGACCACCTAACCACGCTGGAAAGTATAGCTGAATATACCCGCGAGTACCGTCAGCAATAGCAGAGAGGGCTGGAAGACGAATGAGCTGCAAAATACACCAAAAACTACGTGGGAGCATCGGGACAACATTCAACAGCACGAACGCGAGCGGCTGTCACAAAATTACATTAAACCCTCTCTTTGCTTTGTAGGCCATTCGCCTAAATTTTTAGTACTTTTTCCTTAGTTTTTGTACATACTAGTTACTGAATTCCTTTATTTTATTAGCTACATAGGTATATACATATATGTTTTAAGGATTAGTTATTGAATTTGTTAAATTTTGCTAATTTTAATTTTGTATTAATTCCTAGGCTCACGATTTCAAAGTTTCCTAGGCACTGCATTTATTTATACAGTTTTTAGTACTTTTTCTTTAGTTTCTGTACATACTAGTTACTGAATTCCTTTGTTTTATTAGCTACATAGGTATACACATATATGTTTTTAAGGATTAGTTACTGAATTTGCTAAATTTTGCTATTTTCAATTTTGTGGTAATTCCTAAGCTTGCGATTTCGAAGTTTCCTATGCATTTCACTTTATTTATATAGTTTTTAGTACTTACTTCCACACCGCCAGTTCCCAGGTTATTATTCCTTCTGCCTTTTGAATTTGGTTTGGAATTAGGTTACGTGATATCCATTTTTTTTTATTCACCGTATGAGTTTAGAGGTGATTTATATATATATGTATATATTTTGATATCTTACTTTCTTTTTATATTATAATAAGGGCACTTTGATTAGTTTTTTTTTGGCCAAGACCTTTTAAACATACATACAAAGCCCACATAGATATTTTGTTTTGCAGTTAGGCCTTTCTTTCTGCGTAATTCCTTTTTTTTGCTTGAAGTATGAATTTTCAATAGTACCCACACTAGTACACGCACTTTCTATACTTTTTTTGTTTTTCTTTGGATTTTATTTTTAATTTTGCTTTTTTTTTGTTCACTTTAATTGAATTGTTTAGTACCTACTACACGTGTTGCTCCGGCCTAGCATAGTAAGACTAAAGGCGACTGGCTCGCTGCCCGCGATCACATGCGAATGATAGACAGGAAAGTGAATAGGGCTATAGCACCTCTACCGTAGTAGTGTGTACTTATGTACATATGTATGATACATGTTTTCATATATGTTAGGGTATCTCTAACATACTGCTACACAACACATCCCATAGGTGTGGAATTTTTTATCAGCTAAAACTTCGGAACCATACGTCACACGAACTTGAAATTTGGTATGCGAAGACACCAATGGTAGGAGCTTATAGGAGGGTATATATAAACGAGTTTGCTACAGCAGGCGCGGCACATCCCATAGGCCTGGGATCAGCTATAACTTCGGAACCAAAAGTCACACGAACTTGAAATTTGGTTTGCGGACATATCAATGATAGGTGCTTATAGGAGGGTATATATAAGCGAGTTTGTAAAAAGGAGCGTGGCACATCCCATAGGCGTGGAA
>NW_023458556.1:64726168-64727491 GCF_013731165.1 Rhagoletis pomonella
AGCTATAACTTCGGAACCATAAGTCACACGAACTTGAAATTTGGTATACAGACATTTCAATGGTAGGTGCTTATAAGAGGGTATGTATAAACGAGTTTGTAAAAGGGGGCGTGGGACATCCTATAAACATGGAATTTTTGATCAGCTATAACTTCGGAACCATAAGTCACACGAACTTGAAATTTGGTATGCAGACATATCAATGGTAGGTGCTTATACGAGGGTATATATAGACGAGTTTGTAAAAGGGGCGTGGCGCATCCCTTAGGCGTGAATTTTTTTATCATCTATAACTCCGGAACCATAAGTCCCTCGAACTGGAAATTTAATATGCAGACATATCAATGGTAGTTGCTTATAGGAGGGATATATAAAAAAAGTTTGTAAAAGGGGGCGTGGCACATCCCACAGGCGTGGATTTTTTTTATCAGGTATAACCTCGGAACCATAATTCGCACGAGCTTGAAATTCGGTATGCATGTATAGCTATGGTAGGTGGTTATAAAAAAATAAATATAAATGAGTTGTAAAAGATGGTGTGGTAAATCCCAGAGGCGTAGAAATTTTTATCAGCTATAACTTCAAACCCATAAGTCACATGAAATTTTAATTTGGTATGCAGATATATCTATGGTAGGTGCTTTTACGAGGGTATATATGTATAAACGAGTTTGTTAAAGGGGGGCGCGGCACATCCCATAGGCCTGGGATCAGCTATAACTTCGGAACCACAAGTCACACGAACTTGAAATGTTGTTTGCGGACATATCAATGGTAGGTGCTTATAGGAGGGTATATATAAGCGAGAATGTAAAAAGGAGCGTGGCACATCCCATAGGCGTTGAACTTTTTTTATCAGCCATAACTTCGCACCATAATCCCCACGAACTTGAAATGTGGTATGCAGACGTATCAATGGTAGGTGCTTATTTGAGGGTATATAAAAACGAGTTTGTAAAAAGGGGCGTGACACATCCCATAGGCGTGGAATTTGAAATCTGGTATGCAGACATATCAATGGTAGGTGTTTGTAGGAGGATATATATAAACCAGTTTGAGAAAAGGGGCGTGGCATATCCCATAGGCGTGGAATTTTATATCTGCTATAACTTCGGAACCACAAGTCACACGAACGTGAAATTTGGTAGGCAGACATATCAATGGTAGGTGATTATACGAGGGTATATATAAACGAGATTGTAAAAGGGGCGTGGCACACCCCATAGGTGTGGAATTTTTTATCAGCTATAACTTCGGAACCACAAGTCACACGAATTTGAAATTTGGTATGCAGACATATCAATGGTAGATGATTATACGAGG
>NW_023458556.1:64727591-64728969 GCF_013731165.1 Rhagoletis pomonella
AAAAAAAGTTCCACGCGTATGGGATGTGCCACGCTCCTTTTTACAAACTCGCTTATATATACCCTGCTATAAGCACCAACCATTGATATGTCCGCAAACCAAATTTCAAGTTCGTGTGACTGGTGGTTCCGAAGTTATAGCTGATCCCAGGCCTATGGGCTGTGCCGCGCCCCCTGTAGCAAACTCGTTTATATATACCCTCCTATAAGCACCTAACATTGATGTCTCCGCATACCAAATTTCAAGTTCTTGTGACTTATGGTTCCGAAGATTTAGCTGATAAAATATTACACGCCTATGGGATGTGCCACGCCCCTTTTAACAAACTCGTTTATACATATATACCCTCGTAAAAGCACCTACCATAGATATGTCTGCATACCAAATTGAAATTTCATGTGACTTATGGGTTTGAAGTTATAGCTGATAAAAATTTCCACGCCTCTGGGATTTGCCACGCCATCTTTTCCAACTCATTTATATTTATTTTTTTTATAACCACCTACCATGGCTAAACATGCATACCGAATTTCAAGCTCGTGCGAATTATGGTTCCGAGGTTATACCTGATAAAAAAAATCCACGCCTGTGGGATGTACCACGCCCACTTTTACAAACTCGTTTATATATGCCCTCCTATAAGCACGTACCATTGATATGTCTGCATATTAAATTCCCAGTTCGAGGGAGTTCTGGTTCCGGAGTTATAGATGATAAAAAAATTCACGCCTATGGAATGCGCCACGCCCCTTTTACAAACTCGCGTATATTTACCCTCGTATAAGCACGTACCATTGATATGTCTGCATACCAAATTTCAAGTTCGTGGGACTTATGGTTTCGAAGTTATCGCTGATAAAAAATTCCACGCCTATGGAATGTGCCACGCCTCTTTTTACTACTACTCTTTTAAACTAGTTTATACGCACCCTTCTATAAGGACATACCATTGATATGTCTGCGTACCAAATTTAAACTTCTTGGGACTTACGGTTCCGAATTTATAGCTGATTAAAAATTCCACGCCTATGGGATATGCCACGCCCCGTTTTACAACTCATTTATGTATACCCTCCTATAAGCACCTGCCATTGAATTGTCTGCATACCAAATTTAAAGTTCGTGGGACTTATGGTTCCGAAGTTATGGTTGGCCCCCCTTTCACAAACTCGTACATATCTACCCTCGTATAATCACCTACCATTGATATGTATGTCTGCATACCAAATTTCAAGTTCGTGTGACTTCTGGTTCCGAAGTTATAGCTGCCACGACCTCTTTCACGAACTCATTTATATATACCCTCAGATAAGCACCTACCATTGATACGACTGCATACCACATTTCAAGTTCGTGGGGCTTATGGTGCGAAGTTATG
>NW_023458556.1:64729069-64730447 GCF_013731165.1 Rhagoletis pomonella
CATAACTTCGCACCATAAGCCCCACGAACTTGAAATGTGGTATGCAGTCGTATCAATGGTAGGTGCTTATCTGAGGGTATATATAAATGAGTTCGTGAAAGAGGTCGTGGCAGCTATAACTTCGGAACCAGAAGTCACACGAACTTGAAATTTGGTATGCAGACATACATATCAATGGTAGGTGATTATACGAGGGTAGATATGTACGAGTTTGTGAAAGGGGGGCCAACCATAACTTCGGAACCATAAGTCCCACGAACTTTAAATTTGGTATGCAGACAATTCAATGGCAGGTGCTTATAGGAGGGTATACATAAATGAGTTGTAAAACGGGGCGTGGCATATCCCATAGGCGTGGAATTTTTAATCAGCTATAAATTCGGAACCGTAAGTCCCAAGAAGTTTAAATTTGGTACGCAGACATATCAATGGTATGTCCTTATAGAAGGGTGCGTATAAACTAGTTTAAAAGAGTAGTAGTAAAAAGAGGCGTGGCACATTCCATAGGCGTGGAATTTTTTATCAGCGATAACTTCGAAACCATAAGTCCCACGAACTTGAAATTTGGTATGCAGACATATCAATGGTACGTGCTTATACGAGGGTAAATATACGCGAGTTTGTAAAAGGGGCGTGGCGCATTCCATAGGCGTGAATTTTTTTATCATCTATAACTCCGGAACCAGAACTCCCTCGAACTGGGAATTTAATATGCAGACATATCAATGGTACGTGCTTATAGGAGGGCATATATAAACGAGTTTGTAAAAGTGGGCGTGGTACATCCCACAGGCGTGGATTTTTTTTATCAGGTATAACCTCGGAACCATAATTCGCACGAGCTTGAAATTCGGTATGCATGTTTAGCCATGGTAGGTGGTTATAAAAAAAATAAATATAAATGAGTTGGAAAAGATGGCGTGGCAAATCCCAGAGGCGTGGAAATTTTTATCAGCTATAACTTCAAACCCATAAGTCACATGAAATTTCAATTTGGTATGCAGACATATCTATGGTAGGTGCTTTTACGAGGGTATATATGTATAAACGAGTTTGTTAAAAGGGGCGTGGCACATCCCATAGGCGTGTAATATTTTATCAGCTAAATCTTCGGAACCATAAGTCACAAGAACTTGAAATTTGGTATGCGGAGACATCAATGTTAGGTGCTTATAGGAGGGTATATATAAACGAGTTTGCTACAGGGGGCGCGGCACAGCCCATAGGCCTGGGATCAGCTATAACTTCGGAACCACCAGTCACACGAACTTGAAATTTGGTTTGCGGACATATCAATGGTTGGTGCTTATAGCAGGGTATATATAAGCGAGTTTGTAAAAAGGAGCGTGGCACATCCCATACGCGTGGAACTTTTTTT
>NW_023458556.1:64730547-64737342 GCF_013731165.1 Rhagoletis pomonella
GGTTTTGTACTTTAAACGACGATATGTATATTCTTTACAAACTTCCAAACTGACGTAGGCTTTACGCATTTGCAAACTTGTAGATTGTTAAAATTTTTAATGGCAAAAGTTGTAATCCGAAAATCCTATGCAGAAAGACATACAAACTTTGCGAATTTTATACATAGGCTGACTTCCAAAACATCAATTGCTTTGCATACGTACAAGGTATAATGTTCCTTAACGCCGAACTACAAAATATTGACAATATATACTTTTCCAAAACGCACCCGAAAAGTTATCGAACAGCATCGCTAGAGCAATCAGCGCATCAGAAACAAAGTTGATGCTTCGTTTGTTATTGGTTACAATTGGTGTTTTAAAAATGGAAAATTCAGAAAATTTGTTCATTGCTATATTGAATATTTAAAATATGCGATGTATGTATATGGGCAAATCTAAAAAATAGGTACACTTTCAAACAAAAAATTTTAATGTTTAAATTTGTGAGCTCACCTATGTTTTATATATCATTTTATTCGTAATCTCTTAATAAATCTATTAATATAAGTGTAATTCATATTCATCAAGTGCTTCAAAAGTTAGACGAGGAATAAGCATGAAATAGAAAACAAAAGAATAAGCTGGGTTGAAATTACGCTGTTCAAGTTGTAAACTTTGAGGAAAGATTTTGAAAGTTGAACTCACTTAATTGGGATGTTCTAAATTCAATGGCATGCCCTGTTTTACCAGATTGGCTCCGGTTTTCGAGATAACGGTACTTGAACATTTGATTAAATTTTAACTATTTTATAAATAACTCCCTCAATTTTGAAGTTATTTTACTAAAATTTTGCACATAACAGTTTTTTAATATTACCTTAATTATTCCTTAAAATTATCGAAATAGGTTAACATTAACATATAGCTCCAATACAACTGATTACTCAGATATGTGTTTTTGCGCAATAACACTAACTTCATATCTGAATAATAAATTGTATGCGTGCTATATGTTAAATTGAACCTATACTAAATTTTAACCTGTTTAATTGAAGGAGTTATAACGCAAAACAACGTCTCAGATCAATCAGTTGTATGGGAGCTATATGTTTTAGTGAACCGATTTCGATGATTTTATGGAATAGTTAAGGTAATATTAAAAAACGGTTATGTGCAAAATTTTAGTAAAATATCTTCAAAACCCAGGGACTTTTTTTATAAAATAATTAAAATTTAAGGAAAGTTTCAAGTACCGCTATCTCGAAAAGTGGAGCCAATAGGGTAAAACTTAGGACGCCATTGAATTCAGAAGGCTCCAATTAAGTAAGAGCAACTATCAGAACATTTGTCGAAAAAAAGTTGCTTTGATACCACTCTCGAAATATTCTGACTAAAAGAAGTAGCATCATTAAGAGTAGTAAATCAGGGTTTTTACACACTTCTAGAGATAAATTTTTTGAAGCATTTTACAGGTATATGTAATTTTATAAGGACTAGCAGTTATAGAAAGATTTAGATCGTTTCGACGTGTTTTCCAAATGTGGCTTTAATTAAAGTGTTTTTGGAATAAAAATTACGCTCAAGATCGCAGAATATTTTATCTTTAAAAGTTGGTTTATTCTGAAAGCACAGCTCTTGCTCAGGTATGAAATTATTCGTAATTGTTTGTAGTATACAATACATACTTAAAAAGTTCTTAAACTTAAATGCTTCAAAAACTATACGCGATAAACCGAAAATTTCGAAAATTGTGACTTGCCATTTCGTTATTTTTTAATGCACACTTTTCTTACCTACTACATTTGAAGTGTACACATAAGTACTAATTGCACATACAATTTCAAATCAGTATATGGTGTGCTTCAAAAGTTATGGCATAATTAATTTTTCACCTCTAAAAATTACATAAAAAATTCACTTGTTTTCATTATTATTTTTTATTTAAACACCTATTATTCAAAAGTTATGCGGCAAATTGATGAAATTTTTTTTTGAGGCTTCAAGTATACGTCAATGAATTATATCCAAAAGCAACCAGCTTGATATAGTTTCCAACAGTGAAAATAAAGCTAAAAAACACCAAGGTTACCTGTTTTTTAGATTTGCCCATATGGTTGCAAAGTGTCGCAACTCTGCATATACAAACAGTTTGAATACCGCAGTATAACAGTATCCAAATATTGTATTGAAACGTTTTCGTGTACGTTTGTTAACAAAGGTACCTTTCAGCACAACTCTAAATTTTTATTGGCGTTTTTTTTATTTATTGTTATTAACTGTCAACGCACGCAAAACGGCAAGGGTTAACCAGCGTTCGTGTTGCTTTGGCGTCAGCATTGCCTATGTGAACAGCTTCATATAAACCCTGCAGTGAAAACCCAAACCAGTTAGACAAAATACTAGTTCATAAACTAGTATGTGCCTACCAGTTCGACATTTTCGAAGAACTTAAGCGTTCAGCGACATCTGCCTTTGAATTGCCAAAGCCTAAAATAAAACGCAATTAATTGCTTTTCTTACAAATGTCGGCTGTGGCGTCACGTGAAGACTACTGGTTCTGGTTCTGGGATCGCAGGTTCGAGGCCGCTTGGAGGTGGTTAAGATTTTTAAAGTTAGATCAATGTAAGTAGGAATAATTATTTCAATTTAAATATAAATAACAAACTTAAAAATCTAGTTGCATTACAAAAAAAAAGAAACAAATATATGGGAAGAAATACTTGTGTCATAAAAAAGTATATAAAAAAAAAATATTTTTTTTAAATTAAATTTAAGAATAACAAAAAAACCCCTAAATAAAAAATATAAATAAAAGAAATACTAAAAAAATTAAAAAATTTCTTTTTAATATTTTTATTGAGCTTTGTACCACGTTTGTTTATTAGGAAAAATTGAAAAAGCAACAAAGTCTAAGCGGTAGAAGTTATAGCACTATTTCGGAGATCACCACATCTCATCAGACTTCTTTTTCTAGACTTCAGCAGAATGATGCTACTAGTAGATGCTGATGCATAGCCTGACAATTGACATCTCGTAGGACATCGCAATGTTAAAAATACCAGTCGCTAACATTGAAAAAGGATAGAACGTGAACTAGTTGGGCTGAAACGCAAACTGGTAGAATTCTAGTTCACAACTAGTAGCTTTCCCTGCAGGGAACGTATGTCGTCGGTGATACTCCAAAACGGTCTATGTTTATTAGTACCCTTGACACTACCTTGGTCTCTTACTTGCACCGGAATGCATTTGCAAATCGTTACACTCTAATAAACGCATAACAAAACTGTCTACCTTTGGCTGATAAAGATGAACGATTGCCACAAGCGATCAGATACATATATCAGATCAATTAAGCACCAGAGGTATTAAGTGACTTAGAACGTTTTGCAGTATGACCGACGATGTATTTATCTTATCTGTCAAAGCAAAACCAACGCCAAAGCAGCACGGAAGACGTATGTGCCAGAGTCTTAACTGCTACGCAGTTTTTTTGAAGTGAAAACTACTTTAGCGGCGGGAGTTATTTGAAACTCAATGAAAAAAAACTTGACAACAGCAAAAAACAGTACGCATTTGTATGTTATTTGCCTCTATGGGTGTAGTTATGTCTACTCATAGAATTCAAGCGAAGGGTTGAAGTCAAATCGAAGTGATTTAAGGCTCCGGCAGATAGAAATTCTTTTCTGCGTCACAGGGATGCTTTTGACTGACATCCAAGTCAACTCTGTGATTTTGAATAGAAGACGCCACATTGGCAAACCAACTCTCAACTTTTCACGCACGCGTATGCGGCAAACCAACATTAACAACAAAAATGTGTAGAACGAATTCAAACCAGCTGATTTTTGACCAATCAAATTGACCCGTTTTGTTTGCCGCACGAGTATCACAAAACTTCTTCAAGGGATTACACCATGGAGTATCTACCTTTCGGCAATGCAGCCTAATAATCATCGTATAGGGGTTGCGATCGATAAAGCTCGAGCAATGATCGGGCAACAATAAGCTGTTGTAGAGACACGAGTTGGGCCGCTATCGCATTACAGAGAAGCATTTCGTAAATATGCACTCCAATATGGCACAAATTGACCACTGATAAATGTTTGTGTGTTGTGTGCTCGTTTATAGCTAGAATTCTCTGATGCTCCCAAAACTGGCGAAAAAATCAGCAGAACAGCAGTGGCATCAATACAAAAGCACTCTCCACTGGTGGTAACAATAGATCGCAGGATATCCTTTATAGCATTAGTACCTGATAAAACAGTGATGGTAGGGCGTGACCCTCTGATATCTGCATGTGAGATAACGATTTATGAGTCCCAAGGAGGTCATTTGGTGAGATCGTATACGCTCAACAGCTCCTGTACATTGCATTATTATGAGTGACATCGATTCAAGGGCTCTCGTTTCAAACACAACAAAAAATTATATAAAATTGTATCACGGTCGGAGAGCAACAGTATCCACAATTGAGTTTCAAGCTGCATTTCAAAGGCTGCAACTGATTCGACTTGAAGCAATTAAAAAAGGAGTATGTGATTTTAGCATCATCGTCGAATTTTCTAATTCTTTCAGAGACGTGGTAGGATAATGAGAAAACTTTAGAGTTGTAATCTACCATAACACACATGACGGAGCCCGTATTGTTACTCCACAAATCTTCTATATATAAATACGCCGCAAGAAAATTTTGCAATTCCTTTTTTGAAGGCACCGTTCGCTCGACTCCAATGAAACATACACCGATTTAAAGGATATAACTTCCTCTAATCCAGAAATGTTAATCCCGATACATAGGGGGCGTGGCATCTGACATATAGACTAAAATGTGAAAACCACTATATCTCTAAAACCAATTACGCTGGGGAACTGAAACTTAGCACAGATGCATAGATTGTAAATACCCTACTTACGGTGAAAAATGGTAGGTACTGGGAAAGTGGGCGTAGCACCTCCCATACAAACTGAAATTCTCATATCGCTTATCTCTGGAACCACTTATGCTAACGTCCTGAAATTGGACACAGCATCATATACCGTCAATACCGTACTTACGGCGAAAAGTGGTAGATTTTGAAAAAGGAGGCGTGGCACCGCCCATAAAACCTGAAATTCTCATATCACTTATCTCTAGAACCAGTGATGCTAACGTCCTGAAATTTGACACAACTATTTATGATTAACGTACTTATGGCGAAAAGTGGTAGATAATGGGAAAGGGGCGTGGCACCGCCCATGCAAACTGAAATTCTCATATCTTTTATCTCTGGAACCGCCTATGCTAACGTCCTGAAATTTGGCACAGCAACATATGTTGTCAATACCGTACTTACGGCGAAGAGTGGTATATTTTGGAAAAGGAGGCGTGGCACCACCCATACAAACTGAAATTCTCATATCGGTTATCTCTGGAACCACTTATTATAAGGTAATACAATTTTATACACCTAAAATCGCAAGAATCATTCAATTGGGAACCATTTTCTCCCAGATTTTAAAATCGCATTGAATGATTTTTGTTTTGTGCAAAAGTTTTTAGAAGGATCAGTGTGTTTGTCTTCCGATAGGTGGCGCACGTATTGAGAGCTATCTTAAAAAATCATATTTATGATCAGATTTGTTTCACTTTTAGAACACATATTAGTAACATACAATTTGGTGTAACTTGGTAGCCCAGTCGTGTGATGAAAAAATATTGGCCTTTGGCTCAGTCTTGACTAAAACCCGTGTGAAACCGCCGTTAGAGAAGGATATATTAAATATAAACTTTCTCAACCTTTAATGATTCTGATGAAAAAATAAAGAGTTTATGTAGATGTGGGCAATTTAGTTTTTAACCTCCAAGAGGCTATCAGACGAATATAATCGAAAAACTTATTTACAGTCTGAATTGGTATATGGTTGACATATTATTCAGTGATGAACATCTCATCTATACATACAAATACATATGCATATTTTTTATAAATGAAAATCAAGGTTCCTTTTTCGGTCTAATTTCAAAAGCTACTGAAGAAATTTAGAAGAGACTTGGCAGACATAGTTAAGTTTTCCTGTAAATTCGCTATAAATTATGCTGATGGACTTCAAAATAGTAATGCGCATGAGTTAGTATTGGTGACAGGTGAAATTCAAAAGTGTATGAAATAAAATTATAGTTTAAAAAACTAAAACCTCGCTATTATAA
Organism: Rhagoletis pomonella; assembly: GCF_013731165.1. Classification (NCBI taxonomy): domain Eukaryota; kingdom Metazoa; phylum Arthropoda; class Insecta; order Diptera; family Tephritidae; genus Rhagoletis; species Rhagoletis pomonella. Next base: position 64,736,717 of record NW_023458556.1, read on the forward strand.
TTTCCATTCGTACTGTCATCAGGTATGTAACTTGAGAATAGAAATCGCTGCATCTTTTAGGCGCATCAATATTACATAGTTACATCCCGAGCTAATAAAAGGGAGGTAATAAAAATATGTCGAATTTCGACAACTGGGCGATACTAGTATAACTTAATGCACAACGACTGGAACCAATGTTTGTTCACATTTCTATAGTGGGAGAAATATGTGCTTGTGAAAGCAGATTGGACAATGAGAGAACAGTTATATTTTTTTCTCCCAATCAACCGCAAATAAAATTATTGAATTCATCAACGAGAGTTTCATAAAATACACTCCAAAAGTATTGAAAATACTTAAAAAAGACTACAATAAAATTCCGATGATTTTAAGTGAGGATTCTTATGTGAATTATGCGCTGGATTTGACGCTCCCTTTGATTGAGCTCCTAAGCACCAAATTAAATTAAAAAATAAGAACTCATCAATTGTGTACCAAAGCGAATTCATAAAAGGCGGTAGTACAAAAACAAAAACTAACATGTATTTTGCTTTCGCTTTCGGTACACACATGTCAAATTTCAGCTATTCTTCGCTCAAGGAGGAAGGGGGAAAGAAAATGCTAACACTTACTTTCGCACTCGC
>NW_023458556.1:64737442-64740623 GCF_013731165.1 Rhagoletis pomonella
TTTTTTCAGCACATATCATAGAATTTTTATGGTATTTACAAGTATTTATATTTGAATTTTTAATATATAAATTCTTTAAGTTTGGACAATTTAAATCATCTAAATTATATAAAATAATATCGTATCCGAATAAACGTTGAATCCATCTGATTTTCTCCAATCCTTTAGCATAGAATATATAATTTTTTCTTTTCATTAATGAATGGATATATTCAATAACAGTCATTAAAGTCGAATCACCCTCTTCCCATTTTATTCCATGATGATTATGATATAACCAGTTGTTAGTTGTTTTATCCCGTATCGTTAACTTGGATTCTTCAAAAGGAGGTTGAATAAGAAACGTTGTTACATGTGAATCATATGTTGATATGCTGACTTCTTTAGCAATAAATTTCTTATTAAAATAGACTCCCTGAACGTCTATAACCAACGTATATTTCTCTGACATTATATAGCTTGAGCTTTTTTTAAATTAGTTTAAAAATTAGTCTTATGAATTTCTATATAAGTATATATTTTTTTAGAGTCTAATCAAATCCTATTTAAATAATTATGAACATAAGTATGTATTAGAACCACCAATTTTATTAACTAATCGATCACACTCCGCTGAGTAATGAAAACCAAATATCAAATAAATCTTTTTATATATTACATTTGTATTATTTTTATATGTCATATGAATACGGTAATTCCATATTATAGTATTAAAAGTTAAGAAATTTCCATATCCATATCATGTTTATAACTTTTAATATCAATTAATGTGACATCTGAGCGTAGTGTGGTATCATCTCCAGTAACAATTTCAATTTCACCGTTACTTAGAATTTTCTCGAATGCAACCTGGCGATACTAAAACAAGAAATATTCAGTTTACGTTGAAGGAAATCACTATCATATGTACAGCGAATTCGTAGCATAATATTATCTTCATATTGAAGCTGAAAATGTCTATAAAAGGGTTGTGAGCTCTCAATTATTCCCGAAATATTTTTCTCTTTTTGTATTAGATCTTGCCTAAATGCTTCTATGGCTTCCTGTGTTGTGAAATACTTTTTCGGATTAGATGTAGGCGCTTCTGATGTCGTTTCAGGAATAGATGTTTTATTTACGTCTTCTTTTAGTCCATTTTGATCACTTTGAGGCCATTTCATTAGTTTAAAGTTCAGTTTTATTTTTATAGTATCATTATTAGGTAGTTTTAGAGAAAACTCTGTATTTTCAAATTCATTTTGACTCAAATCAATAGGTATTGTAGATGAGAATACTTCGATAAAACAAATAAATGTTAATAATATAACAAAATTATATTTCATTTTAAGTTTCTATTATGAAAATCAAGATATGTTCCTTAGGTCGCGGTTGAGATATAAATGAGATAGATAATTAGAATATATTAATTTATATATATATATATATATATTTAGTGTGAGGGTGTGCGTGTGAATAGGTGTCCTCACGAAGTTAAACCCGTTGAGCTAGTATGAGTGGCATGAAGGGCTTATTTGTGGGCCATTAAAGTGGTTGCGTTAAAACAGTGCGAAAAGTTGGTGAAAGTGCGCAAATAAAACGTTGGAAGTTTCTAGATACATAACTTATATTAAATAAATCCGCTAATGGTGTTTAGTTTTTTTGATGCCCGTCTTGAAGTGCTACACAGGAATAGGAGGTAAGTTAAGTGCGCAAGAGGGGACGTGGGAGTAAGGACAGGCGACATGACCGTTTGACTTGACGTGGGGACGCTGTAAGAATTGGGGAGTCAACACAGCGTCCATGGCTTCCGTACAACGTACGTAGAAGAGGGTGGGTAGACTCCATTGACAGGACAGGCTTTTTCCTCTTACTCTCTTTCCACTTGTCTGCAATTTCCGACTTCAGGTCTATGTTTTTTTTTATTTTGTGAATCGGCATGAATTCTTTGTTAGTGTGGCTTAGTGGAACGGATGCGAGGAGACCTACCCCAGCCGATGAGCGAAGCCAGGAACCACAAGCATGCCGTCTTGCCACTCCGCTCCGCTAACAACATACTGCTACACAACACACTTTAGTAGTATATTTATGCCGGTTCTGGCCTTGTGCAGGCAGCGCTGCTAGCTTGTTTGCTGCTTGCACATGTGCAAAACCGCTATACGGTTTGCTGGTGCTCTGCCGCAAGCTTTGCTGCTCCGCCGCAAGATGTCGCCGATAATCCACGTTCAGAACCCAGATAAAAGCCGCAAGATGTCGCTGGTGACAAATCTGATTCCGGAACCGGAACTGATCACAGGGTGTTCCGCTGATAAAATCCGAGAAATCCGATACCATTCAGAACCGGAAACGATCACAGGGTGTACCGCTGATGGAAATCTAAGAAATCCGATACCAGGTGGTTTATATGTCGAAAATTAGTAAAGTATGTTGGTATGCAGTCAGAAATATATACAAACGTACATACGTATATATGTATATACATATATAGATGCTCCACCCCTAGAAAAGTGTGTTAGTAATGTGCACATAGTTGATTGCTAAGTAATTAATATGTATGTGTATATGAATGGAAAGGCCTGTTGATGATGAGAACAAATAAAATTTAATTTGAAATAAAAGAAAGTTTTATAATTACTTATTTATTTATTATTAGATATTTAATGAAGACATAAATTTTCTTAATATTATTACATTTTTTCAGCACATATCATAGAATTTTTATGGTATTTACAAGTATTTATATTTGAATTTTTAATATATAAATTCTTTAAGTTTGGACAATTTAAATCATCTAAATTATATAAAATAATATCGTATCCGAATAAACGTTGAATCCATCTGATTTTCTCCAATCCTTTAGCATAGAATATATAATTTTTTCTTTTCATTAATGAATGGATATATTCAATAACAGTCATTAAAGTCGAATCACCCTCTTCCCATTTTATTCCATGATGATTATGATATAACCAGTTGTTAGTTGTTTTATCCCGTATCGTTAACTTGGATTCTTCAAAAGGAGGTTGAATAAGAAACGTTGTTACATGTGAATCATATGTTGATATGCTGACTTCTTTAGCAATAAATTTCTTATTAAAATAGACTCCCTGAACGTCTATAACCAACGTATATTTCTCTGACATTATATAGCTTGAGCTTTTTTTAAATTAGTTTAAAAATTAGTCTTATGAATTTCTATATAAGT
>NW_023458556.1:64740723-64741798 GCF_013731165.1 Rhagoletis pomonella
TCTTTCCATTACAGTGTGGGCCCCCTTATTCCTCTGCTACCACCAGCGTGTTCCGAGCTGAATACTTTCAGAGCTGGAGCGTCGGCGTCCATTCGAACGACATGGCCAAACTACCGGAGTGGATGTATTTTAATTCGCTGCACTATGTCTATGTCGTTGTAAAGCTCATACGGAAATGGTTGGGATGCAAACGGTTGTAATGGAAACAGGTGCTTCTTAAATATATGCAGATGGGATTAATTCAAAAAAACATGCTAATAAGCGGTTTAAGGATAAGATTTAGATTAAGGCCAATACAAGAATGAAAGTACGTACATTGATAAAGAAAACGATAAAGGCAGAGTCAAAAAAGCAAAGATGTGTTAAGATAAAGGCAAAAATGAAGATCAAGGCGAATTTAAAGATAAATATGAAGAAAAAGATGAAAATGGGGGTACCGATAAAAGTAAAGATAAAGATAGAGGAAGAAAGATTAAGATAAAGGTAATTATAAGTAGATAGATACTATCGCCCCTAAATTCACCACACCTTTGATCATCACAACTACACCCCAATTCACGTCATCTGAATTTGGGAATTATTTCCGGATTTTAGAGATTTTCGGAATTCTCGGGACCAAATCAGAATTTTTAAGCTTATTTCGGAATTGTCGGTATATTTATCAATATATTTGTCCATATTGTTATCGACGTAATATTCTATATTGTTATCGATATAATAGTTGATGTGTTATTGATAAATCTATCGATATCTGTGTATAAATACTCCCCAAAAAATTTTGAACTCCCTTTTTTGAAGGCACTGCTAGCTCGATTTCAATGACACTTCTTCTAATCCAGAATTGTTTAATCCGTTACATAGGGCTCGTTGCATCTGATATACAGACTAAAATGTGTATATATCTCTAAACCCAATTGCGCTAGGGAACTGAAACTAGGCAAGGATAGATAAATTGTAAATACCCTACTTATGGCGACATACAAACTGAAATTCTAATATCTCTTATCTCTGGAACTGCTTATGCTAAAGTCCTGAATTTTGATACAGCATCATATCGATGGCTGAGCGGAAGATC
>NW_023458556.1:64741898-64819317 GCF_013731165.1 Rhagoletis pomonella
GTCCTGAATTTTGATACAGCATCATATCGATGGCTGAGCGGAAGATCGACCTACCTCGGCAGCCAGTTCAAAAACGCCCTATCTCAAAAAACTTTTCAAAAACGCCCTACTTCAGAATTTGATTGAAAAACGCCATATTTCAAAATTTTATTGAAAAACACCCTATCTAAGAATTTGGTTGAATAACGCCCTATCTTAACACTCGGTTCAAAAACGCCCTATCTTAAACGAAAATATTTGATTAGGTAGGGTGTTTCTGAATCGGCAGCTAAGATAGAGCGTTCTTCAACCAAATTCTTAGATAGGGCGTTTTTCAATTAAATCCTGAAATAGGGCGTTCTTGAAAAGTTTTCTGAGCTAGAGCGTTGTTGAAAAATTTTCTGAGATAGGGCGTTTTCCAACTGGCTGCCGAGTATGGTCGATCTTCCATTCAGCCATCGATATGTTATCAATACCGTACTTACAGAGAAAATGGGTAGATAGTAGAAAAGGCGGGGTGGCACCTCCCATTCAAACTGAACTTCTCATATCGCTTATTTCTGGAACCCTTACGCTAACGTACGTCAATCATACAAACTGAAATTCTCATATGGCTTATCTGTGAAAGGCTCTCAGACGAATATAATCGAAAATCATAGTTATAGTCTGAATTGGTATATATTTAATATTTTAGTCAGTCAGAAACCGTTAGGCATCTTATATATACATACCGATACATATGTATATCTTTTATAAATGAAAATTGAAGTTCCTTTCTCGGTCTAATTTCGAAAGCTACTGAAGAAATTTTAGTGGTGGACTTCAAAATCGTCATTCGCATAAAGAAGTCAATATTGGTGACAAGTAAAATTCAAAAGTGTGTGAATAAGGATGTCGAATTTCGGCGATACTAGTTGTTGTTACTATTTTTATCAACACATCTATCTATACTTATAATTCATTATACCATAGAAATATGGTTTAGCTGTAAAGCGGGGTGTAAAGAAATCATGTTTGCCTATTTATATATCGTCGTTTAAAGTACAGAAGCGCGTAAGAGCACCATTTTGAAATATGACTGGTTTTACTCTCTAGAAAAAAAATGTATGCGACCTCACATACGCGGTTTTACATCAAGATAATGCATTTCGTTGATACGCGGTTTTATACTTTAAACGGCGATATAAGATACGTAGTAAGCCATTCAGCAGATCCTAAAACATATGCATATTACAACCACGCCGATATTCGCAAATATTGCCATATATAATTAAAATTTCTAAATGTTTAATTATGTATTAAAAGGACTTGGCTGAAGAAGGGAACTCGTTTTGACTCTGACTATTTCTATCTCTTCAAACAATTAAGCTGTGACAAATGGTTTGAAAATTGAATTAGATGTCGAAAAAAGTGTTACATGTTACAATAAATTGAGCAGCTTGTAACATTAAATATGGATAAAAAAACAAGCACGCGTACATACATATGTACATATTTATACAAGAAAGTTGTTTGAGTTAGCGCTAGAACCATGGTGAGAAGAAAATGCATTGTGTCAACAAGAGAAGTATTACAAGATTTATGTGCGTGTTATGTGTTTCACCCTTTCGACAACAGAGAACAGAACAAATATCGCAAACATGGCAAACAACGATGCGTTTCAGCTCACATCCAATGGCTGAGAAAACATAAGTGGGCCAGCAAGTGGGTGTTGGATGTTTTATATCTGTGGACATTTGAAAGAACATCTTAACTCTGTCTTTCACGCTGAAAAAAATAGCGTATGTCGACAAAACCTTCAAGGAGAAATAGTAAATTATTTTATCGCCATTCACAGCCTTAAAAAATGTTTCTGTTTTCAGCAACTGAATGTTTTCCTTTAAATGAAATTTATTTCTCTGCCAACGTAGGCTATTTTTTTGTCCGTGAAAAATAGACTTATGTTGTTCTTTCAAAAGTCCACAGATGTGCGCAGTTATCGAGGACAGAGCAGCAATAGGCGATTAGGACTTCATCGAGCTTTGGATTGAAAGTAAAAAGTATCAGTGATATCAATGACTACATTGTCACATTTGAAACGCGTGAGTAAATACGGAAAATTGCTGTTACTGAAAGGCTTATGACATACATGCATACGTACATTCATATAATATAAAAATGTTTATACATACATACTCACACATGTAGTGTACCCTGTCGGAAATTTCGTAGTCGACTACTAAAATAGCCAACTTTTGGCCAATTTATTGCGGCTAAGTTTTAATTGGTTTCAAAAACGTGCACGGCTCAATCGAGGGGATATGTATGTATGTATGTACATACATTAGACTGCGTCATTCCCCATACAAAAAAAAGCGGTACTGGTTTTCCACTGGAATTATAAAATCTATTATATTTTAAGACTACCACCAAAATATCTCGCAAAAACATTAAGATTTGCGTGAGCTGGACCGATTTGAAAATACCTCCAAAAATTTAGTTTTTTATTAATACAAACAGTTTTTTTTAAATATTTTTTGAAAAAAAAATAACTAAACAGTTTAAGCTTGAAAAATTTGCGTAATTTTTTTTTTTTAATTTTCTACGGGATCATAATAATGAGATTTTTGGTTGAAGAAAAACTTCAATAACTCAGCCAAAACCTTACTAATTTAGATTTATGAGGTATCATTGGTAAGGTATTTTCTCACCCTTCTAATTTCTTTACGAATAAGCTCATTCAAGGTATGAAAGAGGAAGGTAAGATAAACAAGTGTCATTCCATGTTGAATTAAGATGTGTTGGTATTTGATAAAGAAAACACTGGGACGTGAATGAGTTTTTTGCAAAGAAATAAAGAGGGTGAAAAAATACTTTCCCACTGATACCTCATAAGTCTATATCGGTACAGGTTTGGAGCAGTTATTCAAGTTTTTCTTACACAAATCTTTGAAAAAAGTTAAATACACAGCATCAAAAATCTCATTATTATGATTCCGCTGACAAAAATTTTCAATATTTTTATGTAGATTTTTTAAGCTTAAACTGGTTTGTCATCTGAGGGGATTTTTCCCAAAAAATCCTTTAAGAAACTATTTTTATTCATAAAAACTCCATTTTTAGAGGTATTTTCAAACCGGTCCAGCTAACGAAAATCTTAATATTTTTCCGAAATATTTTGGTAGAAGTCGTAAAATATACTAGGTTTTTTAATCCCGACGGAAAAACCGCACCTTTTTTTGGTGATGCAGCCTAATGTGCATATATAAAATTATTTCACAATTCTCACTTTAGACACAAAATCTTGTTAAAAAGCAAAAATTTAAAACCATTATGTATATATGTATTAGGGATGTTAATTTTTTCGATTTTTACGATCCCGGGATTTTCGGGATGTCGTTGGTTCAATCCCGGGATCCCGGGATTAGTCCCGGGATTTAGATATTTATTATTTTTCAACAACTTAAATCGAAAAAGTTTCATCAATATGGTTTGAGAAGCTCTCCTATCATATAATAAATAATAATCAAATGGGCTTGGAACGTACTTGTTTATTTAAAGTGAAAATTATTTCATAAGTATCAAAAAGAAAGACAGTAATTAAATATATATGCATTTAGTAATACTTTAGCATGTACATATATGATGAAGTAACTTAATAGTGTTTTCTTTTCTCAAAAAAAGTTCTGCCCTTTTATATGGGAACTCTTGCTTTGCGTTGCCCTGAAGCCTCAGAAAATTTTGCGTTCTTTATATGAGAATGAAACAGAAATTATACTACTCCATCACAATTTATTTATAGAACTTAATAAAGCTGAATCATTCACTTGGCCTGTAAGTCTTTGGTAATTTTAAAGCAAAACAATCACTTCTGATACGGAAAATAATTGTATTTTTACAAGCAACTCTCACCCTCACGTTTATTTGAGTGCTGAAAAGGCAGCACTTTTGCCGGATCAGGCAGAATAAGTGCGGCCTTTTTCGAGAGAAGAAAACGCTATAAGTTATGTCGAAAAAAGCTTGACGCAAAAAAATTAAGTCAAAAGTTAATTTTCTGGTTCAAAGAAGTTCATAATACTAGTGGCAGAAATAAATGAAGCGCCTTATTTCCACTAGTTTTATCTATATTCATTTTGTTTATTCATATTTAAATTTTTGTATAAAAGTCTACCTTATATTATATATAATTAAATGCATATAAATGGGCATTTCCCTCACGTCATGGTTTTTTAAAAGACTTTATAATATCAAAGATATGATTAATTCCAAAACTTATTTAATAAATTCAGTGCAATGTAAAACAAAAATATGGGTACCAAACGAAAGAAAAAATTCTGTAGAATTTAAAGCAATTGAAAACTGTGTTTCTCTTTGTGTTAGAATCCAACGCAAAGTCACAAAAAAGTACAAATTTAAAGATCTGAAATGCCTAAAGTGCTAATACATACATATGTATGTAGGCACTGAGCGTGAAGTTGAAATTAATTGAAAATGTGTGGGATTCCGTGTAAAACAATTAAACACTGGCTATTTGTTGTTACATACCAAATTCGTCGCGTACGGCAAAATTACACATAAAATGTTTAAAATTAAGTATATATGAGCACTTAATGTTTATTAGAGATCAGTAGTAAATGTATTTTGACTTTCAAAATTTTTGCAATTTTAAACATTTCATGTGTATATTCTAAACATCTCATGTTCAAAATCAAATCTTGAACATCTTATGCGTATATTTACATAGATTCTGGTTGAAAAATAAACACTGTTCTGTAGTAGTTTTACATATACTTTTTAGAGTGAATTTTAGATGTGGTCATTCTTATTTTGGTTGAAAGGTTCTTGAATACATATATAAATATCGTTAAAACAACGAACTCTTGAAAAGAAACGCATAGCGCCCATACGAAAAAAACAGGTTCTGGTAGATCAGGGATGCACAGAGAGAGCTTTTACTCTGTGTGCGTCCATATAAAATCTACAGTGAGCTTTGAAGAGATCCGCCGGCGGGCGCTGTTTTGAGCATCACTGTGGTAGATACAACCCAGCCCTTTGAAGCGTGAGCTTGTGCTTAATTGATTGTCATAGCAAAGGCTACCTTTACCGGGCAATGTTTTCATACTAATTGAAAATGCATGACTGGAAAATTAATTTATGGGGTGGTAAATCCGACGGATTCAGGGAGTTCAAAAATTCTATAGGATATAATTGATCGTTGCTCACATATTGTTGAACAGAACTTGAGCTGAGGTAAATCATTCCCTCACCAAGTAACAGATTGGAAATAATATGCTCATTAAATTTTTTTTGCAATCATCATTTTTTGAAATAAAATCTCTGCTGAATAAAACTGGGGAGTGTTGTTATTATTGATTTGCATGTACTACAAGCAAGTACTACGCTTAGTGCTTCTTTGGTAATCATCGGAATCTCATCCCACAGTGAGGTCCGAGATACGGAGAAGTTGTGCATATTTCGTGAACTTCTTTCCTTCTAAATGAAAAATTTTAAAGGAGATATCGTTTGGTAACAGGAAAATAACTTAAAAAAATATATATATATAGATGCATGTAATGATTATTATTTTTAGATAGTTTGCATTTAAATGCCTTTCATTCGCTGAAAGCAATGCAAATTTTTATTCAATATCTATATATTTAGTCGCTAAAATTTTAAGCGGGTGACAACCCTATTAAAATTTTTTTATTTTTACATCAGTGAAGCCGTGAAGCTTTCAAACATTCAATTTGATGGCGTATTATGGCAGATATGGCGTTTTTAAAACCCATTTTTTTTATAAATAACTAAATTAGAACAACTTGACTATTTTGCGCACACGGAGAGAAATCTGTGGATACCAAATCCATAAAAATGGATGCCGCGCCCATAAAAAATTGATAATCCTGTCCCATCAATAGTTATGGATGTGATATCAATAAGAGATTAATAGCTTATATTTGTCAATATAGCAATACACACATTAATAAAGCATACATTTCTCATAGATGTGGTATCAATACTCCATATTCGTAAAACACAAATTTAGTGTGAATATAATATCCATGTATATATTTGTCAAGTAAGTAAGTAAGTAAGTAAGTTATCAACGTTTTCAGACTATCGATAGTATCGAAGAGGTAGAGCCACAGAATAAATAACATAGAGAAGACGCATGTCATAATAGAACAAATTTGTTAGCGAGCTCCCGCGCTGGAACTCATCAAGCGACCTGCGCTGCCTAGTTGCTAAACATTGCGCCTGAAACTTTTTCGTAAAATCCTAGTTTTAGGCGACTAAGAAATGCACAAACAATATTTTTTAATATACAGTAAAACCCGCTTAAGTACCTCACGAAAAATGTCAGCTTTTTGAGGTACTTAGGCGGGTTGGGTACTTAAAAGAACCCGCTTACGTACCTCGATGCGGGTACTTAAGCGAACATAATTACTGATATAGTTTCATCTTCTTGTCAACTTACATAAATACTTGAATAACAACATTTAATGAAGTATACATAGTTTAAAACCAAACCCGTAGCATTATTTAAACACATAAACAAGTAAAGAAAAACTTTATTTAAAAAAAAATATTTAGTGCAATGGTATGCCATTTTTACAAGAATTAAATTGTTTAAAAAGTCAAAGTTGGAGTATCATTTTTTACCAAATTCAAAATGATATTGTTTGCCACTTATGTTTATTTATTAACTTTTAAGATTTTTCAATCAATTAAAATGCAGTTCATTCCCTAACAAATACCATATAAACCTAAGCTTAAGATTTTGTAGAATACTTAAAAAAAATGCATCATAGTTTCAAACTTTTTTCTCAGAAGTGTATTTTGAGTACAGTTTTATAGCCCATTCAATATTAGTGTAATAATGTGCAAGTTTGAAGTGACTAAAAGTTACCGTTGATTTTTTAGAATTTTTTTTACCGAAGGTGTGTAGCGCTGCTACTGAATTTCAAAATATGTAAATATTTTAAGGAATTTTAAAAGAGCACTTAAAAGGGGAAAATAATAAGTAAAATTGTAAATGAGGCACGAAAAAATGAGGTACTTAGGCGGAATGGATAAATAAGCGGGGAGGTACTTAAGAGAGGGATTTTCTTCAGATTATATTAAAAAATTCACGGTGTCCAAAAATTTTGGTTACTTAAGCGGGTTAGGTACTTAAGCGGGGGGTACTTAAGCGGGTTTCACTGTAATCGGTTTCTTTTGGCATAGTCAAGGCCAAATTAGAGGTACCAAAACCATAACGCCTTAGGCATAACGTAGTAAAATACTTCAGAGCTGGTGTTATAGTATGCCACAAATAATCGTTTACAAGTCTGCGCGCACGTTTTATCGGAACATTTAATTGCTATGGTTGTGGTATAACTTAATGATCAAAACAGTGCGACAATATTTGATTTTTTGATAATCCACACATAAATTCCAAGGAAATATTAAAATGGAAGTATGATGAAATTATAACTCATTTGACGTTTTCCAGCATGTCAGTTTTTTTTTGGTTGGTTCTTGAAGTTTTGAAAGGCTACAATAGTTAAGGCCCGTCCACATACAAATTTAGCGTTGCGTTTGCGTTGGCGTCGCTTCAACAGCTGACTATGAATACATGAATTTAAATGCAGCCATCCACATAGCCAAAATTTGGCAACGCTAATGCCAACACAAAGCAGAAGGTTGGCCAACTCTCATCTTTTCGCGTGCGTAGTTCGTTAGCTGATGCACATGAATAAAACTATGTGAAATATTTTTTTTTGTTAACCAAATACGGGCTAGAATTATAATTTTTCATTCAATTATTGATATGAAGTATTAATTTATCTGTCGTTAGTATGTTAATTTAGTGGCCAAAGCTTTCGCTGCCAAGCGTTCATTGTAGCAAGCATACTTTTAACGTGCGTCCTTTCAAGCGAACGCCAACGCCAAAGCCAGCGCGAAAGTTCTATGTGGACCGGCCTTTACGAAACCATAAAAATGTTTAAAGTTTGAGTTACTCATATGTATTTTATTGAAAAAAAATGAATTTCTTTATTCAAGGATTGAATAATTTTATTGAAATGTTATTTTATGAATAACTTCTAACCCCCTTTCTTATTATATAGTCCGACATACTATTTGTATGTTTCTTTATGTATGTAAAATAAATAAATTCGATATCGATATACCGATATGGTTCATCAATACTATCGGTAAAAAACGATGGTCAGTAATAACGAGAATCTCTATCACGTGGGTTCAATAGGTATTGCTGCTGTTTGAAAAGCACTGCCACTGAATATGGTTCGCAGTTGCAAGAGGCAGATAGCAATAGAACAAAAACGAACAAATTTCTATTTATATTCTAGCATAAACAAAAAAGCGAGACGGAGGTAACTAAGTGAAATTGCTCGTTAATATGATATTGGTAAAGTAAAACATTTAATATTGATACCACATCCATAAATCGGTCTCCCATATCAATAAAGCAAGAACAAAACAATATTGTTCAGGGATCATCTGAATTTTTATGGAGTAGAAATAAGATTTGTTACCGTGTCTATCCCAAATGGATATCGCATTTAATATCTTAGTAACAATAGTGAAATTGACACGTTATCCCAAGCATTTCTCTCCGTGCATGAACGCGAGCTTCCCCACTTCATTCAATAAATTAGATCAAATATTAAAGAAGATATCGTTTGGTAACAGAAAAATACCTTTTAGAAATAAGTATATAGATAGAAGATAGATAGCCAAAAAATACATGCTTATATATGTATGTATATATATGTATGTATGTTACATTTGTATGTAAATATGTTAAAAGCGAATCTTTAGAAGTCTCAATTTATGCTAACTAAATAGTTATCATGCAGATAATAATTAACCTAAAAGAAGTATAAAAATCGTGAGTACATCTATTAATTGGCACACTACAAGTGAACTTATTATTAACCGGTTTGTAGTTAGCTGAAAACTGATTTTTTTTGCGACATCATCATGTAAAAGTAGTCAGTTGAATGCAATATAAAGTAGTCGAGGCGTAGTCACCCCTAGTTGAAAAACTGTGAATTTATAGTTGAGTTCCCTACAGGGTACCTAACTTACATTATACATGCATACAACTATAATTGCCCATGCTTTCATACATATATATGTACTTATACATAGATTTGTACTATATAAGTATGTATTAGCCCCGTTCTGTTTCATTTCCCCAGCAACGGATATTTATTTAGCCTGCGAACAAGTTGGCTATTCGGCAAACATACTTCCGGCGCCATTAAAGACAAAGTGTCAAAGTAAAGGATATGCATACACACATACATAAACATATGCACATATATGAACATTGGATAAAATTGGAAATTGTTGCCGAAAACATTTTTTATTCACTTTCGTTCATACCACTTACACTTTAAAAGGTATCATTGGAAACCTGTGGCTGAGAGGTTAGAGACGCGTACTACCATCCCGTAGGATTTGGGTTCGAATCCTCGTACGAGCAACATCTAAATAATAAGACTTTTTCTGACAGCGGTCGGTCCTCGGCAGGCAATGACAAACCTCTGAGTGTATTTATGCCTTGAAAAAGTTTCTCATAAAACCACAAATGGGAGGAGAAGCTCATCTAAACACCTGGGAAAGATGTAAGCGCCAAAGTATTATATTCCACTGTGCGAAAGCTTAAATTGAAACTAATTGCAAGTGATAGTTTTAGGAGCCAATAATACTACATTCATAGCTTTTTTCGAGTTTAGATCAAATAAGCAAGATATCCCTGATTTAATCCTAATAAAGGTTTTTGATACGAGGAAGGAATTCATCTTTGAAGTTTGTTTTTTATTGGGTCTACGCTAGAAGGCGCTGCAGGCCAATTTTATTGAGTTTCATTGAATTTTTTCACATGAAAATTTGCACTATGTTATACTAAAGTTGAATGGGCTACAATATTGCACACTCAGAATGCTTCTAAGAAGTCTTATTAAAATGCTCAAAATATAGATGGAACTTTGTCGAATTTTGTTAATTTTTGTGCAAAGTTTAGAATTTTTACTTATATGGTTTTTGTGAGATAAATTTCAGTAAATTGTTGCTCGGAATTGTAAACATATTCAATAAAAAGTCTGAGTTAGAAACATTTCAGGGATGATAGTACCGCCGGTAATTTCACGTAAAACAGAATCCTATGATCCAACCCGACGCACATAGGGGTATTTGAACGACTTAGGCGGCCAAAAACCAATTTGACAAAATTTTGGAGAAAACTTAAAAAATTAGTCACTTTCGATAGAGAACATTCCAAATAACATTTTCCAGTCCCCCTCACTTTTCTAACTTGCACAGCGAACGCTCACCATTGACCGGAAACAGAATATTCTAACGCTGCGTATAAATAAATTTTCGCTCTCTAGAAAGATCGTGACGGTTTTAAGTTAATATTGGGTGGTTGCTCAGAGATAAAGTCTTTTCAAACACATTTCCATTGACACCCATATTGCAGCAATTCATTTAACTAATTGAACAAAAATTTTTAACAGGTGGGAACTCTGTTAATATTTTAATCTAGATATAAACCATTTCCTCGCCGAGACGAACACGTAAATATGCGTGTTCCTACAATCGGACCCCGGCAACATGGAGTCTAACGATGTCAAAAGTTAAGCAATTTTATTTTCCTTATTTTGATGGAAAAATTGAACGTCCTCCCCTTATATTTACTTGATTTTAAACATTTACAATTCTATATGTCAAATCACGTCTTTTCTAAACATTTCGAGTTGAAATATTCATAAAAATAACTTTGGGCGCATAAATCGGCCAAATACCCCTATCTGCGACGGCTCGAATAAAAATGCACATAATTTGAAAAAATAAATAAAAAATTAAATAAAACGAAAATAAAGTAAAGGGTGACAAAAATATTTATCCTTTAGCAAAGCTGTTCAGAATAGAATCAATCTGAATCAAGTTGAAAATATTTGCTGACACGATTGAGAAAGGCCAACTGTCATCATTTATTCAGTTAAATACTTAATCATTTTTTAATAACGGAGAATTTCTTTTTGCACTGCGACCGGGATTTTGGTTGTGCAAAACGGAATTTCAGAAAACCTGATCGAATTTATACTCCAGAAGAATATATGGCCTTAATATTGACTTCCATGAAAAGGCAACCATTTATCAAAATCCGATAGACTGATATTATTGATTTTAAGAACTATCAGCCTGATTAAAAATCGTGTAGCACTCGAGGTACCGGTTCCAAGAAACAAGCGCCTTTTGTGTAAAACGATAGGCAGTTTCTATATGAAAGTTCAAATCCGGAATATGTGAAAACGTCGGAGTATATAGATGGTTTTGGCTCCAATAATTTTGAATTGTACAACGAATACAAGAATCTAAAGAACCTCTTCCGATTAATGAAAAAAATCTGCTTTGAATAAATATTAAGGGTATTTCCAAGATGTTGTAAGCGTCGTATTGCCTCAAAATCGTAAAATTTGTCAATATAAAATAACGGTTGAAATGGTTTTAACGGGTTCATAGGGTATAATTAGAGCTATTTATATATTTTCTATCGGCTTTGGGGTAGCTACAAATCCTCTAAAAGTATTTTAACCTTTATTTTGCACTGAACAATTTTGTGATTTTATAACATTACGGCGCTTACGGCATCTTGTGAACACTCTAATTAAATAATTTAAAAAATTTTCACTTGTTCCTTTTTTATGAACAAGTTAAGTTCATAAACACAAGTCCATACCACATTTTCATCTGCCATTGGAAGTCCTCTGGCAAGTAGTTTCAGCGTTAAAAGGATTTTATTGATTTTCACGGAACGCTAATTTTGGACTTGTACGGTTTTCGAAATCAACGATTCAATTGTAGCCACTACTATTGCTTGAAAATATAAAAGAGAAGGCTTACTCCTGCAAGGCGGATATTTTTAGCAGTATTTGAAGCATATTGACGGGTTGGTAAAAAATCGATTCAGTTTTTTGTATCTTGAAATTTTTAAGGTCTAGCGAGGCACACAAGGTAGGCTTGCCGATATTTTCCAGACTAGATTTTTCGAAAAAATGTATATTAACTTTAATTGCGAACCTATTCTTTAAAAAAGAAAACTCGTAAAAAGAAATAAATTTAATTTTTTTTGCATGTTTCCATAATTTTTACATCACTGTATGTAGCGCTGTTCGAGAAATGCTGCTCTGCGTGCTTCTGCTTTACTTTGATTTTACTAAATTTTTGCTCTTCACAGCTGGAGGATTGTGCAATCGAGCGCAAATAATTGCTGTGTTAAGCATTGAAGCCGCTTTTAACAAACAATCCACTCCAATGGAAGGCTATGTCACATTTTTATGTTGATAGATAAATTCAAAATTATTTACAAATATCCTGTGAAATACACCAACAGCGCAACAGTTGTGAAGATAATGCAGCGTCGCCAACGATACGCTTAATACGCTGATATGTATTAGCGGCAGATTTGTTAGTACGAGTATGGTGTAAGCTATTATGCCGCCTAAGTATCATTGGCTCATATCATATCATACAACTGCTCTTGTATTGTACCAAAAGTAGGTACGCCATGGCGTATCAGCAACTAGTACTTGATCGCATCTCTACTGAAGTAGCTATTCGAGTTAATCTATTTGAAGTACATTAATATGATTTGAAAAGCTTTATTTTTCCGCTATGTTTTGGAGTGTTGCTAACGATTAGTGTGCGTTGAAGTAGTTATAGTTATCATCTCCTTAAGGCTTTAAGTACATAAGTTAGACTTTATTTTGTAAGTCAAGTGAGCGACACTTATGAATGCATGAAGAGCACTTCCAAGAGTAAGAAATGTATTTTCGAAGGATGTTAATAAACATCAAAAGCCACGAGCTGAAGAATATGTGAGAGTGTTTAGCTCTTGCGATGCGTTTCTATAAGTAAAGGATAATTCTCATGTAAATTTAAACATTTACTATGGGCCGGTTGTTCGATTTCTGATTATCACTACCTCCCAGTTAAACATCGTTATCGACGTTTTCGACGTCATAGATATAACATGTGATCGACAAAGCAGTCGCTGTATTTAACCGTAGCTTATACCTCCGATTTGTGTTAACCAGACTTGAAACAACCGGTCCTATGTATGTCATATATGTATAAGGCGGCATTCCGCCAGAACATTGCAAACGAATAGTTGGCTTAAAGTCACCAGGCCATTTTCTACCGGTCCTTGAACGAGATCTATCACGTACCACTTAGTCCTCTCTACTTAATGATTGTCTTAATGCTGTGTGGCTACGATCAAGCAAATAGGTTCTTGTTAATACATACCATGTTTGGACCGACATCGAAAACAGATTGAAAACGCGTTTAGTTGATTGAGGATTCTAAGCTGTTTGCAACGGCTCCTACACAGTTCGCATTAAAATGGATCCAAAAAATTTGTCCATCAGTTTTTAGATAAATATTTTTGGATCTAAAAACTACTTTTCTTGAAATTCTATTTGATCGTGTTTTCGAAAAAAACTAAAAAAAAAAAAACGCACATAACCTTCTTGATGCACTTATCTATTAACAGATTGACTATTTTTCATCCGATTTTAAAAACCAAACATGTTACCTTTAAAATGATGTATAACAATATATTGTTAGACATTCCTTGTTGGAAATTTCCATCGGTTAAATTTTAATAAGTGCCTATTTTTCTTAATTTCTTCAACTTTAACCATCGCTGATTTAAAAAATTTATTTAAAAGTTGCCAAACATGTAGTATTTACTTAAAATAATATTTACTTTCGAACATATTGGTACCTCCCTAAAGCAATTGCATAAAAACTTTCAAAAAGTTATACGATTTCAGAAAAATACTGCCTTGAATTTATATGTGTATGTACCGGACTTTCAGATTTCGTGACCAGTGTGCCAAGGAATTCGTCAATATTAAAAAAAAAAAAATTATATATACAATGGCTCTTAAGCAAAAAATTTATTTTTCATACAATTTTAGGAAAATGAGAGTGGTACCGCCCACTTATATAATATACACGTATCTCAAAAACAACTTAACCTATATTGGACAAATTTGATATACACATTACGCTTAGCCTCCTTAAGTACCTCCTTGAATATTTTTGAAATCGGACAAAACCTATTCTCCCTAAAATATAGCTGGCTTTGAGTTTTTTGAAATTACCGGTATGTGGGTGGAGAGCGTGGTTTCTGTCCGAAAGGTGCTTAAGGAGGCTAAGCATAATGTGTATATCAAATTCGGTCGTGATCGGTCAAGTAGTTTTCAGATACACATATATTGTACAACTGGGTGATGCCACGACCATTTTCATAAAATTGTATGAAAAATAAATTTTTAGCTTAAGACCCATTGTATAAATATACCAATTTTTAGTAAATATTGACGAATTCCTTAGCCACACTGGTCACGAAATCTGAAAGTCAGGTACATACTTACATATATAAATTCAAGGCCGTCTTTTTGCTGAAATTGCATAATTTTTTGACAACTTTTATGCCATTGCATTACGTGAGGTACCAATTTATTCGAAAATAAATATTATTTTAAGTAAATACTACATGTTTGGCAACTTTTAATAGACATTTTTGAAATCAGCTACATATGAATAAAGTTCGGACGAATCAAAGTTAGCCACCCCATGCTAGAGAAAATCATACTAAACAAATTTGAAGCCTACCAACGCAGCTATTGGATGTATTTTCGATTTTATTTTTCTGATTTTCTACATTGCGGAAAATTCAAAAATCAAAAACTAACATAATTTTTAAGAAACATCTTAACAGGGCCGGGTTTAATACTGAAATATACTACACATACATACATATGCATGGAAAAAATTTGGTTTTGCCATTGAAGTTATAAAATTTTATCTATTTCATGACATCCAAAAAAATATTTTGGCTCAACTCGCGCTTGAAAATGTATCTAAAAGCGATTTTTTTTAAGAAGAAAATTTAAATTGCAAAGTTTTCCGTTCAGTAAATGGCCTCGGATAGTGGTTTAAATCTAAGAGTTCTACAAAAACGAATCCATTCACATGCCATAAGTTGGAATTATATCAAAGCTTAAAATATTTTATGAAATTAGTGCATTCTAATTAAGTATGGAAAACTTGACGAGGCGATTGTTGGACAATAATACGGGAAACAAAGTTAGCGAAATACAAAAGGTAGTTAAAGGTAGTAGTAGTAAAAGGTAAATTTGTTCACCAGCATTAAACTTTTTACCCTGTTCATCTCTCTTATGTTGAATTTTGAGAGACATTAGGGGTATTCTCGCAGTCTGGCAAAGCTCTTGTACGGTGCACGGTTTGCAAAGCTGTCCCATAGGAAACCCGGATTTTATCGTGCAATCCGTGCACTGAGCAAGGGCTTTGCAAGACTCCGAGAATACCCCTATTGTGCATTTCATTGCATTGTAAAACATTTTAAAGATTTCTCGGTAGTTGAGGTTTTTGCTGCTACCGAGGGGTTAATACCTAGTTTTCTTCAAATAAATGTAAACTGTGGTCTCATGTTTCATTCGCTTAGTTCCCTTTTCTTAGTGGGGGTTAACACAAATTCGGCCGAATGAGAGTTAAACCGTCAGTGTATAAACGGCCCTTAATGGTTTGTAGGATAAAATTTCGTGAATTACAATATGTACTAAAATAGCCACCTTCTTATCAAACGCATTTGCAAAGCTTTTTTTTTATTAAACCATCTTTGAGCCTATCATATTACTTAATCGTTTGGGATTCTACACAGGTGTATAAAGAATGCACAAAAGAATGTTAAACGCTGTTTTTTAATCAAATTAAACAAACGATTTTAAATTTATAACAATTTTTTTTTTAATTTTACTCAAAAGACTTATGTGTGAGAAAATTTTAAGTTATGGACTTTTCATAAAACTCGGTCTATAAAATCCAAAATACACCATATAGCTCCGTTAGTAGTCATATAATGTTTTTAATAAAATTCTCTTCAGCAAAGGGTGGCTAGATTTTTATCGTCCGAACATTTTCCTGATTTCAAGATGGTCAAATCTGAAACGAGTTTTTTCTTACATTTTCTGCATGTTTTTTTCTATAGTAACTAAACTAGCTGTGTGATTTGTGACTTTGAAGGCAAAAACTTTTGTTGGAGTCTCGTTTACAAACCTCTCTCAGATATAAAACCGACAGGATTGCAAATACAATTTTTCATATTTTCACTGATATCTCAAAAACTAGATCCGACATAGAGACACCATTATGATATTCGAAAAGTTTTATTTCATTCTTGGTGAATAAAATTGGTCAAAAATTGTTGAGTAGTGAAGTTTGAAATACTGTTTTACATGGTTTTGGTTAAAGCATGAATAATGAATATTTAAATAAAATAAAACAAACACGTGAACATTTGTTTCAGTCACCATTATATATAAGTATAATATTACATTCCCACCGCACTTAAATCTGAGATTTCGACCTCGAAATCTTAAAAACCTGTTTAAGTGTTTCCACCGCGCTTTCTCTGGATGTCGTTGACATTTTCTAATTAGCGTGTGTGTTTGTGTGCGCTTATTTATGTAGAGAATTTTGACATTTTAGATGAAAAAGTCTGCAGGGTTGAACTTTTTAGTATCTAAAGATTTGTTCGTTTTACAAAAGTGAAGATTTCGATATTGATTGAAATCCAAGAAATCGAAATCATAAAAATAAATGGGAAATCCACCTGGATTTCCAAAGATTTCGCGAAATAACAGATTTCAGTGCAGTGCGAATGTACTATAAAAAATTTAATTTGTTTGAAATTGGTTTTGTTTTAATTCCATAGTAGAGGAAAACTCTATGGGTATCGATGCACGCTCTACGATGCATCGACATATATCTATGTAAGTTTCGATGCATCGATGGAAGGAAAAACATCTATGTATTTTTGCCATCGACATCCATAAATTCAATGGATAAATAAGCAAGGAATGAGTGGTCAAATGGAAATGCCAAACAAATTTTGGGTATGAAAAATTACAGAAAATAATGTTACGCATACGCCATGTACACCAGGGTAACAGTCTTTTTTGCTCATATTTCATACAAAAAATCCTTGCGCAATTTCATTTCACCACTCATTCCATTCTTATTTATCTATTGATTTTCTTCATTTGTAGCTTAATTTTTTGTAACAGAACAGGCTTGAAAACTATGCATGATAAAGAAGTGTTTAAATTAAAAACAAATAAGGACGGCTTTACATTTGTGTAAAATCATAGTATGTGTCACGTGTACGAATTTTTAAATTACCTGAAACGCTACAAGATTCCAGATTTCTTCATGCGATGAGAACACACACGCTGTGTAGTTGCGTCCTTTAAAATAGTAGAGCTGAACTGAGTGTGATAACGCCACCGGAATAGCTGATGTCACAATGAGCACCCAGGCGCAAATGATGGCCCTGCAAGAAAAATGAAGATTATTAGCGCATATTTGAGTGACATTTTAATCTGACGCCTAAGGAGCATGAACAGCGCTTCACGTTCAAAGAGCAAAGTGTGAAAAAGTATAAGAACTAAATAAATATCGAGTAAGAATATTGTGGACACTTGACGTGTGCATGAATATACATGGAGGGCTTTATGTGCATATGTATGTAGAAAAGGTAGTTAACTCACAGCATCGCATTACGTTCGGTACGCAAGGACATACTCGTCACCGGATGCACCACAGCTAAAAACCGGTCGAGTGACATTAGCACCAGCGTATAGACGCTGCCATGGCAGGTGACTACGATCATATACTGTACGAATTTACACCACAAATTACCAAACGGCCATTCGGGCAATACGTAGTCGGTAGCGGTGAAGGGCACACAGAAGATGACGAAGAGTATATCCGAAATAGCCAGATTGATGATGAGCAGGTTTGTGGTAGACCGCATCTGTTGGTTGGCGACAACAACTGTAATGAGATAAATGAGATAAAAAAGCACAATATGAAAATATATGTAAGTATATACATAAATAAAACTATGTTGTTTCTATGCTATGAAATATACTCATTCTATGGGTAATTAATATGTAATTATTTCCCCTTTATATGTAGATGCATAAAAGAATATATTTACTTGAAATCACCCTTTGTCTAGACGTGGAACACCCGCCAGAGACAGAAAATGTATCAACAGAAGCATAAATCCGATTGCTTGCGAAACTCTAGTCTAGTCTTTCAAAATCTTTGTTATATGTATTTACGTGGCAGACGCAAGTACATCGCACGACTTTAATTGGTAGCCAAATGGTCAGATGCTTCATTACGAGGTTATCCTGTGTGACCTGGCACCCAGCCAAAAATAAGTAACTTAGTAGAGGCTTGCATTTTCGAACTAGTTTGGAAGAAGTGGAGGGCGGCCCAATGCCTAGAACGCAGCTTGGATCTCACTAAAAACATGTAAACTCTTAGCTTTCCACATTTTTTCCACCAAGTAGTACATAAACGAGAGAACAACTTGTGTAAATTTAACTTAAAATCGATGTAAAATATCTTAGAACTCATGGTACAATAATTACAGGTATTGTCTTGCCTGAGAGCACATATTCCGTTTTGCCTTATTTGATAAACATCATTGTTGCCCATACTAAAAGGTTTACTGCTAGGGAAAAGGGATATTTCCATACCCCATATACCATATATGTACACGTATTTTTTTAAACAAACCTTCTTGCAGAGGACTTATTTAATTTGCAAAAGCCGAAAAAAACGTTTGCTTAATAAATAAAATCAAAATTGGTATGGCTCACTTCATTTCAAATGATTTTTCTTATGTTTTGAAAAATTATAAAAATGAAATTGAGCGAAAACAAAAAGCAAAGCCAAATAAAAGTACAAGAATCAACATTGAACTGCGTCAAAATGAAAATAAGGGAGCACGAATTTCGATGTGAAGCAAAACTCTCTGGGAAGATAATACCTTTAATTATTGTACCATGCTTAGAACCTACGAACTTTTTTCTTACTAATGACGTTTTCTTTTCTGCGGAAAAATGTTGCCTTCTCTTTTCCTCTGCTCACAAATACAATAAAGAGGGACATGAAAAGGGAACATTTTTGGTAGAAAAGAATACGCCATAAGTCTTGTTGTTAATTTTCACGAATAAACTTAGATAAAACTAAGTTTAGATTTTACTTAGGCACGTAGGTATTTTATCAATGTGAACTGAACATTTAAGTTCTAAGTTGAAATACCGAAGTTATTAAGGGCCACATAGTAGTCGGACAACTATTTTTTTTGGCGAAAAACACATTTTCTTAAGTTAATAAAAATAAAACTATGATTGCATATTCCACTTCAGAAAAACTCAGGGAATTTAGAAATCAATGTTCTTTTAGGAGAAAGCCAAGTTTGTTCATAATACTATACCAAAGTCAAAAAACATTAATTTACCAAATTTTTAGAAAAATTTTACATATCTTTAACAGAAAAAGCGAAACGAGATGAAGTTTTCTATCTGCGGTTTTTATGCAGGTGTAAATGTATGTTAATAGTTCTAAAAAATTTAGCGCCCATATTTGAGCCATTTTGAGTCTTAGGCATTTGAGTGCGCTCATGCTCTTGCGCGCATAGTAAACATAGAGTGGGAGTGCGCATAACAACGTCACTATGTATTTTAAGCCTAATATTTTAAGTTAATGGAATAAATAATTGTTATTTTATAATATTTTGCATTAAATAAGCAATTTATTTGAACACTTGGCATTATTACTCGTAGCTTCTTAATTTTCTAATTAAGATATTATGCTGTTGCTATTTACCAAAGTATTCCTATTTAGTATCTCTAACACTTCTTTTTCATACTTTGAAAAAGTTTATTTGCAAATAAGTAAAAAGGGTGAGAACATACCTTTCCAATTATACCTCCATGGTGTAAACAGCTAAAATTTTGGCTGAGTTATTTAAGTTTATCTTAAACCTTAACTTATATTAACCTTAAACATTTCCAATATTACTACAAAAACTTCTATACAAAAATAGTCTTGCCCAATTCGCAAAGTTTCGCAATTTTGTAACCAAAGTCAAAATCCACTTCTGTTTTTCGTTAAGTCACGCCAGCGCATATGTTTACTAATATTTTTAAGGGCCGTTTGCACCACGTCTAGTTGACACTAATTGGATGTACATCCTTCAGTTAGAGACATGGACTGCTTTATCGATCACATGTTATATGCTGGGTGTCGATAACGTCGATTACGATGTTTAACTGGGAGTTAGAATTAATCAGACATGGCACAAACGGCCCTAAATCCCTTCTGCCAACAGTTGTAATTCTTTTACTGAATAAAGGGTAATTTAATTACAAATATTTATTATTTATTACAAATATCACGTAACGCCAGATTCAAAATGCGTAGGTGAATTTATATAAGATGGTGCTACTAGATCAGCTGATTTTGTGTATGTGTTTCGCTTCACGGCTTCTTATTTTAAATTGAAAAATGTTTTTTGAATTTCCACATATACTCTTACAGATTTGACAGTTTCTGCCATCAAAGCAAAAACCAAATACATGTAAATTTTTGTTTTTGTATTCCTGCTATCATTTTATATTAATTCGCCTTGGAAATACGCATATACAACAAAAATATTCTTTAAATTCTCTTCTAAAAAATATTCATTCGATCCTATAGCTGTAGTACTATTTTAAAACGTATACCACAAATCATAAAAATACTCTTTTCTAACATAAATTAACACTTCTGGGTCAACGGGGTATTTCCAAACCCGGTCCTGGAATTTTTTTTTTTGGTTTCGCCCTTATCTACTTATCAAAAAAACTCATAAATTAATTTTGTCCAGCTAGCTTCCTCTACTCGCCACACTATGCGACGTCACGAATTTTCTTCCATACTATTTACGTTCGACAATTTATTTTGTATGGAAGAAAATAATAACACCGTCGTCCATATAAAACGTAGATAATAATATATTCTGAGTGGAATTAAAAAAACGTCACCGTAACATTTTATTTCAAAGAATGTAGTTTTAACTTTTGTTTCCGGGAAGAGCCTACACATGGCTTGCTCTGTTTAAAATAAAGGGTTTGTTGTTGTGAAAATTTTGTAATTTCTCTATTGAAATGTGGATTTGTGTGTAGACTTTAATAAAGAATTAATAAACATTAAACAAACAAAAGAAAAATATTTAAAACTCTTCAAAATGTCGTGTCCATACTTTTTTCAAAAGACAGTATCTACATATATGCAACTTTATAACGTCTTTCCACGAACAATTCGCTGTTAGCTTATATCATTTTGTATAAAAAAATTGATGTGGCAAAAGCAATTTTTTTCGTATAAATGAGGGCCTTGTGCTCAAGAATAAGTTTTAAATAAGCTATGGTAAAACGACTTAGTTTTTAGGCAGATTAACTCAGAACTTAATACAATTTTCTGGCTTCATACATTGACTTGGTTAAAATAACTAAGCTTTCGGAACTTTGTAAAATTATTGGTTTAACCGTTGAATTTTTTTGCTGAAATCAACCAGATTATGTTGAGATTACTGAGTTCTTTGTCATTAAAAAATGAAGCTTACCTAAGTGAAGCTTCATTATACAAAATGGCTTTCTATGATTATTAAGTTAAAAATTCAAAAGTTTTTTCGTTCAGTGGGGTTAAGACTCTAGAGCATCGGAAGTAGCTCGGCTTGGAGTATCGGCAGACTCCGGATCCTGACTCAGTGTCAGCTTTGGAGCCACTGCATGACCTATTTCATTCAATATTTTACCCGCTGCTTTTTCTACTGTGGTGTTGCTCGTTTTCAAGCTTTTTCGCCATGCAAATAATATCAAAGCTAATATACAATAATATATGTACATACATATGTATGTATTTTAATAAAAATTTCGTTGTTATCCATATGTATGTATTTATGCATATGACAATATTTTTATATTCACATATATTTTTCTTCCAATTAAATTAAGACACACTCAATCTCATACAATTGCACTTTCATGGTTACCGAGAAAAGTCTTGGTTAATATTGGAATTCGTTATGTAACTTCTTTTTTAAGAAAACTGAAAGTATATGTACTTGTATATTTGAAGAACAGTCGATTGCTGGAAAGTTATTTACTGTGCCTGAAAAAGAGGCCGCTAAACAATGAAAAAGCGGAACTAAATATGTGAGCAGTGCAACGCTTACGACACTTAATTGAAGGAAATGACAATGCCATCAGCAGAGGCCACTTTGTACATACACACTCATATAAATCTACTCCAAACTATGCAGTAAAATTCAGAGACAGTCTAGCAAAGCGTTAGCTCCGCACTACTTAATTTATAATGATTTGCAAACTACTGCAAAGCGAATGTAAAACTAGGCAATTGAAAGTCGCGTTTTGCTAGATGTTACAAATTCAGGGACTTCTTATAATTCCACAGTAGCGTCGTGAGAAGACCACCGCTTCCGACATTGTTGGTCGCGATTTTAAATCGTGGTGCTGGATGACGTGATTTTTTCAATTTCGTAATTTGTTATGTACCGCTAGAAATTGAGAAAATAATCATTCTTATATTTAGTTAAAATTGAATAAAAAAAAGTAAGTGCGCCTGGGCCACACTGGAGAAGTGAAACTTACGATACGAATCTCTTTTTTCTCATAACCAATATGTACATACATACATTCATCTGCTTTTGCTTAAGGTTATATTTTTTGTCTTTTTTCTACCTAGATCCCTGCCTCTACTACTGTTCGTTCTAATTACATTTATCTTATTCTGTTTTCCTTTATCTTCATTTTTATCTTTACACTCTATCGATAACAAAATCGATAATAACATCCAACAAAATATACCAAAAATGGTTATAATATTGGTAGCAAAATTGATTAGAAAATCGATAAAAATATTGATAACAAAATCTATAAAATATCGATAAATAATCGATAACAAAATCGATAAATATCCATAAAAAAATCGATAAATATCGATAACAACATCGATAAATGTCGACAACAAAATCTATAAATATCGATAACAAAATCGATAAATATCGATAACAAAATCGATAAATATAGATAACAAAATCGATAAATATCGATAATAAAATGGATGGATATCGATAAAAAAAAACAATAAATATCGATAACAAAATCGATAAATAGCGATAACAAAATCGATAATTATCGATAACAAAATCGATAAAAAAGTCTATAAATATCGATAACAAAATCGATAAATGTCGACAACAAAATCGATATATATCGATAACAAAATCGATAAATATCGATAACAAAATCGATAAATATCGATAGCAAAATCTATAAATATCGATTACAAAGTCGGTAACAAAATCTGTAAATATCGATAACAAAATCGATAACAAAACCGATAAAGATGTCGATTATTTCATCGATAAGTCTCGAGAATCCCGAAAATCTCTAAATTTCCAAAATAGTTCCCAGATTGAGTCTCTGTGTCTCTCTCTATATCCTTTCCTTTTTAATTACCTTTATTTTAATCTTTCTTCCCCTATCTTCATCTCTACTTTTATCGGTATCCTCATCCTCCTCTTTGTCTTTACTTTTATGTTTATCATTTTCTTCATCTACATATTCCCCTTCACCTATGCCCTTATATATGTAAGTAAAGCGTTTAAATTTACCTTGGTCTTCATTTTTGCCTTTATATTTACGCATCATTGTTTTTGTTTTTATTTGTACCTTTGCCTTTATCCTTTTCTTTATCTATGTATATACGTACTCACCTTTACTTTCATTCTTGTATTGGTCTTTTTCTAAGTGTTATTCTTTAACCTTTTATTAGTTGTATACCATATGCATACACACAAGAAGCACTTGTTTCAGCTCCAACCGTTTCCGTTGCACCATTTCCGTTGCATCATTTCCGCTGCACCATTTCCATTGCACCGTTTCCGTTGCACCATTTCCGTTGCACCATTTCCATTGTACCATTTCCGTTGCACCATTTCCGTTGCATCATTTCCATTGCACCATTTCCGTGTGCAATTTCCGTTGAATTTTCCAATTTACTCCTAACCAACCAACCGCCGCTAAAGAAGTTTCACTTCAAAAAAATATAAAATTGGAATTGACTCTTGGTTCCCTAGAATTTGGTCCATCGACTTTTCAAAATGAAACCAGTTCAGACCGCGTTCACAAGTTTTGCAGAAGGGACAATATCGATGATCGTGGTGGAAAACCAGCAGCATATTCTCTTACGCTGGCCCGCCGGTAGTTCAGAGTCAATTCGATTTGTTGCAGGGCATATTCACATAAAAATAAATATGTATGTACTACATGCATAGCGTCATTTAAAGTACAAAACCGCGTATCGTCATTCTGCAAAACCGCGTAACTGACATTTGCTGCCAAAAATTGAATTTGCTCACACAAAATATACTAGCCAGAAATGCGATTGCTTTATAAAAAAGAGAACCACTTTGAAATCTGAGTGTTTTTACTCTCTAGAAAATAATTTATGCAACCTCACATATTTATGCGGTTTTGCATTATCTTGATACGCGGTTTGCATTTCGTTGATACGTGGTTTTGTACTTTAAACGACGATATGTATACCCATATATTTGAACAATTTAAAACAAAGTCTGCATTCACTCGCAGTTGTATATGGCTATCCTACTGTTTGCTGACGCGTACCTATTTCAGTTAACTACATACATATTCTGCGTAAGGCTTTGTCTTTTTAGAGAAATGCAAGACGTAATGAAAGCCTTTGTTCATTTTGAGCGTTTATTAAAAAGTAGTCACAATACAATGCATGCCCGTTCTCTTGCTAGTGCAATTTGCAGTAGAGACAAACAATTTCGTAAAAGATCTAAAAGCTTTTAGAAACTAATTTTTCGAACATTACAGCTAAACAAAGGGGAAAGAGGTGGTGAAGGTGTTGATAGTATTCTGATAAAAAATGCTTATAAAACAAATTACAAGTATTTTAGATCTGAATACATATTTTTGCTTAATACCACCTGTATCTATAAATAGTGACTTATTCAAAAATATGTTTATGTACATACAAATGTACATATGTATATGTAATTATGCTTACACCCTTTAAACAATTTCTGAGCGCTCAGAATTTATGAGTCAAAACTGAGTCGTTACTCTGTTATAAATATGCTTCTGAGACCCCATATGATGCAAAGATTAGATGGTTATAAATTCGTCGAAATATTTTTTATTTTTTTTATGTATGTTACCACATAACTTTGGACCAGAGCGGGGCGATAAGGATTACAATTACTAAACGATTAAGATCGCAGTAATCCCAACAAGCTAAAAAAACAAGATACGATTACAGTAATCCTTCATCGAACCAACTTAGATTACGATTACAGTAACCGGAATTTAAAAAAAGTTAAAACTGCGGTTACTGTAATCGTAACCCATTCGTTCGATGAACGATTTCTTTAATTGTAATCCTGTATTTTCTATTATAAGGATTACTGTAATCGGTGCTAAGGATTACTTTTATTAAATATCGATAAAAATCCATATACCATGAAACACAGCCCGAGAGTCAAAACAATTTCACGAAAAAATGTGTGATGGAAACAAACAGAGACAGTCAACTGATAGCATGAATGTATGCCATTTTCCTCGCGCTGGTCTAACAGTCGTAATGGACGAGTGGGCAGAGCGATAGAGTGTCACTTGAGAGATCCGAGTTCGAATCCTCGGGCAGGAGATTTTTTTCTTTTTATTTAATTGATTTTTTTTTTTGTATTTTATTTTATTTATTTTTAAATAAAAATCAACTGCTAATGTGTGTTGTGTAGCAGTATGTTGTTAGCGGAGCGGAGTGGCAAGATGGCATGATTGTGGTTCCTGGCTTCGCTCATCGGCTGGGGTAGGTCTCCTCGTATCCGTTCCACTAAGCCACACTAACAAAGAATTCATGCCGATTCACAAAAATAAAAAAAAAACATAGACCTGAAGTCGGAAATTGCAGACAAGAGGAAAGAGAGTAAGAGGAAAAAGCCTATCCTGTCAATGGAGTCTACCCACACAATTCTTACAGCGTCCCCAAAACTGTGAAACGTCCGTCTCCTTTCAATCCAAACGGTCATGTCGCCTGTCCTTACTCCCACGTCCCCTCTTGCGCACAAGCGCAACACCCACACCAAAAATTGCTATCAACAAATCATATTTCCTTTTAACAATTCACATTATACATTTTATTTAACAATTTTAGCCTTAACTTTAACGCCTCTCTTGAGTAAATACCCTATCTTAAAGTTATATAAAAAACCCTATACTTAATGAAAACTCAACAAAAGATTCAATCATAAAAAAACTTAATTTTTATACCGCAAACCAAACTTCAATTTATCAGCAGAAATCTTTAATAACAATAAATAAAAAAAACAAGTAAGAAAGTCTAAGTTCGGGCGGAGCCGAACATTAAATACCCGGCGCAAGTATTAAATATATGTTTTTCACCTTTCCGAAAGCTACCGCTACATGGTAAGCCGGGGTGTATCAGTTTTGAGTACATTGGCGTCCTTAAATTTCGAAATATCGCAGTTTCAAGCATTTCTGAAATTTACCGTTATATGAAAAGCGGCCGCAATTTTAGTCCGATTTCAATACTTTTCGGCGTTTTGGTTCTATGGGGCAAGTACAATAACCACACCAAGTTTGGTACAAATTGGTAGAACGGTTACAGAGATACATATATATGATCATAAGTGGGCGGTGCCACGCCCATTTTCCAAAATTATATCATAAACGTATTTCGATAAGGAATTGTTGCAAGCCTCAATTTTGAATAAATTATCTTTAATATTTACTGATTTATCGAAGATTTCGTATTTCTCTAAATTGCTTTTATATGGGATGTGGGCGTGGTTACTGTCCGATTTTAAAATTTTTCGGCCATTTTGTATGTCGTATCAAGGCCAACAACTGTGCCAAGTTTGAAAGAAATTGGTGTAGCGGTTACTAAGATAAACACATGTAACCATAAGTGGGCGTGGCTACGCCCATTTTCCAAAAATTTATAATATTCTTATTTTTTGTCTAAAACTTATTGTAAATATCAATTTTGAGTGAATAATCTTCAGTAATTACTAAAATATCGCAGTTTTCGTATTTCTGAAAATTACCGTTATATGGGAGGTAGGCGTGGTTATTGTCCGATTTTGCCCATTTTCAATACCATCCTTCCTACGCCAGAAATCAGTACACGTACCAAGTTTCGTTAAGATATCTCAATTTTTACTCGAGTTATCGTGTGCACAGACGGACAGACGGACAGACGGACGGACGGACGGACGGACGGACAGACAGTCACCGCTTAATCGATTTCTCTTTTCATTCTGATCATTTATGTATACATTTGTCTATATCTATCTCGATTCGTTTTGCCTGTTACAAACAACCGTTATGTGAACAAAGTTATAATACCCTTGTGCAGAAGTGCGCTCGGGTATAAAAATCCGAAATAAGTACGTATACTACATGTTTATGCAAAAAAACTTAGTAAGGTTCCTAATTCCAAACAAAAGAGGCTGAATTCACTATATTTGGATTTCAACAAAATTCTAAGATGCTCACCCTAAAGTTCCTTAACTCGTACATGCAAGCCTGCATAAATAATTCCAAGACAAACAAACATAAAGCTAATGCTGCAATTTCAAATCAGAACAAAAAAATTCCAAAAGAAAATTAACCAAACCGGTTGGTTATTGCTTGGTTTCAGCTATTGCTCTTATCATTCACTGCGAGGCCTGACCTATCTACGTACTTATGTGAACATATGTATGTATAAATATTTATATGTACGGACGTATGCATGTAGGTATATAGGTATCATAAAAATAATGTTTCTCACTCACCTGTCACCTCCAACGATGATGGTACCAGCACGTTGTTGGGAGCCTGTGGGGGGGAGAGATACCCTAACATATATGAAAACATGTATCATACATATATACGCAAGTACACACTACTACGGTAGAGGTGCTATAGCCCTATTCACTTTCCTGTCTATCATTCGCATGTGATCGCGGGCAATGAGCCGATCGCCTTTAGTCTTACTATGCTAGACAGGAGCAACACGTGTAGTAGGTACTAAACAATTCAATTAAAGTGAACTAAAAAAAAACAAGCAAAATTAAAAATAAAATCCAAAAAAAAAAAAAGTATAGAAAGTGCGTGTACTAGTGTGGGTACTAGTGAAAATTCATACTTCAAGCAAAAAAAGGAATTACGCAGAAAGAAATGCCTAACTGCAAAACAAAATTTCTATGTGGGCTTTGTATGTATGTTTAAAAGGTCTTGTCCTAAAAAAAAACTAATCAAAGTGCCCTTATTATAATATAAAAAGAAAGTAAAATATCAAAATATATACATATATATATAAATCACCTCTAAATGCATGCGGTGAATAAAAAAATGGATATCACGTAACCTAACTCAAAATTAAATTCAAAAGGCAGAAGGAATACTAACCTGGAAACTGGCGGTGTGGAAGTAAGTACTAAAAACTATATAAATAAAATGAAATGCCTAGGAAACTTCGAAATCGCAAGCTTAGGAATTACCACAAAATTAAAAATAGCAAAATTTAGCAAATTCAGTAACTAATCCTTAAAACATATATGTATATACCTATGTAGCTAATAAAACAAAGGAATTCAGTAACTAGTATGTACAGAAACTAAAGAAAAAGTACTAAAAACTGTATAAATAAAATGAAGTGCCTAGGAAACTTCGAAATCGTGAGCCTAGGAATTAATACAAAATTAAAATTAGCAAAATTTAGCAAATTCAATAACTAATCCTTAAAACATATATGTATATACCTATGTAGCTAATAAAATAAAGGAATTCAGTAACTAGTATGTACAAAAACTAAGGAAAAAGTACTAAAAATTTAGGCGAATGGCCTACAAAGCAAAGAGAGGGTTTATCATGCCGCTGCGTGTAATTTTGTGACAGCCGCTCGCGTTCGTGCTGTTAAATGTTGTCCCGATGCTCCCACGTAGTTTTTGGTGTATTTTGCAGCTCATTCGTCTTCCAGCACTCTCTGCTATTGATGACGGTACTCGCGGGTATATTCAGCTATACTTTCCAGCGTGGTTAGGTGGTCATCAACCTACTATTTTGGGACGTATGATGGATCAGCTGTCCGCTGCTTCACGTCACAGCCCGACATACGTATACAATTATATAGTCGAAAGAAACTCAGTGCCTTCAATTTGCGTTGGTTTTTACATGTGTCGGTGCGTTTCGTGTTAGTGGTGCTGTGAAGTTGGTCGCTACTGTCGGACGGACGTGATTGTGATGTAGGTAGCTTCTCCGTTTGGATGTGATCCTTCTCAGGTCCCAACTGGATGGAGGTCCTTTTGCCCTATTTCCTCTGGCGACCTATAAAAGACAAACAGAGTTTAGTCGATGTTTAAAAACATTATGTGAGCATTCGCATAGATGTATATACGCACATATGTATATACATACATATATGCACATATGCATATACGCATGCTCGCATATCTCATCGGTGCCGTTTCGCAACCAAGGCGGTCCAAGACAATCACTCTTAAGTGAGCTCAAATAGCTTAAACCGATCGGGATATGAACGTTTATCCCAACAGGCCTCCAGGCCTGCCGGGGCATATATGTACATATGTATGTACACACATTTAGATGCATGCTTCTTAAAAACCACTTAACTTACCTCCTATTCCTGTGTAGCACTTCAAGACGGGCATCAAAAAAAACTAAACACAATTAGCGGATTTATTTCATATAAGTTATGTATCTAGAAACTTCGAACGTTTTATTCGCGCACTTTCACCAACTTTTCGCACTGTTTTAACGCAACCACGTTAATGGCCCGTTGGTTACGGTTACCCCCTTTTATACGGCGATCAAACCAAATAAGCCCTTCATGCCACTCATACTAGCTCAACGGGTTTCACTTCGTGAGGACACCTATTCACACGCACACCCTCACTCTGCGCTACATGATGTCATATGCCCACCACAAAGTCCACTACCTGAATTCCACTGCTTCCGCTACAATGTTGCCAATGCCTCAGCAACATCATGGCCGCCGTATATACATGAATGCATGTATCTGCCACACTTCCTCTTAGGCAACCGCTGCCGCTACATGTGCTAGAAATGTTGTTGTTGTGGTAAGCAGTGCGCGCTTCCACTCCGCAAGGCCTCGGTTCAAGCCCTGGTCAAAGCAACATCGCAAAAAAAATATAGAAACAAGTTTTTTTCTAGTTAACAGCGGTCGCCCCTTCATGAAAAACCGCTTCTCCTAAAAATAAAATCGCCGTTCGGAGTCGTCGTAAAACAACATCAGGCAGCACGCCACAAATCGGAGGAGAAGCTCGACCAAACACTAAAATATGTATGTGTAAGCGCCAATATATTATTATTATTATTGTTTTATTTGCCGGTTATACAAAGTTTATTTCGCCCAAACTACTTTGCATATTATTTTTATTTTAATATTAGTTTCTTTTATTTGTCCTCTTTTTTTCTAGATAAATACATATTATCCTCATATTATCGTTAAGCGCGCGTTTCTATTTCGTAAATTTGTAGAATTACTTCGTTTAAGATTACTCAAACAATTTTAATTAGAAAAATTGTAAATTCAAAATTATTGCAATCATTCATCGACGGAATTAGATTACGATTACAGTAATTGTAATTTTAAAAGAGTTTAAATTACGATTACTGTAGTGGTATTCTAAGATGCCTTCGATGAACGATTTCCGCAATCCTAATTTAATAATTTTTGAAATTGCAATTAAAGTAATCGTAATCCTAGATGCAATCGATTATACGTGTAATCCTGATCATCCAGCTCTGCTTTGGACCACGTCAACCGGTGTCGATAATTCTTTTTTCGTCGGAAAGGTGGTACCTTAAGGGTGGTCCCATACTAATTTTGTTTAGATCGAACAATTGGATCATGAAGAAATTAACGGTACACCTAAATTTTTATGATGATTAGAGCCGAAATTTCATAATTTTTCCATGGCGCTAGCATGCTGGTATCATCCATGGGCATACTTGGGGTGGTAAACTTATCTATTTTAAAGTACCTATAGTTAAATCGTTAATAGATAAGTTAACGGCCCTAACACATTCTTTTAGTTTGTATAAAAACGTAAGGAACATACAATAGATACCACACATACATATACATACCACCAGAGCCTTTCTTAGTTTAAAAATTCATCTCATGCATAAATGAAAAAAAATGAGATCAAATTAAGCATAATATAATAATATATATTATACAACTTTTTCATGTCAAGTATGAATAAATTTTCCAAAGGGCTAAAAAAGGGCTGTGGGCAATTTTAAATTTATGTGGCCAAAAAAAGTATGTGGTAGCTAAATCTAGCCACCAAAGGGCTGAAACGGCAACACTGATCCGGAGTCTAATGATTGTTGCAAAGGCGAAGGTTCGGGGCATTCTCAGCGAGCTCCACAGAGGTCCAAATGGTGAGCACCTGGGAGCCAGAAAACCCTTGATATGATTAAGGAGAATTCTATTGGGTTGGTTTCCGTCAGTCGGTCAAGGAGTGGATAGCAGGATGATGAAGATCCAGACAGAAGAAGTGGCATAGCTCCGGCGTAAAGAGTGCCCATGAGAGGAGACATGGTCAGGTCAGTGACTGGCAGAAGCACGACCATGCGAGATGACGCACTCCAAGGGATAGGCCGGAAGTAAGGTTCAGTAACGCATCGAACCGAGAAAACTTGCTAGTAGGCAATCTGCTATTGTGCAAGCCGCAGATGAAGGAAGGCTCCATCTCTCAACCACGATGTAACTGGAAAGGTCTGTGTAAGATTCTTAAACGGCTAAATGAAGTAGCGTATCGAATCCCAACAGTTGGGAGACCGATAACCCAGATGAAAGTTGTCCACTTGGAAAGGCGTGAAGAGTTTAAAACAGCAAGCATATCTGATCGGGACTCAGGTGGAGGGCAGTGTGGCGAATACAGCGGCAACGCAAAGCGAACAACAAGAAAATGGAAAATGAAATGTTCGACGAAAGACGTAGAATATTCCACAGCAAGAAACATCAAGTGGAAGAATACTGCGGACAGCGATAGTATGGTAGAATGTGCGATAGAAGGCAGAAACTTCTAGAGTTGCCATGAGTGCGAGCGCAGGTATATTTGTAAGGGCGCTGATACAGCGCACCAGAAGTTCAGTTGCGAATCAGCAAGCTACAAATTCAGTTGTAAAACAGATATTAATTGTGTTAGCAAATTTTGTATAGTGTTGTAATTGCATTAGCGAGTATTGTATAGTGTTTGTTGAACAATTAAGTTGTTAATTGTACTGTAATTTGGTCACCTTGAGCGTCTATTTAACAATCCAGTGATACGAACTCAAAGGGTTTTGGGAAATCCGTTAAGTATTCAAGGATCATCGTAACATTATTCTATTTATAATGCATACCGTCCCTAAAAAGTACACTTTGGTGCCGCCAAAATTTTTTGAATTTCGAACGGATACAAAACTATCGAAATGGCACTGCAAGGCCAGACTGGCCCAAAATTGTTCAAAGAGTAAAGTAGCTGGGGGAAATTTTCATTTCCTATGACATAGCTGTGTTAAATTCACTATTTAACTACATGCAACAGAAATTTATCGCCATTAAGATGTGATTCTAGATTCCAAATAAATGCACCAAAAGCGAACAAGATCAGAATTAGAAATTTTCTCTACAAGGCATATACGCTTACATACGAGCATACTGGTGTACAAAAAGAACATGTATGCGAAATATGCTTAACCATGTCAAAAATGTAGTTAACAAATCCCAAGTACACTCGGTTACATGAACACAAATTAATGTATTAATGCTTTCTTCTGCAACTTGTGCAAACACATAAAGTCCGGTTTAAATTTGTAAAAGTAAAAAAAAAAGAAAAAGAAAAAAGGGAAAACGGAGCCTATAAGTCAAATGGGGTGGGGACAGCTCATTCTTCAACTTAAAGCTAAACATTTTTCACAGTTGTTGACGCCAGTGCTTGTGCAAACTGTTTCAAGGCGAGACTCTGCGTGTGATTGTCACATCAGCAAAATGGCAAGGACGCTAGTGGACAGCAGTGGGTGTGGACGACTGCCGTACGATATTGTTGTGTACTTTAAACAATGAAAGATTACACGCATTTCCCACTTAGGTGGATGTGCGAATGTGGGTTGGTGTAGTTTTATGTAAATGTTTGAAAATATTCACCTAAGAGGCACATTCATCTTCACGGTGCGCTCCTGCTATCATTTGTTATTTCTGTGGTGAGAACTGCAGGTGCTATTGCGTGCGTAACAATGTTTCTTATCAACACAGGTACAGAAAGAGAAGCATAAAGTAGCATAAGCTTTAAAGAGGATCTAAAAATAAAAATTGTAACACTGTGTACTTTCAAGAAGCCTTAATACTCAAGTTGCGGCTTTGATGTTTGTTTATGCAAGCTAACACTAATAAATCTGAGATGTGTTCTAAAGTAGAGATTTACGCAGGATGGGAAACGCCCGTTAAGTCCAAAACATACGACGAAGTGTTTCTGCACGTACAGGGTTGAGAGTTTATCTGCTGGTGACTGAACTTCTGTAACGGCATTCGTAGAACAAATGTCTTTCGAGTTGTGTCGGTTGGCCCGCGGGAATATGCGGTTATTTAAAGTTCTGTGCCTGCTAAGTGCGTTCATGGGGTTGAGTGACTTCTGAATTTGGTGCTGCTTTGTCCTCATAAGAGCGGGACTTAAGGGCTATACAAGGTATGACATTTGACATATTTAAAGTGTTAAAATTTGCGAAGTTACGCTAGTTTATTACAACAAGTCTCGAAAGATCCTTCTGTAGTGAATCCTTCTTTTGATTTAATCGGCGCTCTTACTTTCATTATCGAGGCGTTGCTTCACCGGAACTTCATCACTCGTGCGCGCGACATGCCTAAGTCAGCACTATGTCCATTTTCTTATGAATCCTGTACCGTTCGTCATTCCACTTTTTCGCACTGTCTACGCGAACGGAGCATAGGCCTTGCATTGATTAATTCTCTCGAAAGTCCTTAAGCCTTCTTATCCTTATTCTATGGTTCCAGACTACATAAATGGGCAGACATTATGAGATTTGAAAAGCGTGAGTTTTGTCCTTCTGCTTTTCAGTTGCCCACTGAGCCCAAAGTAAGCAGCACCTGTTGCCAAGAGTTATTCTTCGTTTTTTGTATATATATGGGTGTTCCTATGAATCGGATTGGCAGCACGAAGAAGTCACATTACAGTGAGTCGCATTGTCTAAAACCTTATTTGACTCGAACATCGTGGAGGGGCCCTTATAAATTTATACGGAAGTGAAGTCAAAAGCGGCATTACAATTGAAGGAAAAGTGGTTTTGTGTCAAAGTAAGGTGGTTAATTTACGAGGGCTTTAGTGCTCTCTGTTACATATTTCCATCTTTGTGTCTCAAGGAATTTTCCTAGCTCTTGAAACCATTTGATTGCTGCCGATTCACTGATATGATTTTTGCACCGCATTCCTGCCTGTCAGTATGTTAAGATTAAGTTTTTATTACGGAAAAATATATGAATAAGTTTAAATTTGTAATTAAAAAAATTTTTGTCACCCATACAGAATTGGGCTATAAAGGTCTGACTATGCATACTTCGCACAACTTCCATGCAACCAAATTTATTAGTACTACCAACCTTATACATACATCGACGCAATTGGGTTATTCAAGGTGTGTGAACAAAAACAGCTGATTTTTGGTTTCTTCAGGTAAGCGGATTTGTATACAGGGGTATAGTTGTAGTCCAAATTAAGTCGACACTTAAGTTCTTTGCAGTTTTACATCATTTGCAATGCAATATCTGTCAAAATATGTAAATAAATTATGTATGTTTTTCTTAAAAAATACGTAATTAATTTCATATATTCAATGATATATTTACTATAAAAAGCATACAAATGCCTTTCATTTGATATATAATTTTATATAGTTAGGTTTAAGGACAATATTATAGTTTATTAACCGTTTCTCTGTATTTGTACAATATATTGTACATTTAATTTTTTTAACATTTGAAGCATGCTACAAAAAATCTTACTAATATTTTTGAAAACAAATTAAACTTTATGAAGTTTTGAAATATCCCGAATAGTTTACGTAAATTTCAAAATCGAAAACGTTTCAAAAATATATTCAATAATTTTTATGAGCTTGAGGCCGTTTTTAGTGAAAACTTATTGTGGAAAAGCAACAATAATTTGAAAAAATGGTAGAAGTGATAGCTATTTCGGAAATCACCACATTTCCTCATCAGACTTCTTTCAGTAGGATTCGAACCGACGATCACCACTGACTCAGCCAGTTGCCTACGCACTGTGCTAAGTTTGCCTGGTTAATTCTTGTTGCTTATTTCCACTATTTCACTTTGCTAAGCCAACTACAATCAAGCGCAGCTATTCCGCTGCAATTCACTTGATCATGTGGTTGTTTGTTTTGTTGGTTTTTGTTAATATTTCTATTATTAGAATGTTTAACTTTTAGGTGTGCTCGTCCTTAAGTTATTTGTTTTTGTTATTTTTATGGCCTTATAACAATTATATTCAAACATTTTTATGAACTTGAGGCCGTTTTTATTGAAAACTTATTGTAGAAAAGCAAAAAAATAAATATTGCACAAATTTGAGATAGCCCTAATAGCTACCCAAAACAACTTTTGGAAATTGTTTTTTTTTTACTTTTGGTATTATGAGCTCTATGAACCTTATAATTAGGAGGAAACATTTTTATATTCATCAGGGACGCAGGGGATATAAAATGATATTTTAATATAAAATAGAAATTTTGAATAAGAAAAATAGCGCGATATTTTCTTCCAAACGTTCGCCTGCTGAGCTTTTTTTCTTTTAACATATAAAATCAAATTTTATATTCAGTGATTATACCGAAGACTTTTTTATTATAAATCATATATTTAATTTAAGGTGTTTTTGTGCTCTTTTTTATCTCGTGCATATCTTTTAATATAGTTTTTTTAAGGAAAAAAAATGTTATTTAAAAAAATTGCCATAGTTTATATATACATACATAAATGTTATATACACATATGAAATCAAAGGGCTTTTAATTACCTCCCCAACCCTATCCATACTTTGGTGGTTCAAAACTTTTCAAAATATAAGCTGTTGAAAATATTGAAAATTCCACGTTTACGCTCCCTAGCACCGCTCCTATGAATTTGCGCCAAAATGAAATGTATTCGATTATAATCACAGAAAAGCGGCGGGCCATGCTCACTTTTTCTTTGTTTAGCTCAACGGGCTCTATTCTTTATTTGCTCCCAAAATTACATAGATGGAGTCGTGAATCCCCCTAATATGCTTTCCATGCATCTCTGTAAAAAAATGCTATTGGTACTACTGCAATTGAAAAGTCACTTATGACAATACTACACTCAATAGATCGCAAATTTTTTACAAGTTCTGCTAATTTCTGGGTAATGGAATACATACAAAATGCATTCAACAGATTTTCACCTCACACACAGTGCCGCCTAAGTCGGCAAAAATCGAAAAATTCTTTGTCTGCAATGTGAACGTGTTTGGTATTTTTGTAAAGGTAATTTATCCACTGAAAAGAATTAAATAGAAATTTCCGTATGAAATAAATTATATGCGGCAGGAAGCCACTAAAGTCGACAAATTTTATACTAACAATATTAAAAAGAGCATAGCCATGAGTAAACTCTTCTCGGAAACAAATGTCAAATATACATTATTTGAAATAAAATGTTGGTTTGACGTTTTTTATTTCCATATACATACCTAGATAGTAGAGAGCTACAGGGTTAAAAAAATTGGAATAAAATTAAACACAGGGTGTCCCTGTGGTGTTCCAGAAAAACCATTTTTTTATTAAAATTTAAAAAATGCTAAGATTTAATGGAATGAATAAAAAAGATATGTAAAAGTAGGTTATTTTTTATTATTATTATAGTACGGGCTTTTAGCTTTCAAAAGAAGAAATAAAAGCCTGCTAATTTTTTGCACTTTCTGAAGTAATGCGTTTTACGCTAATGC
Organism: Rhagoletis pomonella; assembly: GCF_013731165.1. Taxonomy (NCBI): domain Eukaryota; kingdom Metazoa; phylum Arthropoda; class Insecta; order Diptera; family Tephritidae; genus Rhagoletis; species Rhagoletis pomonella. Next base: position 64,778,956 of record NW_023458556.1, read on the forward strand.
ATAAAATAATTTTTAATTTTTTTGTCAGTGCCTTGACATCTAAACGATTCGTTCCATTTTCAAAAATGAAGTGTCATATTAAAAAGCTTGACCTGTGGACAATAGAAAGTTTATTCCTTTTTTAAAGAGCTGCCACCCGTTAAAAAATTATATTGTTAAAAAATTAGATTAAAATTTTTTTATAACTTAAATAAATTATTAAGAGATGGGTATCAATCGAAATGTGTATTAACTACATGTAGAGAGTTGCCACCTGTTTAAAAATCAAATTCCACTTGAATTAAAGAAATTAGGTAATTGAAATAGATAGGAATCACCATAAGGGAGTCAGACGAAAGAGGTTTAAGAAGGTTTTAGCTTAAAAATATTAAGAATAGGGTTGCCACCTTTTTGAAAAGTCGAATTTAGTTAAACTAAAGTAATAATTACGTCAAACCATAGGATTTCGCCATCGTATTTGTTATTTTATTACAAATACATACACCGTCAATCAGTGATCTAATTCATATTAATATACATATTTCAGTTACCTTATTCCCTTCACCCTTCTACGTGTCGTTTAGTAGTAAAGTATTTTCAAAACTAGTTCAATTGATACCCATATTGTAATATCTAATTCATTTCACTTATCAAATTATTTTAATAAAATTTGTAACGGGTGGCAACCCTTTTCAAAAATAAAAAACTTTATTGCACATCCACAGGCCAAGCCCTGTCATTTTACACCTCACTTTTGAAAATAGAACGAACTATATGTACATACGTAAAAGGCACAAGAACCCAAATTTTCAACTTCAAACTGCATTTACAGTGAAAGTATGAAAAAAATTACATTTTTGAATTTAGCGTCCTCAATTTTACTAAGAAGCAAATTTTCATTCAAGATTTTTTCGCACAAATCTCTTTATTCGGTTAACAACCATAAAAAAATATAATTTGAGCAATTTTGCAAAATTCGAAGTTTTACAAGAGTTATTGTTATTAACTTTTTTTTGATGAATTCAGTAATTATTTATTAACCACGGACTCATAGCATGTATCTTGCTGATTTTTTCCATGATAATAGTTAATTAGACACGATTTAGCCTAATTGTTTCAATTTTTCATATAATCATTATTTTGTATAAAATTTTTAATTTTTTTTTTAATTTTTATAAACAAATGGAAATATTTATTACTTCTCGATCAGATTTTTTAATCGTTTACATTGAATATCAATCCTTCTTCTATAATACATTATTTAAAAGAATGCCGCGCGAACTCGCAGCGAGCGAAAAAAAATTATTTATAAACATAAGCATAGATTAGTTAGTACAATCTTTTTTAAAGTTGTATATAAAAATATTTACATACATAATATACTTATTTATATATGTACGTATGTATGTACATATGCATGTATTTTGTCTTTACAGAGAAAAGTAAACAAAAAGGATAATATAATCCAATTATAGATATGCGAAAATTTGCGTAAACAAAGAGGCTGGTCCACATACCTGCAATTTTGGCGTTGCGTACGCACGTTAAAAATATGCTTTCTGCAATGAAGCTTGGCAGAGAATGCTTTGGCCACTAAATTAACATATTACCGACAGATAAATTAATAATTAATTCTCATATCAATAATTGCATGAAAAACGATATTTCTTGCTCTCATTTGATTAAAAGGCAAAAATATTTAACATAATTTTATTTATTTGCAACAGCTGACGACCGACGCACGCGATCTTTCTTCTTTCTGCTGGCGTTAGCGTTGCCAAATTTTGGCTATGTGCACGGCTGCATTGAAATTCGACGCCAACGCAACGCCAAAGTTGTAGGTATGTGGACCGGCTTCTATTCTTTGCTTACGCAAATTTTCCTATATCTACATATACATACATACATGTGTACATATGTCCTTGAACAACAATCCACAAATACATTTTTTTACCAAGGATTATATATCGTTCGGGTATATAGCATAACTGCTACAACTATTTTGGGATATTAAAAAGTGCTTAGTTTTTTGTTTGCTTCTTGTTCTGTCTCTTTATCTATTTTCCTCTATCAAGACAAAATACATGCATATGTACATTTATCTACGACAGGTTTTTCACTGTTCTCCCATTCCTTTAATTTATCTGAAGTTACATAATTTTTAAAGCAAGACAACTTGTCAAATAATTAAAATATATAAATTATGTTTCTGTTTTCCGTGACGTAGATTAAATTTCTTTCAACCAAATTCCAAGATGGCAATTTACGCAAAAGTATCCCTTCCAGCACTTCAACGTCTTTAAAAGCTTGGTCCCACTGATTTAAATAATCAATGCAACTATTACACCGTGCGACAGTCAATTTTACACACGAAAAAATCAATATATGTATTCACAAAACTGGGGCCAAATATAGTAAAACTGTGTTTTTAGTTTTTCTCTCCGACGTCAGGTTTTTTTTAAAGGACTTCGAAATTTCTAGGATATGATTGAATAAAAAAAATATTCAAAAGATTCAATGTATTGTAGAATAATTAATTAATTTGTAATTTTTTTGTTTAAAATATTTTTTTTTTACATAAAAAGGTATTTTTTGCTTTTAAGTCTTGTTTCTCCAGTTTTTATAATAATATATAAAATATTTTTTTTATAAAAAAACCTTATTTTTTCATTTTAAATGGTTTTTCTAAAAGTTTTACATACAAAGTATACAAATATGCATAAAAGAAGAGAAGATAGGGGCTAATCACGTTTACAACGATACCAACGGTTTAAAAATCAGTTCAAAACTGTTTGAAATATAAGGTTTATAATTTTTCGAAGACCCGACTTTTGCCCTCTTTTATCACCTGTAATATAAGTTTGCGAAAAAAGTAATAAACCATTTAAATAAGAGCGAACCCGGCGAACTTCGTCCCGCCCAAAATTATTATATATTTTATTGAAACTCTTTGGTACAACATTTTCACCAACAATTCACGTTTACGATTTTCATTGGCACATTCGTCTGCTAGGATTATGGTTTGGTGGTCATTTGCCGCTTTAAATAACCTAAAGAAAGTGTTATATCCGTGAAGAAGCTCTTGACATTCTCCAGTTGTGCGGCACGGTTATTCGCAAAGCGAAATAAATTTTTTCCTCTTCACTCCCTGGCGGCAACAATGACCCGGTTCTATAGTGAATGTCCTAGAAGCTTTACAGTATAGTTGGTGGCAATTTCAAAATCGGTGCGGATCATTGTTCTACAGAAACGCAATATACATCTACTTATTTCAGACGAAATACCTTAAAAGTTTGAACGCATAATAATATTGGAAAATCACATCCATTGGGCCAATCGCAACGCAGGAGCGTTCGATATACTCAATGGTGCAATAGGTCGATTTAATCTGACCTTCAAGGCCACTTTTCTCACTTGGCTATTTTTAGTAATAGCTCGACTTTAGCACCACTTGGCAGCACGTTTTTGCAATAGTATTGCATACATATTTAAAACATTAGCCAAATCGGATCATAAATAAGATTTTTAGTAATAACTCAACTACAGCGCCAACTGTCGGATTAAATTGTGAAACTAAACCATCCAGAGACACACTCAAACACACACAAAAGGTTTCGCTAATATCCGTACAACCATTTAGGAGGATTTCACTTACAAACACACCTACAGAAGAATTAAAAAATACATTCAAAGATCGCTAAAGGTCGGTACGTTTGTAGGCCTCACATCCCCTTTTCAAATAGCCCACATTTTCTACATGAGTATGGGCTTGATTTCAACTACATACATATCTCCAAACGAAGCTCCAGTACTGTACCATGAATACTTTCAGAGATATGCAGTATAAAAATTCGATTTATATGGGAGGTGCCACGCCCCCTTTCCAACAGCTGCCCTTTCTCTTCATGAGTATGCGATTGATTTCGTATATCTCCATACCAAGTTCCAGAACTATACCATGGACACTTCCAGAGATATGCAGTATGAAATATTCGGTTTGTATGGGAGATGCCGCACCCCTTTTTACAATAGCTCAAATTTTTCTCCAAGGGTATGCGATTGATTTCATATATCTCCATACCAAGTTCCAGAACTCTACCATGCACACTTTCAGAGATATGTAGTATGAGAAATTCGGTTTTTATGGGAGGTGCCACGCCCCCTTTACATATAGATTTTTTTTAGCCTAAAACCATCCTTGGGACACGTGCGGCAGGTGGCAGTTTCAAAAAAATCGGTTCAGCCGCTCTCGATCCTTGCGAAAACTAAAAAACGGCTTTCAAAATATATATTAGTTGAGATATATTATATATTATAATTATATTTTGACCAGTATCCGTTGTATCTGATTGGCGCAAAAAAATCTTGCTTAGTGACGAATTCGCCCCTTGATATGGTGGTTGCTCAAAGCTATTTATATTCGAAATTGCATGAAAACTGGAAAACAGGAATCTATAAGCTTATCCAGGCAAAAAGCTACCTACGTACGGAATTTTAAGCAAATCGGACCGTAAATACGATTTTTTTGAATAGATCGGTCCCTGGTCCACTTCTCGGAAAAATTAGATCATATATGCTAATATATGCTAAAAAGCTACCTACGTACCGAATTTTAAGCAAATCGGACCGTAAATACGATTTTTTCGAGTAGATCGGTCCCTGGACTACTAAAAAGCTACTTACATACCAAATTTTAAGCAAATCGGACCATAATAACATTTTTTCGAATAGATCGGTCCTTAGTCCATCTACCCCGAAAATTTTTTTAACCTAAAACATGGTGGTTACTGAAAGCTATTTATATACAAAATTTCATGAAAATCGGACCAACCGTTCGCGAGATTACCTATTACAAAAAAAGGGACTTCTCTTTATATAATTAGTATAGAGTATAGATATTATAGATCTAGGTAGTAATAAAAAAAAAATTCCAAAGATCCTACTTCGAACTTCGAAGGTCCATATCTCGATTTCGGAGGTTAACTTCGAAAAACGAAAAAATTACTTTTTTACCTATGACTCAATCTCTTAAAAAGAATTGGTTTGGTCTAATACCCAGCGGAGTGTAATGATTCTAGTATCTTTATTTATGTATATTATAACTATCAATATCTTATAAAGAGAAGTGTTACATTTTTTTTCTAAAACTAATAAAGTTAGAAGGACGGAATTCGAGGATGTGGTAGTTTACATATTAGTCATTGATATATTTTTTTCAAAAATAAATATTGGAAATTTCCAAGGATATTCAAGTATAAAATTTTAAAAGGACATTTTCAACATTTATTCGTCCTGGTGCAACAAAAAATATTTTTTTTCTTAAATTCTACAGAATTTTTCCCTTTAAATGATACCAATATTGTTGCTCTACAATGTACCAAATCTTTTAAATCATTTTTTTATTCAATCATATCCTGGAAATTTCAAAGTCCTTTAAAAAATCCTGCTGTTAGGGAGAAAAATTAAAAACGCAGCTATACTATATTTTGCTTCTAGTTTTGTGAATATATTGATTTTTTCGTGTGTTTTAAAATTTTTTCGTTTTTGTCGCACGGTGTTATAAAATTTTGTTGAGATATCTTTAAATTAATCTAAATATTTAAATCCCGTTTTATCCAAATAGGAAATTAAATTCTTTACAACTAGAGGTATGAAAATTCCATCACGGCGTTCGGTGATCATAAATTTGAGTTCTTTAATAAGCAAGGAAACTTCTGTCATGCAAATTTTCTGGGACCCAATTTGATGAATATAATTGTGGAAAAGAGATGCTAGAACATGCGCAAACAAAAGCCACACTTTAGATGCGGTATCTTCAAAAAACTTGTATAAAAAGTCGGGCATTTTGTGGTTGTAAAAAAATTCCTTCAATTGTTTGTAAAGCTTTAAAATTCTTTCTGTGGACGACATAAGAGTAATCAATGTGGTTTCCTTTTTTGCTTTTGCTTTAAATTTTCAACTCAAACTGTATAAGTGTAGAAATAAGAAAAGGCTTTAACTACAATTACTTAAATATCTATCGGCAGACGATCTATGGATGCTTGAATACAATTTTAATAATGTGCGCTGCTCAATTTATACCAATGAGCGTATTACCAGCAGATTCTTCAAACTTATAAAAAAGATTATTTTTTCCACGTCTTGCTACTCCGCCAAAATTGCAATTGGTGTTATATGCGCATAAAGCGAGTAATTTTTGGTGCACACCAAATTTAGACTCTAAATTGAAAATGAAAGTTTTTAAAATACCTGACGTTTTACCTGGATGGTCCTTTACATCCAATATTTTCACAAGCACAGGCAAATCTTAATGCTGCCATGATTTGAGAAATCGGAAAAAATGGAAATAAAGTTTACTTCCCGCAAATCAGTTCCGATTTGTTTCAATACGTATGGTACTAATACATTGTAGACAAAAGCTTCAGTTTTAGTGAGAGCGAATGAATAATTTTCCTCAAAACAGTTTTTAATTAGTTTTGATGTGCAATTATTACAACGGAAAGAAAAGTTGTGTTTTACGGTGTGGCACGCCCAAGTTCCTTCAGTGATGGTGGTCTTTATTCTCTGGTCATCCATTGTACGTGGCCGCACAAAATTTAGAACGGATGGACTGGTAGCTTCAAAATCAGCCTTACGATGTTTTTGCGATGTCAAATGGCGTTCAATATCATGTCGTATCGTATCGTAAAAAAAATCATTATATTGTGAGCATTTAACTTCACTCTCATGTGCAGACTTCCTTATAAACGCGTATATCTCTTTCAAGGTATTGTTAAGTGCATTTCCTATGGGGAGGCATAACGCTAGGATAAAAAGTATTTGCGAACTTTAAGTGAAGTGTTGAAACATATTTTCGGAAGACCTACCGATTTTTTGATGATCAATCGCTGCACTCCAATCACGAACATGTCACTGCAAAAAAACATATGTTCAAAAGGAATGGTAGTTATTATCGATAACTGCTTACGGAAGGCGAATTCATATAAGATGGTGTTACCAGAGCTACTGATTTCAAGGCGAATTTGTACTGCTTTGTGCTGATTGTCCCTGAGCGTTTGTGATTGCTGCCACTGCAAATTTTTAAATATCGAATAAAATGCGGGACAAAGGCAGGACACTTGGAAAAAACAGCACATTTTCAGGTTTTTTCTGTTTCGAAAAATTATGCAGGACAGACGTTTGAAAAACAGTACGGTCCTGCAAAAAACAGAACGGATGGTCACCGTACTTATGGGTTGCCAGCTTAGTTGAAAGACACCATTTCACTTCCTATACAGAACAATGGAACGAATCAGTTGAAGATGTAGGTGACCGAGAAAGAAAAAACAAAACACTATTTTTGTGTGACCTTGGCTTCTAATTGCCAGCACAATAACTCACTTTGCGATACAGAGCTACGCTGCATGTCATCACTTTTTCAACAACTTGCAGCTGTGTCGTTTAAATATGTTAACGTATGTGTGTATGTACATAAGACTGGGTTACGAAAAAAAGTTTGCAATCCTCTCATCTAGTTTCAAGGCATACTTTGAGAGGAGCCTAATAGAAATGCTTGTGCTCGGCGAGTCCTGTGAACAGTGAAAATCAAAATTTTTTCTTAACTTTTCAAAATATGGCATATCCTTGAAAATATATCTTTGAGTAAAGTAGCCTTCGAAGATGATATCGTGCTGTAGTACCTCCTTAGCCTACTAAATACTATTAACTCAATTTATGCCCCCTAAATAGAACTTTGCTCCTCATAAAATTAAAAATCACAGTTAGCTACGATTTTTTCCTTTGGAATGTTAGAACGAGTTAAAAAAAGAGTTAAGTAACATCGACATTTCATACTCCATAAATGTTTAATAATGTTCTAAAATAAAATAACGAGAGTTCACGCCGATTCCAAGTCTGCTTGATAACTACTTACCTGCAAAATGTAGGCCTGTCGAAATAGAAAACTTTAGACGACGTATGTAAGTTTGCTGTTTATTAACTTATTCTTAAAAATAAAATGCTTAATGCAGTTTTATTTACGTGGGGGCCATAAATTGAGTTATTAGAATTTAGTAGGCTAAGCAGGTATTCTCGGTCAATGGGACTTTTGAAACACATTTAGTACTCAAAAATATATTCTCATAGGTATACGCGAGCCATCTGAAGAATTAAAATATGGTTGTCAAAAAAAATATTGTTAAGAAACCTTTAGTTTTAAAGTTTTGAACAATATTGAAGTCTTTCACAAGGGTTGCAACTTAATTAGTTTAAATGAAATATTATAATACAATCAGATCCGCCGAACTTCGTCCCGCACAAAATAATTTTTTTTTTATTGAAACTTTTTGATCCAACATTTTCACCAACAATTCACGTTTACGATTTCCATTGGCACGCTCATCGGCTAAGGTTATGGTTTGGTGTTTGTTTTCCGCCTTAAATAACCTAACGAAAGCGTTATGTCCGTGATTAAGTTCTTGAAATTCTTTTTTTGTGTAACATTTCATAGAACGGCAAAAATGATCGAGTTCTACAGTAAATATGTCCAAGAAACTTTATAGTATAGTTGTTGGCAATTTCAAAATGAATGCGTATAATTGTTCTACAGAAATCCTATATATATACGTAGACTTATTTCTGACGAAATACCTTAAAAGTAAGTTTCACGAAAGCAATTTAAGTGAAAATAATTTTTTGTTTTACTTGAATTTTTTACAGTAAAAGGCGCGTAATGGTTTTGGCGGTTGATTTATCGGTGGTGATTTGAAATTTGCCCCTGCACAACTCAACCCTGGTGTCTCTGAATGAAGCTTTAAGGCATAACAGTACTGGCAAAAATCACATACATTGGGCCAATCGTAACACATAAAAATTCGTGGCAGCTATTTTATGCAATAGAATTGCCTTTAACGTTACCAATACATATTTTGAATACATATTAGCCAAAGTGGATCATAAATAAGATTTTTAGTAATAAATTAACTCCAGTGCTAACTGGCGGGTGAATTTGTGAATCTACACTATCCAGAGAGTTACTCAAAAACACAAAAAAACTTCGGTAAAATTCGTCCGAGATTTAGGAGGATTTCACTCACAAACACACCTACAGATGAATTATATATATGTTTCCACAGCGCCACGCCCTCTTTTTCAATAGCCCTTTTTTCTCCATGAGTATAAGATTGATATATCTCCACACCAAGTTCCAGTACTCTACCATGAACATTTTCAGAGATATTCGGTATGAAAAATTCGGTTTTTATGGGAGGTTCCACGCCCCTCTATATAGTAAACATTTTTTTTGCCTATAGTAATCCTTGTCGGAAACAACAACAACCAAAAAGGAAATCCTTGGGGCGTAGGAAATTTCAAAAAAATCAGTTCGGCCGTTCTCGAGCTTTGCGAACATAAAAAACGACTTTCAAAATATATATTGGTATGAATCGAAATGGTTTTGAATATGTAGCAAAATATGAGGGTTAGACGGAAGAGGTTTAAAAAGGTTGCCAACTGTTTAAAAGGTTAAATTCAAACTATTCAATAATTTAAATGAATTATTACAATATGAGAATCAATCAAAATGATTTTAAAACATTGTTGAAAAAGTATGACAAGTGAGAAGTTTAAGAAAGTTTCAGTTTGAAAATATTTTGAAGATGGTTAAACAAATTTGAAACCTCCTGTTTTGGAATTGAGTTTTCTTGAAATAAATTTTACTCAATGTAGTACGCCAAAATTTCATACACTCAGCGAAGCGGGTGAGGGCGATCTAGTAAAAAAATAAATTAAAAATGTTTACGACCCCAAAATCCTCCCAGTGCAAGTTTTTATACTAAAGGGGACAATTGCAACCTTTTTTATATGGGAACGAACCCAGTCTAATAAACATATATACATATGTATGGAAGTATTTATACGTACTCTAGTGCATACTTAAGTACATGACCGTACTACATACTTTTCAAGTACACTTGACACTTACAACATGAACACCTGAACAACGCTTTACCTGTGCAACCAAAAGCAAAAGCCTTCTTCTTTTATAGTTGCATGCTTTGTGATTCTTTCGCTTTTGTTAGGCTCTGACAGTGACTTCAACGTGTAGAATGTGATAAACTAGACACCTACATTTTTTCACGAGAAGCGTGTATATTGATTTCCCTGATTTCAGTTAAGCCTTATACTTACATACATACATACATACACACGTATGATTAATAGACTGAGGGTCATTAGGTTGATCCTCGCTAAATAATTAAAGAGTTCAGAATAGCTCAAATTTGATTTAAACGAAAATAAAACACTGGCGTGAATTCATAGGTACGTAGGTATGTATGTAAACACATATGAGTACACACATACATATGAGAACACTTACAAACAGCGTTATATTAGTGGTATTCATCTAAACCGATAACTTATCTTTGGTTATAAAGCGCAGTGTCACTAACTTTATACTACTAGCACGGGGATAAAGAAATTATTGAAACTTCCTCACTAAATTGGAAAAAAATATATTTACGAGATATCTATTTAAATAAATGTAGATACATATAACATAAAGGCTATTTATTTGAAGCAAGTTATAAGAAACAATGGCAGAATGTCTGTTTGTGTATGAATTCATTTGTCACGGCTACCAAACTTTGCGAATTATCAGTGAAACAAAACAAACAGACGGGATAATAATTGAACCAGATCTCTATCAGGATCATATCGTTGTTGAATTTGCGTGCAAAATTTGTATGCGGATACCGATTATTGCCTAAGAAAACATAGCTAGAGTTGCGACAGAGTTGCATTGTCTTCAGTTTATCAAGTTTATTCAGTGAAATCGCTGGATAAATTTATCAAAAATGTGTAAACGAGTTTTCATACAAATTTTGACAGTTCATTTATAAGGTTTACACAATTATAAATTTATACGGTTTACAATGCATTTATAAGGTTTGATGAATACCCTTATTATTTTATAATAGTAAGCCATAAATTAAAAAACGACTATTGAATTGAGTTTTAGATAAAAAAGAGCCTAATAACATTATAACATAACATAAGATTAACAGTCTATACGACCTGAAGCGGTTTTCTAAGTTCATCAGTAGTTAACATTTGATGCTATTTTTCAAGAATATAGAATGATTTTGCAATGTGCTTTCAGTGGGCATAAAACTACTTTAAATACTCGTACGTTACCCACCAAAACCTAAAAATCGAAAAAATTTTACATATCGCACTTTGCATATATAACACCCAGAGAGTTTAAGCAATCGTCGTTTTGGAAACGGCTGCGCTTTTTACTTTGTTTTTTCACAGTATAGATCGGTTATTTATATTTTTTATTTGCAGATATTTAAGGCTTGGAAACACAGTGCTGGAGTACTCTGACGAGATCAAATATGTATAATAATTTTGTATAACCCTTGACAAGAGCACCCTGTAGGCATATATGTAATACTTCTATATTGGCAGTAAGCTAACTTCTCAATGTGTAAGCATTCCGAAATCAAAGCGAGACAGTCTAGTACCGTTTTTGTCAATTGTGTACTTGAGTGCCGTTTTTGTATATGTGTTGTATACATGTTTATTTATAAACGTATGTGTTCCTTCCCTGCCGTAAATCGCGCTAGTTCAGGACTAGCGCAGAACTGGCTCTTTAGGAGGCGGTACTGGTTCTCGATCTATCCCAACGCAATGCTTTCAACTGTCTCTTTTTACATGGCGATGTCCTACGAAGTGGAAATTGCCCCCCTCTGCAGAACTTTCGAACTAGTTCTATACTGGATCCATTTTGGACAGTTCTGGGACAGTAGGTCTTTCTATGAGAAAAAATTTTAAAACTCGATTATTTGATTACTTTTCTATTCTAAACTGGTTCCATTTTAGACAGATCTGCGACAATAAGTTTTTTATAAAAAAAAATTCTGATTATTTGATTTTTGGATATTTTTTCGTTTTTTCTGTTCTTTTACAGAATGCATTCTATTAAACTTTTATTTATTTTGTTTATATTATTTGATCACTTTCTCTTCAATTTTTAAGCGGCACTCAACAATTTAAATTTCTTAAGTCTGAAAATCACAACTGCCTCCACCGCGATTTGAACTCGTGACCAACGATATTAGAGTCGGAGGTCTTCCCGCTGAGCTATTTTCGTATTGTACGAGAAATGCGAATTTGTGCATTTACTTCTCAACAGAGCGCAACTAAAACACAGAGAGTTTCAACTGTCCCTCTCTGCAGCCGTTTTGCACTAGTTCAGAGATGGTTCTGAAATGTGTAGGGCGGAACTAGCGCTTTAAGAGACTGTCTCTAAATTTTACTGCAGGGTTTTCTTTCGTACGTGTTTATTGATATATCTGTACTGTAGTGTTTTCGAACGGTACTAGCTCTTACTGCCAATATAGGAGTATTACATATATGCCTGTAGGATCTCAGAATAGACTTAGAGCACATCACAAACTAGACTGCAAGTGATTGTAACTAGTCTAAAGTTTGGTCCAACAACATGTAAAATTCTATTTACATTTAACATTGAATGTCCTTGGCTCGGACCAATTGTCCGCTTCTGCATTACATTGTAACCAATTTTGGGGGGAAAAAAACACAAAAATAAATCTTGCGCCAGCTGCGATTCGAACCGAGGTTCTCAGATTTTCTAAGCAGATACTCCATCTGCATGCCAACGCCGCACATGAAAATTCGTTGACTAAATTCCCACATATCAGCAAATCGTTAATCATACCCATTGTGTCCGCTACTGCATGACATTGTAACCAATTTTAGAACAAAACTCGTACCTTATGCATTACATTCGGACAACTTTTAGTACAATTCACATGTTTTACATTACATTGCTTTAAATTTTTGGACTATCTTTGGTCTACTTACAAAACTACTATACCTACGACTATATTTTTCGGGCAATTGGACCAATCATTCCTTCAGGGGAGTTTCAACTTCCACACAGGTACAACTCTTCGAACAGCCACGCGAACAATGTGGGCCTGTAGAATACTTTTTGGTCGGACATGGGATCTGACCTCAAAGTTCATGAAATGGATATACCCCATGGTCGTTCGTTCGACGATCTTTTGAAAAATTCAATATGACATTTAAACTAAACATAAAGTACATTTTGCTTTACAACTTTTGTGCCACCGGAGAAAAGAGAAAAAGTAACAACAGGTTCTTATGTTTTTGAAGTTGCTGATTGCGAACTTAGAGCATAATTTTAAAAGTCCATAATGGCGAATACAATATGGCGGCCAAAAAGATAAAATCGATTCGATCCGCTTGAAACGTTTTCCTGTGGGGTTCTTGGGACCGCTGATTATGAATCTGTGGTCAGGTCGGAAAAATCCAATATTTGCTCTGAATACTTGACAATGGAGAAAATAATCATTTTAAATAAAGATTTAACTCTATTAGCGAAAGTTATATTAATTCCAGGCGCTACAGCAAAAGTTGTTTTGGTCATTAATAAACTGCTTCTCATGGATGTGGAACAGTTCCTCCGAATACAATTTGGTCCCCTCCACCATTTTGAGGTGTTCAAAAACCTCCTTGATGATATAAGTAATACTTTTTTAACAATTTATTTTTTTTGCTTCCATTATTTTAAAATAACTTTTTCTGCTTATTGTTAAATTTTTGCTCACTTTTTTGTTTCAGTTTACTCTTCTAATTTCGGTAAACTTCTGATAAAAATTTGGGAAGTCAACGATTTGTTCGTAATTCGTAAGATAAATGGGACTGAATTATTTACAAATGAGGTAATTCGCTCTCAAAATTTTGTATGGCGAATTATATAATTCGAAGGGCTAGCTTCACCATAGACCTTTTTAAAATCAGCCATAAAAAAAGTTGTTACACAACTTACTGCAAAGTATTTTGATCTCTTCCGCGTATCACTAAACATCAATTCTTCACTGATCTCTGGGACATCGAAAACTTTCTTCTACGACAATATTTTGTATTGGCTTTTTCGATCTCGTTAAAAAAACTGTTAAATTAGGTCCCTGGATGGGGCGTCTTAGCGAATAAGTACATTATTGGTGCTTATTACATTCAATTACATATACAACGTAATGGACGCTGCCGCTGGCGCACAGTGTGGCAGAGTCGCTAAAATGCGATAAAAATATGTTAAACTTAAAACTTGAAAATATCTCATTATGTAGAAGTTTTTCGTTGTGCTGATTAAGAATCTGAAATTAAAATGATAGCTTTTAAGGGGTTGGCCACCTGGTTACAAATTCAGAATATAATTAAATATCAAGTCATATAAGAGACTTGAATATGGGTGTCTAATAAGAGAAGTTTAGAAAAGCTTTATTGCGAACATATTTTCAGAAACGATTGCTGAAATCACTAAAACCAAATATTTTTTTTTAGTTTGACAAGGTATTAACTTTTATTTATATCTTTGCTTGGCGCGCAATACCTCGTATCCGCCAAACGCAATACCACGTAATATCACAAAAGAGCGAAGGAATTTATTTTCTTCAAAACGTTTGGATGGTTCTGAAATAGAACCAACATTTAATTGTAATTTCTTCGCTCTTTTGCGATATTTCCGGACTGTCTGATACGTGGTATTGCATTTGGCGATTTCACAAGTTTTGCTAGTATTTTTCGAGGACTGCTAATATAACATTATAAACATTTGAATCTTTTTTTCTCCTGAGCACTTTCGTGAAAAATGCTCTCTGAGGAGCTTGAAAATATTCTTGCATGCTTCTTCAGATATTTAGTAATAATAATAATAATAATATTTTGGCGCTTACACTTTTGCTAAGTGTTTCGCTAAGCTTCTACTCCAATTTGGGGTGTGCATCTTGATGTTGTTACACAAATGGCAGGATCTACAGTTTCATGCCGCCTTCCAAATAGATTTTATGTGAAGCTTATTCGGGGCTTTGACTAGGGCTCGTAACCATGCCATTCAGAGTGGTAGAACGCACTTCTAGCCCTTCGACTACAGCGGCCGGCATGATACGCTTCAGATATTTATTTATTTTATTTATTTTTTATTTATTTTCTTTTACATAGTAACAAGTTAATATATAAAGTCTAAAATTAGCAGCACTAGCATCATAGGCCATCGGTTGTCTCTTGTCATGAATATTGGTTTATCAGAACTTAGGACTAGGATTAGAAAGCTAAATATTATTTAAATTCGTCTTAGCAGGTCATTGGCTCTGAGAAAGTTATATATTGTTGATATGTTGACTTTCGATGGTTCTCTTAGACATTCGATAGGCTCCGAGAGTGGGAAGAATGAATTTCTTGAAGATGATGAACGTTGGGTGTTAATCGCTGTAGCAAGTGTGCATGAGTTAGTACTGTATGCCCGAGGCGTAGTCGGATGTACGGCTTTAACTCTTTGAGATGAATATCTGCGATATTTTAGTAAATACTGAAGCTTATTCACTGAAAATTGATATTTACGAATAAATATAAAATAAGAATATTAAAATTTTTTGGAAAATGGGCGTAGCCACGCCCTCTTATGATTGCATGTGTATATCTTACTAATAGTTCACAAATTTCTCCCAAACTTGGCACAGTTCCGATCATTCGTTTTGGCTATTACAAACAACCGTTATGTGAACAAAGTTATAATACCCTTGTGCACAAGTTCGCTCGGGTATAAAAACTACTTATGTATAAACTAGGTTAGGTTAGATTGGGTTGAAGTGACAGTCAGGTAGCCATTGTGATACGTTATGATACATTGTGAACCAATTCGTGGAGTCTACGAACCTTAGCAACTGCTGTATTCCAAACTTAGCAGCTGCGCATAGATCATCTAAAAAACCTACACATAGGATTTTCTGTCTTTTTGTAAATAGTGCAGCATAGGGCCGGCAGCAGGATTTCTCTTTAGGGAGGGTCTTATGTAAAGTCAGTTCACCGAGGTATAGATACAAATTATTTTAATACTGAGTCAACATTAACATCCAGATTGCGATGAATATTGCATTGTGTCGTATCAACTGTTTCTTTAGAAGAGATAATGATCTAATACAAACAGTATCGGTCATATTAATAGCACCCCTATTTCAAAGTAATAAAGTGATATTGATTGGAAATTAAGATTAATTATTTTTTTTTTTTAAGTCTAAAACTTTGTAAAAGACCACAAAAAAATGCAGCAATTTTCGCCCAAATTTCAACCTTTTTTCTCAGAAGTGCTAGAATTTTTTTGAGTACACAGTTTCATAGCCCATTCCATTTCAGTCTGATAATGTGCAAGTTTCAAGTGGTTACAAATTACCGTTGATTTTTTAGAACTTTTTCTTGTCGCAGTTGCTTCCATATAACGAAAAAACACAATTTATTTGTATATGAAAGAAAACCGCAGCACCGTCGGCCCTAGCTTTTGTGGAAAAAGAAGTTTGAAATTTTGGTTGAAAATTTGTTTCCTCTTGGAGTTTTCTAGAAAATGTTTCACTTAGGTTTATATGGGTTTTTTAGAGAATGAACTGTATTTTAATATAATAAATGCATTTTAGACAATATCACTTTGAAATGGGGGTGCTATTGTATTGACCGATGCGATAGCTCTAAATTTTTTTATGAGAACCACAGCGGAGCTTTTTATTTAAGTGGTATTCTGATTACTTACAGCCTGCGATACTGAGGAGGAAAATAAATTAAATGTAAACGGCCAACGTTGCGTTGTACGAGTATTGAATAAACTTTTAACCAACATTGCCTATAAAGCCGATAACTAAGTAAATCGCTTTATTTAACCGTAATGACACCATCAAGGAAAATATAATTTTTCTGACAATAATCCACCCCTTTGTTCTCAATACTGGCCTAAATGTTCAGCTCGTCGCCGCACAACCATTAAGCAGATGTGTTTGTTCGGTCATTTGTTTACGGAATCATTTTATGCAATATGTTTTCACAACACGCAATCAACATCATCTACTCAATCATTAACCCCTTCGCGACCAAGGGATGTGTGTTTCCAAAAAAGTTCTGCATTCCTTAAGATATTGAATTCATTTTAGCGGGTTTGTTTTTATAATTTTTTCTTAAAACTTTAGGAAAAATACTTAAAAAAAAATTACAAAAAATTTCTGAAATATATGTCCCCCAATTTTTTCGAAATATAAGTTTTATCGGGGATTTTAGGAAATATATTTTTTAAGAAATAATATGCGGGGCGCGTCGGAGCGGAGTGGCGCAAAGGAGCAGGGAGCTAAGAAGCAAAGGATTTTAGCTGGAGCAGAGCTGGAGAAAAGAGCTAAAAAAATAATTTGCTCTTTGGCTCCTTAAAAAAACTTTCAATATTTTGTTTTTGTTACTTTCTGGCCTAGCAACGATTTGTTTTGAAATATTTTTACAGCTGTTTTTCCAAAAATTTTTTAATAATAATGCCCTCAAGCTCAATAAAAAAAATCCATTCTACTTAATTAACTTGGAATTTTTTTTAGATGCATTTCTGCACCAAAAAAAAATCTCGGCTGAGCTTTTGGCGGTAAGGGCTCGATATGTACATAAATAAATAAATAAAACAGTTTTTTATTGGGAGCGGGGGGTGGTGCAAGAGCGGAGCTCGGAGCGATGACCAAAAACTTTTGCTCCGAAGCCCTAATAATATGAATTTTTATCAAATCTATAACACCATTTATTAGAAAAAAAATTACTATCTTGAGATAAATTTGTTTTGAAAACAACAAGAATTGAAATTTCTTTTATTTTTATGCAATATGAATCTACACTGAGCCAAAAACACAATGGTTTTTTCAACCAAGTTATGGTTTGATTTTTCATGGTTAATAAGTCGATTGTAAGTAATGTGATTGAAGTTGAGCATTTGAGAAGAGATTTTTATGTATAGCAGCGGCTGAACATGCAGAGGTGCTTGCTGTTATTTGTTGGATTCCAGCAGTACGAACGCCATCAGCGCGATACATATTTTTTCCGTTTTTGGTTTTTTTTTTTAATTACGAAGAAGCCTCTGTGAAGTGCAGAACCAAATCAAACGACGAAGAAAATTGATACAAGTTGAACATTTGAAGGCAGGTTTTTAAAGCTGAGTGTGCAGTTATGCTTACTGTTATTTGCTCAGATGCTGCTTCAAATATCGTCAGAGGTAACTTGTTAAAATGATAATAACAAATTTTTCTTTTGTATCTCCGAATTATGAAAAAGCATCTGTGAAGTGTAGAAAAATTGCGTATTCAAACTAAAATATCGACAACCAAAAGTTTGGTTAATATAAAGGTGTGGTTAATATTATAAAATCATTGTTGAAAACATAAACCAAGTCATTGTTAATATTAACCAAAAATCACGTTGATTCCTTTTCATGTTTGAATTTGGTAATATTAACCAATTTTTGGTTGATTTTTTCCTCAGTGTATATGTATGTGCATAATGTTTGTAATTGTTTTCTTTTTGGGGAAAACTTGCGCTCAAATTAATATTTACAAAAAAATTATTTAACAAAAATAATAAATCAAAAAGATATTTTTAAGTAATAAATATTTTTTAGGAGTAACCATTTATTTTTTAGAATAATATTTTCTTTTAGTTTTCTTAATTTCCATCACAATTTTGTGTTTTGGAAAATGGTAAAATAATATATATCTATATATGTTTGTTAGGAAAAAATTCTATTTTGAGAAGAAATAGTTTTTTAGGGATTTTCGGAGTAATTGATTTTTTTTGGGTAAAAATATATTTATTTTACCAAAATTTAAAACAAAAAAACTTACCAAAGGAACAATATGAAAGACAGCGTAAAATATGAATTTGTTTTTTTTCTTACATTATATCTTTAAATTCAAATTACCAATTTAGTAATAATCCTGAAAGGGTTAAAACATATGTACATATGTATGTATATACGTTTGTACATGTAGAACTACACTTTTACTCAATACCCCCTTAAGCAAATATTTAATTCTCCCCGTTTTTCATCAACTCACCCAAAATTACGAGTGCATTGCCCAGTAGACCAGCAAGCCCGATGATGCCGAAAAACACGGGCACAATGGTTGACACAACGCGCTCTAATGGGTCGATTTCGAAATCCAACAGATTGTCAGGGGGAAACGTGAAATTGACGTCCCCATGCGTCATACCCTCTTGCCCCGGCAGGCCAGTGAAACTCGCGCTTGTGCCTGCTACTCCCATGCCATTATCCACGGTTCCATTAATACAGTCATAGGTGTTACTGATGGTCCAGTCGGGTGGACAGAGCGCTGGCAGCACTGCCATTGTTGGGCGCACAACTAAGGACGTCGAAAGTGCCACCATTATTGGCGCCGCTGGACTGAGCGTTGGCGACGTACTCTGGTTGTGCAGCATTTCGGGGCTGTTCATGTAATCGTATCGTATTCGGCTTTGTTTGCATTTGAATGAGAAGCACTTCGAAACTCGTCAAGAGAATTGCTCGCAGAGTGGGCGGTAGCAATGGGAAATCAATGGCTGATTTTATATGTCGTTAGGCTGCGATGTGACAAGCATTGATAATTGTTACAAATTGATTGTGTGGAGAACACGATTTTTTCGCGATTTGCCATCCAATTTCATGTGCCTGGGAAAGAAATGGAAAGGTAAATAGATGAAAATAAAACGTTACAAAGAAATAAAACAACACTTGAATGGCTTAATAGGACGAGAAGACTGAATTAAATACACCTCTGCTTTAGTCTGTGGGCGCCGTAAACATGTGGTTAGAGATGCACACTAGACCGGGTCGGTCCCCATACCATATAAAAAACTTTGCAATAACACCCTTAGTTTGAAAGCTTACTTTGAGACGATTTTGAGGTGACATAAATTTTCGTCTTTAGCGAGTCCTAAAAACAGCCAAAATCGAGTCTTCTTTATAACTTCGTCATTTAGCACCGAATCTCTAATTGCTATATATATCGATGATCAACGAAATAATAATAAAGCCAAAATTAAAGCTTCGTTAACAAAACGGTTTTCATAGATTACAAAAATTTTCAATATGGCGCTTAAGAAGCTTACGCGCAACGTGTACCAAATTTGGTTGAGTTAGGTCGAGTAGTTTTTGAGATATACATATATGATATAAGTGGGTTGCTGCTAGTCGCTTAAAATTTCCTCCAACCCCGTCACAAGAAGGTTTTCTCATGTGAACTTGCAACAGAGTTCAATTCTGCCAGTAATAATGTCAGTGACATTAATTCCATTGACATTATTGCACGTCACCTTCCTGTAACAGTAAATAACATTGCTTTTCTTGTAATCAAATTTAAGTACTTGTATAACTACTTGTACTATAAATGAATTGAAGTTTTGGTGAAAGTTTGTTGATTTCTTTTTAGTTTTTGCACAAAGTTTAAAATGTGGATTTATAAGGTGTTAGGTATATAATGAGCTAGACTTTAATAAAAAAATTAATAAACATTAAATAAGCACACTAAAAGTACCGAAAACAGGCAAACAATTCACGATCTCATTATTTTTCCTTTTATTATATGTGTATGAATAAAATCTCAATTATGTTGAAAATCTCAACAAAAAAACACAACGCATGGCAATATGAGGCACATAAAATATTCAGTGGGGCACTTCAAACGATTTGCATAATAAGAAATTCGCATTAACATTTTCAAATCATCACTCTTATTCGTATTTTATGCGGTCGATACTAGCAACTTTCTAATGGCCTTGGTATGTGTGAGTTTTCATCCAATGGAATATGCCTGCAACAATCTTTGGTTCATTTGTATCATATTGGAGTACTTACAAAATGCTCCTCTGTAATGCAGTAGCAAACCAACTTTTGTGTCAATACCACCTTATCGTAGGTAGGTACTCCATGGAATAATCTCTTGGAGTAGTTTTATGCTACTGTGGTTTAATGCAGAGATGGAGTATACGGTCCTGCCCTTAAAAATCGCAATGTTAATTGGACCATATTCTTTAAATGTATTTTGGTTAATTTTGGAGTACTCCTTGGCCCTTAGGGAGTACTCTTTGCATGCGTGTATGAAGTAGTCGCGATCTTTGCAGGGATGTTACTATATACATACATATATACATAAGTACTTGCACTCCGGCAATGAACTAGTTACTTTTTGAATGTTATTAAATATATGTTTTCAGTCGACCAAAATTCGTTTAACAAAAGGATGATACCTGATTATAGAACAAAGCTATAGCCATTTTCTTCAAGTATTTCGCAATACTTTGAATACCACATTTTGCCTTATCGAATTTTCGGAGCCTTTTTTTGGCATATCCAATTTTCCTTTCATTAAATATAAGCGAGAAAACATAAAACAATGCTTTTAGAAATGAGGCATTTTTAATTTATCTAGCCTCCTGTATTAATATATGAGTTTTCATAAAAAGTGGACTTAGCAACTATTCCCTCTAAGCTAGCGATATATCAGTTGCGTATAAGAAAAAAGAAATTAAACGAGAACTAGCCGTGGTCCTAAATTCACTTCTGGTTTCATATTGGTGGATTCCATCTGTTATTCCACCACATGTGACAACCATTAATTGAGAAGTGCGAAGTAAATGTGAGTGGAATTAATTAAATTGTTTTCTATGTAGTCGTCTATTGTTTGGTGAAAAATCCCTTAGCAAAAATCATCAAATGCGCGTTTATTGCGATTTTTAGTAACTGCCGTTGGCGTCAACTTGATGGAAATGATTGACATTTTACGAGATGATTTAATTGGTTCCCTCTTCATTGTCTCCATTCGGTATAACTCGGCTGTAAGTGTATGATAATAACTTCAACTATTTCAATTAATTCGGGAATTTTCGCTGTAATCACAGCTGGCATTCAGTGCTTCTGGTATCTTTCATGTAATGGCACATGTTGCACACCGTCTTCAAAAGAGTCTCACTTCAAAATTTGGCATTTTTGAGATTATGCACTGAAAATGTACGCAGAGCTTTGATTTACCTTTCAGCAAAAGCTGGAGCAAAGTTTTGTTATAATTTGTTAAAAAACCTAAGGTAAAGTCGCCCTCGCCCATATGATTATCATGTGCTAAGAAATAGTTTTTCGCATTTTCTGACAAACGTATTATTTTGAGTTGTGACTCTTTTGAAGACAGTGTGCGATGTGTTCTTGTTTGAATGAGAAATGCTTCTGGGTTAATTGGAAAGTTTGCGAAGAAAGGAACAATCTTCTCGAATGCTTGAAAAATTACATGCACTAACGTACATACATACACGTAGCACATACATATCGCTCATTTACTTCAATAGTGTTGTGATTATCCAACAACTACAAAATTTGAATTGAGCATGCAGATCAAGCTCTTCTTCTATGTTGTGTAATACTTATCAGCATCTCACTAAGCACCTTCACCAGCATCTTTCGTGAGACAGTTGTCTATTCTGGCAACTATCTTCAGAACTCTTTACTGTCTTTCGAAAGACTAATTGAAAGATCTGCTAGCGAGGAGGTCTTAGCGTTATACTGTTCGCCTGTTAACTTTTTTTAGTAAAATTAAATAAAAAAAACATATGTATTTCTCTTTTTAAAACAATCAAAAGTAATAAATTAAAGAAATTAAAATTAATAAAAAAATTAAAATAAAGCAAAAATTAAGAAACAAATGGTTTTAAAAATTAAATGAAGTTCAAATAATTTCTTTTCTTCTTAATTAATTAAAAATAAAAAAAAAACCTAATGACTCTATGCCTATGCTCTGCTCACTCGGTCATTGCGACTGTTGGAGCGGCGCACAGTGGGACAAAAAAGATTGCTGTGGACGAATGATTTTAGAAAGCCCAAATATGAACCGATTTCAAGTTTCTTTTTTTAAATAAAAGATAATTAAACTTCGCGTAGATCTATTCGTAGCGATTTTTTTAAAAAGCTCTGGTTTTTTATTTATTTATGATGAAAAATTAAAGAAAAAATATCACGTTTGAATGCTTCCACTTTTTTGGAAAATACTTGAAATTAATTTCAAATGTCTGCAATTCTTTAAAAAATACTCATAAATATTTTTCCATAGGATACATTTAATTAAAAAATGTATTTAATTCGTTATCTATACTAATATATATTTGGAAAGCCTGTTCTTTCGCTTTTTTCCGTTCTCGAGTTTTGCGAACAGAAAATAAAACCGCTTTCAAAATATATATTAGTACAGATAACAGATGAAATACATTTTTGAATTAAAACTATCCTATGGAAAAATTTCTATGAATAATTTTTAAATAATTGCAGACATTTGAAATTAATTTCAAATATTTTCCAAAAAAGTGGAAGCATTCAAACGTAAAATTTTGTCTTTAATTTTTGAACATAAATAAATAAAAAACCAAAGCTTTTTTAAAAAATCCCGACAGATAGATCAACGCGAAACTTAATTATCTTTTATTAAAAAAAAAGAAACTTGAAATCGGTTCATATTTGGACTCTCAAAATATATTTGGCCACAGGAGCCTTTTTTGCCCCACTGTCCGGCGCGAGCTAATTAATATACAAGTGCTTTCCCTCACCACGATTGGTGAATGAGAGAGCTTTTTTTCTAAGAATTTTGTGCTAGAATAACAAAAGTCTTTCCAACTATTTTTCCATCTGTCTTTCATTTGTCTTTCGGAAAATTATTTACTGTCTTAGCCAGAATTGCCCTGTTGCGCATGAACTGTTATTTGATGCATATTGACAGATTTGTAAACAATCGATTCAGTGTTTAACGCACCAGATGGGCTTGCAAAACTATCGTCTATTCATAAGCATTGCAATTTGTTCCTGATATTAACATATTTTTCCATTACCTTAACTGGAATTGTATCTTGAAATTGGTTTTGGGTCTACCGAGACACACAATGTAGGCTGGTCCTCTATAACTGGCTAACAAGAATGCACAGGCACAAGCTATTTCGCTAGCTACGTCAGCAATAATACACTACAACGACGTATTGTGCGCAGTTTAGAGCATTTTGAATACTTTAACTTTTGACAGCTCTTGCTGCATACCACAGCCTCACCATTCTGGTTAGCCAGTAAAGCTTGCCGAGATTTTGCGGACTAGAGTTTTCAAAAAAAAAAAATTGTATTTACTTTAATTGCGAACCGTAAAATGAAATAAATTTCAAAACTTATGCATGTACCACTGTATGTAACGCTGTTCGGGAAATGTTGCTCTGCGTGCTTCTGCTTTACGTTGCTTTTACAAAATTTTTTACTCTTCACAGCTGGAGAATTGTGCAATCGAGCGCAAATAATTGCTGTGTTAGGCATTGAAGCCGCTTTTAACAAACAATCCACTCCAATGTGAGGCCATGTCACATTTTCGTGTTGGCAGATAAATTCAAGATTATTTGCAAATATTATGTGAAATGCACCATCAGCGCTACAATTGTGAGGATAATGCAGCAGTGCCTACGATACACTCGCTACACTAATATTAGCAGTGAATTAGTACCAGTGTTATGTCACATAAGTGGCATTGATATCTGTACGAATGCTCTTGTCTTATAAGTATTGTACCCACGAGTAGGGTGTAGGTCCGCCATGGCGTATGAGCAACCAGTACTTGATCGCATCTCTGCTGAAGTAGCTATTCGAGTTAATCTATTTGAAGTACATTAAAATCATTTGAAAAGCTTTATTTTTACAAAATGTGTATGGTCAAAGCACGTTGTATTTTGGATTTGGTTGTTTTCTAACTCCTAATGTTAAAATGGTGTGTCAACAGCTATGAATTGTGAAGAAAGTAAAACAACTTTGACAGTTTATAGAAAAGGCTGTTTCCTAAGGTACCTGGGACAGACTTAGTGCAATTTACAAATATAGAGAAATTAAATTTTACTGTGTTTTATGTTTGACCAATATTGTTAGTTTTAAGTTGAATAAAGGAACAAATGTCCCATGTGTTGATGGATATATATATTTTTTATTTGGAGCACTTTAGAGCGCAACATTTAATTAATTTAAATGTCGGTCGCGACTTGTGACAAAAGTTACTGAAAGCAAACACCAGATTGTAAAACATTCAGAAAAGTACTCCTATGAACAATTTGCTGATAAACTGAATTTCTTGAAAGCAAATAATTTGGTGAAGGAGTCGGCCAAGAGAAGCTCTCTAGGTACAAGTCAAATAATCCGGGTTTTTATCTATACAGTCCTATAAAAGTACGGAATTGTGACCTAAAATAAATGTGTATCTAGAGTCCTAATACCGAAAGTTGTTTATTTGCATCATTTAATCTTTAGAGAATTTGGAAAGTACAGAATTGTGGCCCGAAAGAATTTAGGTGCTTAGATTTGTTTAACATTTTTCCACCACTGTGGTGCGAAAGAATTTTTTAATGCAGAATTTCGAGTCACTTTTGACGGGTTTTTGTTTACTAGTTGTTTATCGGTCGGGAATCAGTGGAACAAACCACCAGTTCTGATTTTGAGTTTAATCTCTAAAGTAATCAATATAAAACATATCGATGGCGCCCTCTCTCTGAAAATGTGCTAAGATAAGGCGTTTTTGAATCGTCAGCTGAGATAGGGCGTTCTTTAACCAAATTCTCAGATAGGGTGTTTTTCAATAAAATTCTGAAACGCTCTATTCAGTCAATTTATGAAGTAGGGCGTTTTTGAAAAGTGTTTTGAGATAGAGTGTTTTCGAACTGACTGCCGAGATAGGTCGATCTTCCACTCAGTCATGGATATGTAATGAAGGAATAATTTACTATCGTACATATGTACTATTTATCGATGGCTGAGTGGAAGATCGACCTATCTCGGCAGCCAGTTCGAAAACGCCCTATCCCAGAAAATTTTTGAACAACGCTCTATCTCAGAAAACTTTTCAAGAATGCCCTACTTCAGAATTTGATTGAAAAAGGCCCTATCTCAGCTGCCGATTCAAAAACGCCCTCTCTCAGCTTATTTTCAATGTATTTTCGATTAAGATAGGGCGTTTTTGAGCCGAATTCTGCGATAGGGTGTTTTTCAATAAAATTCAGAAATACGGCGTTTTCCAATCAAATTCTGAAGTTGGGCGTTCTTGAAAAGCTTTCTGAGATAGGGCGTTTTTGAACTGGCTGCCGAGATAATTCGATAACACGAATAAACTCTATTTGAAAAATTAACCTTTGAAAAAGCTGATAGAAATACATTTTTAAAGTGAAAATTTCGTAGCATTGCAATTTAAACAAATATTTTGAAATTATTTTTAAATAACCAGAGACCGAAAATAACTGGTCCACATTAAAAACATTGTGACTCTGTCTATCATTAAGCATTTATTTTTCACTTTTCACTGTGAAATCGTTTTAAGCGAGGAAGCTTACGGTTAATGACTGTGAGAAATGGCAATGCTAACGAAAATAAAGGTCAAACGAAGTTACTTATGCAATTTTTTTGTTGAAAAGGTGAGTTAGTAAATGTAATTATGATGCAGAGAAAATATATGATAAAAATGCAGCGAAGTAAAACAAATTTTAAGGATTCGAGGAAGTAAAACAATTTTTACTTACTTTTTTCATTAACAATTGAAATTCAAAAAAGTTACTAAAAACATTATGTATATACATATCGTTGCTACCATTTCAAACTATCCAATGTGAAAATGGGTACTGTTAAGGAAAGCAAAAAAACTGTTATAAAAAATGTTATTGTCATTTGGAAATACGGTGGGATTTGACACTTTGTTAAAGCCAGTATCCTCTGCTATCTATGCTAACTGTAAGCAAACTACCGATGCACATCACTTCGCAGTTTTAACATACCTACTTGTAAACCATTGTATTTAAAACAAAACAAAAAATAAAAGAAAAGGTCTATTCGAAACGTAAAAAACATTAAATCAAATAAAACTCTTACGCAGATAAGCCAAAAACTTGTGATAACAGTTATTGTGAGTGATTTATTTTTTTAACAAGAAATAAATAACAATTTGTGACACAGCAATAAATGGCCCGGTTATTTTCGGTCTCTGTAAATAACATGATCACATTTTTCGAATAAGAAAAATTAACAAAAATGGAAGTCGTTTTCTGAACGTTTCCGGATACGAAAAATGTATAAAAACCTCACTGTCGGCAAAAAGTACTTTTCTCTGCTGGCTGGGACTTTTTCAAAACTTTAGAAAATACAGAAATCAAGCTAATGGGCCTGTATGAATTTACTACCGTCGGACCTTTGACTGGATTTAGCATCATAATTATTTCACAAAGTTTCCATAAGTCCGGGAAGTGCCTCAACTTAAGCATGTTATTAAAAATATCTAACAAAAAACAAAAAAAAAGGAAAGTTAGCAGAAGCTCCGTTATCATTTCACCAGTAGTCCTATCGTAGCCAGGCGCTTTTTCTTCTGAATGTCATGAACATTGAATGGTGTTAATTAAATCTTTCCTTTTAAACCGAAGCGGATTTAAGGAAAGGCATACGGGGGTATTGACAAAGTGAAATCAATCATTTAGTTACTGCATAATTTTTATTGGAAAAATACAATGTGCAAATAGTACGTTAAAATGAACCTATGTCACGATACTTTAACAGCACCAATAAAGTGTTAGTTCTCCAGGACTGCATTTAGTACAATCATTAGCGAATACAAGGGGTGTGGTTTGGGGTTCAAACCCTCCCAAAGCTAATAACCTCAAATAAAAACTGTATCTTAAAGCTTAGAATCCAGCTCTCAAGAAAAATCACAAGAAATATTTGTTTATTATTTCTGTTGCTTGAAAAAGCACTTTGCTTTTGCTGTAAATATTCTTGAAGAAATAAATATAAGAGCATTGAGAGCTGCAAACTGATTTAGGGAATTTTGTTAAAGGAAAATTTTTTTCCCATTTCTTGTGCGTCATTTTGTATGAATTTTTCGTTTTCCTTGCAAGCTATAAAAAGTATAACTGCGAATGAAAACATTGTCCTAAAGAAGTGCAATGCATACTAACTTACTGTTGTTTTTTACACTCTACAGCCGTAAAGAGTTTACCACTGAGCTTACCTCTTAAAAAGTATTCAAAGATTTAATTCGCCAACTTCGAATTCGTTCCACCAAAATGCGCTACATAATAAAAATAAAAGTTGAATTAATTTTTTCGGTATTCGAAATATTAAAAAAATTAGGCAATCGTGAAAAATCACCATCTCCATCGAAAACCAGCAGCAGGATTCCAGCATTTGCTGTCGCTAATTTTGATCGCCAAAAACCTCCCAAAGGATAGCAGGTACGCCTCCCATACTGCCAGATTTGACTGATTACACATTACTGATATTACTTTTCCATTCAGTATACTTTTAGGCCCACTGCTTTTCATTGAAAAAATTTTGGCGACAAAAATTTCGCGTAGTGATTATCAGAATTTTTTTACAAAAACCAGAAATCGTAGAAAATGAACATTAAAATTCGTTTTTGAAATTTTTTATTACACTTGAAAGTTGAGCGCATCTTGTGTTGTGTAGAACTAAGTAATTTGTAAGAAAAAAAAAACAACAATCGACTTCAATTCTCATATACAACTTTAGGAGTACCGTTAATTTTTTAGGATCCAATGATCGGATCTAAACCAAATTACGGAACGACCCTTAAATCATTAAAGTCGGTTCTCGTGGTCCAAAGTTATGCGGTAGCATACATAAGAAAGAAAAAAATATTCCGACGAATTGATAACCTCCCCCTTTTTTGAAATCGGTAAAAATGTTTGAGTTCTTTGTTAATTTTATGTAAATAAAGTGCTATTTATGAAACTTTAAAAAGTTTATTTATTTGTTACGTACTGTACATACAACTTGCATAAATGTATTTTAAAGAGCATATTATCTGAAGCGAATTTTCAGAAGTATAAACCCCTCACACAATATTTTCCTGAGTGCGCCCCTGAATACAATACATTTATGCACATCTGTGTCGTAAGGTCAACGGAAGGGGGCTGCCGTGAAGCTTCGACTATCCGTTCATCGATTGGAATAAATTTATGGAAGTACAGTAAAATCAGCTTAAGTATCTCACGAAAAATGTCAGCTCTTTGAGGTATTTAGACGGGTTGGGTACTTAAAAGAACCCGTTTAAGTACCTCTATGTTAGTATTTAGGCGAATATATTTATTGATGTATTTAATCTTCATGTTAACTTACATAAATAAGTCGTTGAATAAACCATGAACATTTAAACACAAAAACAAAATCTTTATAAAAAAATCGATACAGCAATGTCCCTGTAGGGAAACGAACTAGTGCGGAACTGGTTCGGTTCCAGTGCGTTTGAAACCATGACTAGTACGCGTTAATTCTCTTTTGCATGCTAGCGACTGGCGAATTTAACATTGCGATGTCCTAGGAAGTGTGATTTATCCCCCGTTGCATCCCTTTGGCGCTAGTTCCGAACCAGTTCTAAATTCGACAGATAAGATCTAGTTCGATCTGCATCCATTTTTCTATAGTTCCGAACTAGTTCCTAATTCGACATATGAGATCTAGTTCGATCTGCATCCATCTTATATATAAAAATAAGTGCACGTTTTTGGTGTGACCTCATAACTTGAGAACGGCTTCACCGAATTCAACCAAATTTATGTGGCATATTCGACCTATCATGCAGATAGTTTATGCGAAGTTTGCCCGAATTCGAAAAAGGGGGCGTGATACCACCCATACTAACTAAAATATAAAAATAAGTGAACGTTTTTGGTGTGACCATGTAACTTGAGAACGGCTTCACCGCAATCAGCCAAATTTATGCGGCATATTCGGGCTATTATGCAGATGGTTTATGTGAAGTTTGCTTGAATTCGGAAAAGGGGGCGTGGCGCCTATATTTTATATATAAAAATTAGTGAGTTAGCTTATAACTTGAGAACGGCTTCACCGAATTCAACCAAATTTATATGGCATATTCGGGCCATAAAGCAGATATTTTATGTAGAGTTTGCCCAAATTTGGAAAAGGGGGCGTGGAATATGTATCTTATGTATAAAAAATAAGTACACGTTTTTGGTGTGAGCTTATAACTTGATAACGGCTTCACCGAATTCAACCAAATTTATACGGCATATTCAGGCTATCATGCAGATGGTTTATGTGAAGTTTGCCCGAATTCTAAAAGGGGGTGTGGCACCTCCCATACTAACTAAAATTTTTATGTTGTATATCTCTTGAAATATTTGTGGTAGAGTACTGGAAATTGGTATAGAGGTATATCAAATAATTCCATACTCATGGAGAAAAATGGGCGGTATTGGAAAAGAGGGCGTGGCACCTCACTTCTTATATACAAAAAATAAGTGCAAGATTTCAACCAAATTTATACGGCATAGTCGGGCTATTATGCAGATGGTTTGTGTTAAGTTTCCCCGAATTCGGAAAAGGGGGCGTGGCACCACCCATACTTACAAAAATTTTCATCTGGTATATCTCTTGAAATATTTGTTGTAGATTATTGGAATTGGTAGCTATACGTGGCCTGTTCAAGAGTTGGCATTCCAAATAGTTTATTTATTCATACCGAAGATGGAAAAACAAAAAATGTTGTATATCCAAATGTATTGGGTTAAGATTAAAAATAGAGAATAAAAAATTTTGAAATAAAACAGATGATAAATTTTCATATAGAAAAATTCCAGGATTTTTCATTCATTTTTCAATATTTGGTGTTGAGAAGCACACCGGGGTACCGCTAGTTTTTTATAGTTCTCAACCTGTTATAAATTCGACAGATGAGATCTACATTTCTAATCAGGCTTGTCGAAACATTTCCCTTTTATATTAAATACGATCGGTTGAAGGAAGGACAATACCATCACAAATGTTTAAACGCATTTATTAAAAATTTATAAACCACATTAGTAGTAGTAGTAGTATTAAACTTAAGTAGTAAGTAAAAAACAAAAGTCCGTTCTGCTTAAAAGTAAAAATATTAGTTCACTTTGTCTTACTTGTCTAAATTTAAGTATATTGATTTTTAAGTAAATAAGATATACAGCCAGTCAATAACGTTTAGGTACAGCGAAGTTTTTACAATACCGGCAACTATTGTTTAAATATTTTATTTTTCCCTTATTTTTTATAAAAATATGGTTAGTTCTACACCAAAAACCCCAAAAGTAAGAGTTCCAAACCTTATGCAAAATTAAAGAAAACTCCGCAAATTTCCATCCAAATATTGCAATTTACACTCTTTAGAAAAAAGTTAAGTACGCAGTTTTTTAGCCCATTCAATTTTAGTATAACAAAGTGCAAGTTTGAGGCAGCTAGGACCATTGATATTTAGTAATTTTTTTTTTGTTGTTTGGTAAGTCCTAGCCTCCTCATACTTGCACTTCATTATACTAAAATTGAATGGGCTAAAAAACTGCAAACTCAACTTTTTCTAGAGAGCGCAAATAGAAAGTTAATTATCTTAATGAAATTTCGCAGAATTTTCTTAAATTTTGCACAAGGTTTGGAACTCTGATTTTTGGGGATTTAATAAAAAATTACCGCAAACTAAAATATTTAAAAAATAGTTGCCCGTATTGTAAAAAATTCGTTGTACCTATTGACTGACTGTATTAAGGTAGCTGTGCTGGATTGCATAAAACAAAAATTAATTTGTCTTTTCTTAAAAAAAAGGTAGCTCTGGTGGCTTGCATTTTTAAATAAATTTAGTGAGAAAGTGATAATTCTGCAACTGCATTGCCTTTCTCAATTGTCCTTCAGGATCTTGGCCTGTGTTTATCACTAAGTATAATGATTACACTATGCGACAGCCAAAATCGGGATGGGATGAAACCAACGGGAAATGTTATATCGGTGAAAAACAAGTTATACGTGTCCCGGCGTTTCGCTGGGTCACGTCTAGGAATCGAGATATACATATAACTATCATATAGGGGAAATTGTCACCTTTGGTGGTCTTTTTTTGACATAACTCGAGAACCACTAGTCCGATTTTGCTCAAACAAATTTAAAAAAATTAAAAATTACAATTCCTTTAATCCGTTCATATAACGTTTTTCTATATAATCAACAGTTTTGCCGGTAAAAATAAATGTATGAAGAAAAAAAATATTTTTTGCCTAAAATATTAAATTTTTTTAAAACTGTATATCTCGATTCCTAGACGTGACCCAGCGAAACGCCGGGACACGTATAACTTCTTTTTTACCGATATAACTTTCCCCGGTAGTTTGAACCCTTCCCGATCACTGACCCCTACCATTTGTCTCACAGTGTTATTAAGCAACTCAAAAACTATACCAGCGTGATTACCGACGTATCCTTTTGAGAGGTAGCCGCACCCTTATAGGAGGAATAAGACCCATACTTTTCAGGTCAAAATTTCAGTAGGTTTCGTCTGTATGGCCTTTTCAATTTTATTAATTATCATTATTTTTAAGTTGAAAAATAAATCTCAAAATTAATGATAATCTCTGCGCGAAAAAATAAAAATCATAAAATAATCATTATTTGTAATGCCGAAAATAAAAATCAAATAATAATTATTTCCGTTTGAGCGAAAAAATAAAACTCAATAATAATTCATAAAATAATAATTAAATGCTGATTTAAATTATTTTACTCATAATGATTACCTTCCCTGCTTTTAAAATTTGAAATAAAATAGGTTACTGAAAATACCACATTTCACTGCTTTTGGACTGGTGCGGGACTAGTTACTATCGAACTGTTTCGTTTCTGGCGAAAAAGAACTAGCACTGAACCAGAAATTTGGTTCACTAGTTCGTGTTTTCCCTACAGGGGTTATGTAATTTTTACAAGAATTCAAATCTTTAAAGTCATTGATTATACATACATACAGTGTTGGACATATCTATCATTTTGAACCAAATTCAAAATGGTGTGGTTTGCCACGTATGCTATTTATTAATTTTTAAGATTTTTAAATTAAAACACAGTTCGTTCCCTAATAAATACCATATAAACCTAAGCTTTAAATTTTATAAAAATTTGATTTTTTAGAATTTTTTCGCCGAACGTGTTGCGGAAGCACTTAAAAGGGGAAAATTATAAGTAATATGGTAAATGGGGTACAAAAAAATTAGCTACTGGGCGGGTTGGGTAAATAAGCGGGGGGATACTTAAGAGAGGGATTTTCTTCAGATTACATTAAAAGGTGCCCAAGAATGTTGGTTATTTAAGCGGGTTAGGTACTTAAGCGGGTTTCACTGTAGTATCTAGTTATTTATTCCCATTTTGTTTTAATAACGTCTAGAGAAGACTGATTACATTTGTTGTTCCAGTCATGTTTACATTCAAGTTGTAATTTATTCAAAAGCATGAATACTAGATATCAGATATACTCACAATACTAATATCATGGCAAATATGAAATTCAGTATTCAAAGGGGCGAACAATTCGTATTTGCCTCGCATATTTACTTAGTAAACAATTTTCAGCAGCACTTCTGCATTTGCATGCAAAATTGTGATAATGGAATACATATGCATACAAAAATTTTTTATTTTACTTGCTTCAATTTTAAAACGAGATCTACGCAGCTGCATTAGCTCAAAATGAACTTCGTACACCAAGACTTTTTCATTTTTGTATAACTTTAAAACAGTGTCAGGCAAAATACAAACGCTCACATAGCCTTGCGATGATACTGACTGCCTAGCACTGTTTTCATACAAAAATAAAACCTTCTTCTTGCTAATTTAATAATTGCAACAAAGTAAAAAAAAGTCAAAAAGTGGCAACGTTCTACGGCCAAGCGAAATTGTAAAGGTAAAACTAATAAGGAAATACTTGCACTGTTCCCGCTCTTTAAGGAGCAGTTAACAACAATTATCTTATTTTTTTGTGTATGTGCATTAGAGTGGTGGAATTTTTGTATGGGGAAAAAAACGTCATCGTAGAAAACGGGGCACCCCTTTATTTTCTTCAACTACATACTTGTAATATCTATACCAACTTTCAATTTTCTACTGCAACCAAAACAGGGAACTCAATGACTTTGAAATGCGCTACCTGATCGCTGTGAAACAGGCAACAATATTAGTGATTTTTATAAAAAGCTTATGTTGCCATGACACCTGAAGTTTGTGATATTTTTTTTAGATAATTTAAATTTGAAATGTTCTTAGGTTGCTTAACCAATTGTTTTTGACTATTGCATTCATTTGATTAGGAACCAAATGATTGCAATAATTTTTTGTTAGTCATGACTGGGACTAATAAAAGTTAGTACTTATGGTTCATTCCACAGTAATCGATACCAAATGAAACGAAAATAAACTTAAGAATTTGAGTGTATTATTTCTAGTAAGTAAGAGTGAATAAATCGAACTTTCAAGACTGAAAGCCGAAATCTCGAAATTTATCTCAAAATCCGACATTTTTATCTCCCTTTTATTAGCTCGGCATGTAACTATGTAATATTGATGCGCCTAAAAGATGCAGCGATTTCTATTCTCAAGTTCAAGTTCAAGTTTTTCGGGAACGTACTAAATATTTTATTATATATTGAAGCAAAGCATATTTGAATGTCAAGCCCGTCACAAAATACACAAAATAGTTATTTTTTGAAGGAAAACACATCCTGGACAGTGTAAAAGAGCTGACGAAAGTGACGCTATGATACAGGCGAATATGTGTATTTATAGGCTTTTAGTTTTCAAAAAAAAAACTTTTATGTTGCTCACGCCCGTCACAATTTAACGTTTAGCCAATTTTAATAAAATCGGCCAGGGACTGCTACCGTTACTCATCTGCTAATCATAAAGATAAGTTGCTCGAGCGATGGGAAAACTTAAGCTATGCTGTCACGGATAAAAAGAAACCATTACTTCACTTGTCAGGGCGAAAACAATATCTCATATGTTTTGACAGGTAGCAGGCTCATTAAAAGTGTAGTAATATTTAAAAATAAGGTACTTTACAATGACTCAGACAGACAATGGACCGTCTTTAGGTGGCATAGGTTTATGTGTTCGTAAAATCCGATTTTTTGAGAAATAAAGTTCGCTTAGTTGTCTAATAACGGGCCGTATGCATAAAAACGAAGCTTTTTCTTTTTTTTAAGCATTTGCTGGGTTTTATGCATGCGGCCCAATGTGTACATGTATGTATGTATATTCATGCTTAATGTGACCAACCGTACTTCTTTCGGAAGTACAGCACTTCTTTTTGAGCCGTTGTACTTCGAAGTACAGTCAAATGTACTTCTTTGCAATATTTTGTTCTACCCAAGGCACATGAACAGGTAGTATCAGTAGAACATATAAAACAAGAGGTTGAAAAGCAACTTTTGAAACGTTCACCTAACTCCGCAGCACAAACGCTGATGCCTGGGCCTTGGAAATGATGGATCAATGCTTCGAGAAGCAAACAAAATTTACTAAGAAAGAATATTGCAGCAGTTTTTCCCCAAAATTTATTTTTATTTTTTTGTATTTCATACTATACTTTTTGATTTACAAGAAAAAATCAGAACAGTTTTGACACTTTAGAGAAGAGAAGTTGGTGTTACTGGCGAATTTAGATTTTCGCCGCGGTCCTTCTGAATGTCAAAATGATGTGTTTGTTGTAATATGAATTCGCCTTGTTTACAACAAACACATCATTTTGACATTAAGAAGGACCGCGGCGAAAACCTAAACGCGCCAGTAACACCACCGTGTATATCGATGCTATAGTAAACATTTTCTTATCAAGGCAACATACTAACCATTTCCTTATTAACTATCGTACAGTGCTTATTTTTTGGACACGAAATTGCTCAATCCTTCAAGTGGTTTTGATTACTTACATCTCACAAAATAGTCTCTTATTGTACTTATCTTAATTTTTGAGTCTGGGGACAGTTCTCGACCATCTCTAACTCGTAAAAGATATTGAAATTTATCGACACACACATTTATCGAGAGTTTAAAACAGTTCGTCGGCAATGATTTTTTAAGTTAAGTTTTTTTAAATTAAATTGTTCAAATATATTGTTTCCAGCATACCAGCGGAGTCCGTACGGTGCATTGATGCCCCTAGGGAGGCTGCGAAAAGAGTCCCAAAGGAGAATGCCCGCAGGAGAAAAAGGCATTCTCAATATATATGAAAAAAAGTGTACCTTTAGCACCAGCGATGCCGTTTGGATCTACATAGATCCAATTGGATACATTTTTAGACGAATTTTTGCGGGATACTTATTTTTTCCGGTCAGTATAAATGTGGATACTTTTTTAAATATACCAAAATTTTATATTTCCTATAAAGTTTTTTTCGTTCAAAAATCGATTTTCATTAAAAATGGTAGAAAGCATTACGTTTTCTAAACGTATAAAGAATCGCTACTTAAGCGTGAAATTAAAGCATTTTATTTTTTGTGAACGAAGCAATGAACATATGAAGAGATCTCACCAAAATAGGTATAAGCGCAATTGCTTTAATTAGCTTAAAAGGATGCTTTACGCAAGATCTTAATATACATATCGTCGTTTAACGTACAAAACCGCGTATCAACAAAATGCAAAACCGCGTATGTGACGTTCCATAATTTATATTCTAGAGAGTAAAAACACTTATATTTCAAAATGGTTCTCTTTTTTATAAAGCAATCGCACTTCTGGCTAGTATATTTCAGGACGAATGGATAAGGATTGAGCCAAGAGCTTGTGTGAGCAAATCCAATTTTTGGCAGCAAACGTCAGTTACGCGGTTATGCAGATTGACGATACGCGGTTTTGTACTTTAAACGACGATATATATAAAGCAAATTATACTCTTTCTGTAGTAATCTCTTTCATATCACATATTTTAATTTGTTAATTTAAAAAGAAAGAAGATTTCAATGCAGTTTAAAAAACTAAATTTGATTTATTTAAGGAAACTTTTATGAATTTTACTGAAAAATTTTTGTTTATTTGTGCATATTGAGAGAGGTAACCAGATTCCTCTTTTAATGTGTGCAAATTTGCACGCCGTGTAATAAAATTAATCATCGCCTGTTTACTTTTACACATAAAATGTTTAAAATAAAGTATTGTTTATTATTAGTAGGAAATGTATTTGTAGTTCGAAAATTTTTGCAATTTTAAACATTCTGTATATGTGTATTTATGTGTATATCTTAAAGATCTCAAGTTCAAAATCAAATACTGAACAACCTATACGTATATTTATACAGATTCTTGTTGAAAAATAGATACTTTTCAGTAGAAGTTTTACATGCTCTTTTTAGAGGGTACTTGCTATTTATTATATTTACTTTGCAAAATACTTATGCACAAAAAATGTACTTTATAAATTGAAATTACAAATGTTTGATTTTATGAACATGTATTCCAAGTCCATAGGATGGGTTAAATTATGTCTTTTTCATGAAAATGTTTTTTGTTTTCTTACAAATTATGAGATGTATATGTAAAAAAAGAAAATTGGATACATTTGGATACATTTTTGGCTTGGTCAGGAATACATTTTTTTGAGATGGCGCGGTAACACTGTTTAGCACTACTTAAATGAGTGATTTCGGTTGCCCCAAAAAGCATAAGCAAGCTATTCACGTATAATTTTGTGAGAAGGACTCCTTAAATCCTCCAATGATAACCAACGACCAGTGATGATAACGACGACCAGTTTCTTCTTGATTGAACATTTATTTTTTAATTCACGGACTAGATCATGATTCAATAATACAAGGTTCGATAAACTGACAGTTGTCTCTCTCGCACCGGTCCCTTAGCAGTGGCACCGTGTTGCTTATTTGCAAATTTACATGGAAACAGTGTAGCTTTGGTGTGAAATAGAAGTATAAGCTTTTGTGCAACCTGTTTATTTGTATATTCATATGAAGCACATTTAACTGATTAAAACATAAATTGTTTTTAAATTGGATGTTTACCTAAATCTCATAGTAGTTTTATTTTAATTTTGAGTCATTTTGCAGTTTTTATACAGCTAAATAGCACATAAATTACGTAATTCACGTAGTTATATCAATATTACGTTCAAAATTTCGTTTAAAATGCCAGATTTCCTGCAAATACCATAGAATTTACAAAAGGAATTTCACTACTAATTCCCTATTTCGTGTACTTTTCTACTACCATTTTCGCACCAAGAGATTTCACTCTTCCCCTTTCTCCGTCCTTCGTAAATGCAACCTTTTGTAAGGGAGTGTCAAACCGCAGCTGTCAATAATTATCTAACTTTGTATTATTGAATCATGGGACTAGATAACAAAAAAACACGTCCTTCGGGCGTCCTTTTTGAAATGAACGTAGCAATGTTTTGTTCAATGTAAAACTTTAAAAACTTTACCATGGAAATATTTAAAATGTGGTCTAATGATTTTTAAATCTGAAATGTTCGTGCAAAGTTTCAGATCGAACCCTTTAATTTGATACATGACTTGTCTCTGTACGATTAGTAGATCGCTGGGAATAAAAAATAGTATAGATTTTTAATTAATAAAATTTATTTGTTGAATTTGTACACTGTTACCGTTTTTGTGTATTCTGCTTTTACCATTTTTTCACTACTTTCATACTATTTTTGGTTTTCAGTTTCTGTACTTCTTTGAGCTATGAAATAGTTGGTCACATTATTCATGCTCAACTTACATAACACCGTGCGACAGTCAATTTTACACACGCAAAAATAAATATATTCACAAAATTGGGGCCAAATATAGTAAAGCCTCGTTTTTAGTTTTTCTCTCTGACGTCAGGATTTTTTTAAAGGACTTTGAAATTTCTAGAATATGATTAGATAAAAAAAGTATTCAAAAGATTCGGTGTAGAATAACAATAAGGGTATCAATTAAAAGGAAAAATTCTGTAGAATAGAAAAAATATAAATTTTTGGGTGCACCAGAATGACAAGTATGAAAATGTGCTTTTAAAACTGAATCCTTGAATATCCTTGGAAATTTCCAATATTTATTTTTGAAAAAAAGGTATATGGCAAGGACTAATATGTTAACTTCCACACCCTCGAATTTCGTCCTTCTAACTTTATTTGGTTTAGATAAAAGAAATCTTACACTTCTCTTTATAAGATATTGATAGTTACAATATACATATTTGTAGATACTGGAATCATTGTTATGGAACCATGTATGCGCGTTGAAAGAACAAACTGACCGCATGATGGACGGTTTAAATACTTTAATTTTTTTGTATGCAAGGACGTAGCCAGCCTTTCACCTAAAGGGGCAGGGGTTTATATAGAAGAAAATATGTTTTTAATTAAATTTGTTTTTTTTTTATATAGATAGAAATTTTGGGGTTTAAGGAAGTATAGATTTCTGGTGTACTTTCCAACAAAGCCAAAAAAATATATAAAAAAAAGGTATTTTTGCTTTTAAGTATTTTTTCTCAAATTTTTATGTACTAAGTATACAAAGATGCATACCAGAAAAAGGGGCTTTAATTGCCTTTACACCGATACCAAATTTTTGAAAATCGGTTTGTAATTTTTTTATCAATTTATTTATTTTTTTTTTTAATAAAAAAACGGTATTTGTTCTTTTTAAGTGTTTTTTCTCAAACTTTTATGTACAAAGTATACAAATACATATATCAGAAGAAAAGTTTAATTGCGTTTACAACGACATCAATTTTTTAAAAGTCAGTTCAAAATTGTTTAAAATATAATATAAGATTTCACAAAAAAAGTTATATACCATTTAAATAAGAGCAAAAGATGGACTACGTCTTTATTTTTAGTTTTTTAGTTATTTACATACAATAATAAAAAATAGTTTTCTACCAAAGGTCCTATTTCGAACTTCGAAGGTCCATATCTCGATTTCGGAGGCTAACTTCGAAAAACGGAGAAATCACTTTCTTACCTATGACTCAATCTCTTAAAAAAAATTGGTTTGGTCCAATACCCTGCCGAGTGCTGTACAGTGTAATGATATTCATTTATGTACTATATTGTAATTATCAATATCTTATAAAGAGAAGTGTAAATTTTTTTTATATATAACTAATAAAGTTAGAAGTATTTTTAATTTGTTCATTGTTAAAGTCTGAACCTTAATTTAGAATCTAAGCTTAAATCATAATATATATCTTTCTTATTAGTAAAGTTAAGCAAATAAGAGCACAATAAATGTTGCGTTACTCGTACTCTGAAATCGAAAAACAAAAAAAAAAAAATAAGCAAGACAGCCACAAAAACAATAAACAACACACACTTAAGTGTGTACACACATTCATTTGTTCTTCAAAAGCGTTAGTCTAAGGGCCAGTTTTTCAGTGGTGGTTTAAACTCAATTTAAACGAAGTTTAGTTAAACTCACTTTAAATTTAAACTAAGTTTTAAATACCGACCAGTTTTCCAGTGCGAGTTTAGGGCCGTGCTATAGTTTAGTAGTTTTTTAGGGCAACACTGTTTTTTCTTTGTGAAGATATACAACTTCAGCTATTTATTTTTACAACGCTTTTATCAGCTTGCAATGTTGTATGTCAGGACCACCATTTTATCCTATAAATATAGCAAAAGTATTTATGGCAAACCTGGTCTAGATATCAAC
>NW_023458556.1:64819327-64840683 GCF_013731165.1 Rhagoletis pomonella
TAGTTGAAAAAATTAATTTAAGCCATGAGGAAATATAGAGGAAGTCATTAAATAGTGGTACTTTTCCACAGTTTTAAAAAAATTTAATTTTGTTTTTTTTTCAACACCACACTCAAACGAGGCAACCGGGAGGATCTTAAGTGTAAAGTTTTCTTCCTTGCGCAAAGAGAGAAGCCGGCTTATAATTAAAATTTTTTTAAGTGAAATTCAAATTACAAGTAATTTTAAAATGAAATGTATAGAAGTCTTTGACTATTTAAACACTGAAGAATGAAATGATCTCATTATTGCTACATATTCAAAAATGTGATAGGTATAAAATTATTTATTGGCGTCTGTGTACAATGATGTGTACACTCATGTTAAAATGAATAACACTTTTATTTCTTTTGAACTGTATTTTATTTATATACCAAAATATTGTTAAAAGCAGGTGCTGTGATGTTTTAAAGTATTATCTGTTACTTACATTCATTATTTTGCTTTGAATAAAAATGTACTGATTTTTTAGCATGAAAAAGTCTAATGTACTGATTTCGCGCATAAAAAATTTGACAACCCTAGTAGTTTGACTATTGTCAATGAAATCGAATGCTTTGTACTGCATGCGCTCCACGTTTTTCATTTTCAATGT
Source organism: Rhagoletis pomonella (assembly GCF_013731165.1). Classification (NCBI taxonomy): domain Eukaryota; kingdom Metazoa; phylum Arthropoda; class Insecta; order Diptera; family Tephritidae; genus Rhagoletis; species Rhagoletis pomonella. The sequence goes on from NW_023458556.1 coordinate 64,819,962, forward strand.
CATTAATTGTTTATAATGACTTTTGCTAAAATTTCAAAATCAAAAGTTATTAAAACAAATTCTGTGAGACTGAGAAATATTATTTTCTACTTTTTAGTCCATTTATAAAAGCGTTGTATATTAAAAGTTTTATTTTTATTTTATTTATTACCTTTGATACGGTCGCGTTTAAAGTTCTGAAAGAATATAGAAAGAAATTTAAACAATTTGTTAGGTGCTTCATGTGTTGCCCGACCAAATTGCCCTATGCAAGTAAACTCCAACTCAAGTTGTGTTTGTTCATTTTCTTGTACACAATAATCTTACCGCTACAAATGATTTTTTTTTCTGACGTTTGCAAGCATTTTAAAATCATATACATACATAGAATTGAAAATAATAAAATAAATTGTTCACAATTGTTGTTGTTTGAGATTGAAAATGAGGATGTGTGTGTGTGAGGTTGAGTTTTGAATTTTTAAATTATATTACTAGCAAACGTCAGAATGCCTCTCAATGATTTTATATTGTTATGTTTTTATCATGGTTGTAGCTATGGCACGGCTGAATTTAAGCTATATTTTAATTAAAAACAAGAAAAAGAGTTGATATAAACATGGTAATAACTATATTAGCATTAAATTCATGGGGTGTGCAAGCAAAATTAATATTCATAGTACTAGAACTTACACAGTAACTCAAACAAGGGTTCATATATTGATTTTATTTAAATATTCACAATGTTTTTGAAATTAAACTCTTTGTGCTAATTTTCCATAAAATATTGTTAATGTATCACCAAAACCACATAAATTAAAATAGCACTCTTTAAAAAAAATCTAGGAAGACTCAATAAATTTTCATAAAAAGTTCTTGTTTCTACGAACTTTGTGGCCTTATGGAAGAAAATGCGAAAGATCGTTCAGATACAAAATTTAAGTAATCAACGCTAATTTTCTACCTCTTGAAGCTTACACTTTATCATATGTACTAAAATTTCATAACCCATAAAATTTCTAATTTTCTAAAAACTCAGATTAAAAAGCTAGAAATTTTGAAGAACATTTGTTGAATTTTTCTAAATTTTGTACAAAGTTTGAAACTTTAATTTATATGGCTTTACCAATGCAGGCTGCAATTTGGTAGCATGTTTTGGTAAAAATACAACTTCTGTCGCATCCAACCAGTTCGAATGCTTGCTTTTTACGTTTTATTTTACCCTATGAGCCTCTTTACAAAACCGGCGAAGAATTTTACATATATTTTTACGCGAAAATCAATATCACGAGTGTTCACATTTTTTAAATCTAGCAATGCCTCTAATATATGTCCCAAAACTTTCTAATTTTTTCCCCCTTCTGTACCACTCAGGAGATACCAGATCCCCTTGAAAAGGAACACATGTATGAATTACCTGCTATTTAATAAAAAATGTAATATTTTTTTTAGCAAGCTTTTATTAATTGTTAAAAACTAAAAAGTTAAATTTATGACAAAATTTGCTGTGGAATTATTTCTTTCCATCTAAGTATTACACGTTATCAAGATGAACCAAATCGGACCATAAATACGGGTTTTCAAATATCTCGACACCTGCGCCAACTAGCGGATTAATTCATCTTTCATATTGCATTGACATCGGGTTCTGAGTTAAAGTTTGCAATTTCAAGCCTCTATCTCATCGGGAAGTTAGTTAAAATGGATTTCAAGATTTGATTACACATCTGAAAGTAAATAAAAGTTTGTAAAAAAATATATTTAGCTAAAGGTTCGGCAAGTAGCGGGCGTGTATCAAATAACCGTTCAAACACGTGCAGCTAAAATATACACATATTACTGCAATCTTCAGGAAATCGGCTTTCATTAAAAAAAATGAAGTGTGGCGCTGAGTGGCAGGGTTTTTAAAAGTTTATGTAAAAAAAAATAAAACAGTAATTAATTAAAGGAAAAAGACTTGGCTTAGAACCGATATAAATAATACAACTTTTAATAAATACTGAACATGTTTGTTCTAAATAGAAGCACTTACCTTTGTATTGCATTTCCATTACACTTGTTTCTTGAACGAATTCCGCGTTTTTCATAAAATAAATATAAAAAAGTGAGAAGTATTGAGTCACTGAAAACACGATTCACAACGAAAATGTGTTTTGTCAACTTTCGAGATTTCGGCTTTTTCCGATGCCGGAATTTTCGGGATGACGTTGTCACAAACCCAGGATATTCATTACTTTTCAAGAACTTGGATCGAAAAAATTGCTTCCATATTGTTTGAGAAGCTCTCCTACCATGATATAAATAATAAATAAATGGGTTTGAAACCTACCTTTTTATTTAAAGTGGCGTTTTTATTTTTCTCTCTGACCGCAGCATTTATTTTGAAGGACTTTGTAATTTCAAATGATATGATTAATCCAAAAATTGTTAAAAAAATGCAATAGGAAAATTCTTTAGAATTTAAAATATTTAAATTGTTTTGAATCACAAGTACGAATAGGTAATTGTTAAGCTGGCAAAGTTAGAAGAACGAAATTCGAGGATGTTATCGAGTTTATATAAGCCCTTAACATGTAATTTTTTACAGAAACAAATATTGCGAAATTTCAAGGATAAAATTTGAAAATGACATTTTCAATATTTACCAGCCCTTTTGCACCAGAAACTTGAATCTGTTTAAATTCTATAGGCCTCCCTAATTTATTTTATACACATACTTCTTTTCTAAGCACATTTCTCTGAATTTTTTAGATCATTTTTAAATTACTGGCGTGAGAGTGAAAAACTAAAAACGCAATTTTACTATATTTGGCCCATGGTTTCGCGAATATATTGATATTTGGGTTTCAGATCTACTATCGCGCGGTGTTATATGCGTAATGAGCGAGACATTTATACAAAAATATTAATTATTAAATAAAAAAAGAAATATAGCCAATACTGGTCAAATTACAAGTCCTGAAAATCTCTGGATTACTTGCCAAGAATCCCGGGATTTTCGAGACCTTAAAAAGTCCGGGGTCCCGGGATCCCGGGATTAACATTCCTAGTGAGGAAGAGTAATCTAAAAAATTTTTATCGCAAAAATATTACGCTGTAATGAAGTACCATTAAGAATGACTGACTGCCTGTCAGTGTTGAGTGTTGACATCCGGCTGAACCACTGTGAGGTGGCAAATTAGAGGCATTGTATGTAGGTACGTCTGTAGGAGGGAGAAGGGCTGGGATGTATCAGAAAATTTGTGCATCTTATTGAAAATTTCTATTCTAGCTGGGTTGACGCCAGCTATTTTTTAAGCCATAGAAGTGGCAAATACAAGATTGCATAGTATCAAAACTGACGGCGATTTAATTGTTATGAGAAGCTGTTTATCATGGCATAAATCCACTCGGAGGTTTACCCTTGCCTGCCGAGCGACGACCGATGGTAGGGAAATACATTTTTTATTTTTTTCTCCGATGTTGCTTTCACCAGGGCTTGAACCCAGGACATGCGGAGTGGAAGCGTGCACTGCTTACCACTAAACCACAGCGGTCGCAATCAGTGTTATAAACCTTTGATCCCAAACCTGCTAATGCCTTTTGAAAAATTTGTGACTTTAAGAAACTTTGCTGAGGTCTTTTTTGCTACGTCTCAATATATCGTGTCGCGCTCGCGAAATTATTAGGCCTGCTTAGCCTAGTCTCTGAGCTCAAAAGTATCTGAAAAATGTGTGTTTTTCTTGTATACAGTTTTCTATGTCTAGAGATTTTAGCTCAGAAGTTAGTAAAATACACATAAGCTAATAAAGTAATTTTTAAGTGATATTTATTGAGCTAAAAGTTACAACATCTGACACTCATTTTTCTTACTGTAACTGTAATCTAATACTTCTCCTTCAATCCTAATTCAAACTATTTTGAAACTGAGATTGAAGTAATCGTAATCCCAGACGCACTTAATAACACAAATAAATTTATCGCCCAGCTCCGATCTAGATAAAGTTTTTCATTCGCAAATACATGTACATACCCAGCGGTGCAACACACGAGCCTTTAGCAGTGTTTCTAATTCTCGAATTTTACCCACACGCGAAACGAGCATTTGGCGTGCTGGGTGTACTTAAGTCATATTATTGAAACAAATAATATGAACGGATAATAGAAAACAAGTTAAAAATAATACATAAAAAACTGTAGAAGTTTAAAAAGAATGCAGATGCACGCGCTACACTTCCGGTTACTCCGGCTTATGGAAACCGTCAGATTGCATATTTCTCGTTCTTCTTGAGTTGTTTGCTTCATAATAAAAAAAGGTAAGTGCGCCTGGGCCACACTAGAGAAGTGAAACTTACGTTATTTATCTATTTTATCTCATAACCAATGTATACATACACACATCTGCTTTTGCTTAAAGTTATATTTTTTCTCTTTTTTCTATCTAGATCGCTACCTCTACCCCTGTTCCTTTTATTAACATTTATGTTATTCTGTTTTTCAATTATATTCATTTTTATCTTTATACTCAATCGATAACAAAATCGATAATAACGTCCATCAAAATATCGATAACAAAACCGATAGATAGATAACATATCGGTAACAAAATCGATGACAAATTCGATAAAAATTTCAACAGCAACATCGATAATACCATTGGTAGGAAAATCGATTAGAAACTCGATAACAAAATCGACAAATATCGGTAGCAAAATCGATAAATATCGATAACAAAATCGATAAATATCGATAACAAAGTCGATAAATATTGATAACAAAATTAATTAATATCGATAAGAAATCGATAAATATCGATAACAAAATCGATAAATATCGATAACGAAATCGATAAGTATCCATAACAAAGTCGATAAATATCGATAACATAATCGATAAATATCGACAACAAAATCGTTAAGTATCGATAACAAAATCGATAAAAAGTATCGCTTAAAAAATAGTTAAAAATATCGATTACAAAATCGATAACAAATCGATAAAAATATCGTTAAAAATATCGATAAAAATATCGATAACAAAACCGATAAAAAATATGGATTATTTTATCGATAAGTCTCGAGAATCTCGAAAATTTCTAAAATCCCAAAATAGTTCCCAGATTGAGTCTCTATGTCTCTCTCTACATCTTTTTCTCTTCAGTTACCTTTAATTTAATCTTCCTCATCCTCATCTTTGTTTTTACTTTTATGTTTATCATTTTCTTCATCTACATATTCCCCTTCACCTTTGCCCTTATATATATAAGTAAAGTGCTTAAATTTACCTTTGTCTCCATTTTCGCCTTTATCTTTACGCATCTTTGGCTTTGTTTTTATTTTTACCTTTGCCTTTATCCTTTTCTTTATCTATGTACGTACTCACCTTTCCTTTCATTCTTGTATTGGTATTTTTCTAAGTTTTATTCTTTAACCTTTTATTAGCAATTTTTTGTTAAATTAATACTATACACTCAAGAAGCACTTGTTTCAGCCCCAATAATTTCCGTTCCACCATTTCCGTTGCATCATTTCCGTTGCACCATTTCCGTTGCAGCATTTTATTAGCAATTTTTTGTTAAATTAATACCGTACACTCAAGAAGCAATTGTTTCAGCCCCAATAATTTCCGTTGCACCATTTCCGTTGCACCATTTCAGCGTGCAATTTCCGTTGAATTTGCCAATTTACTCCCAACCAACCAACCGCCGCTAAAGGAGTTTCACTTCAAAATAATGTGGCCGCGTTTGGAATGTCAAGGTAGCGTTTTTTTGCAAGTAGAAAAAGGCAAAAAATCAACGGCAAGTCCCACTTAATTCAAAGTCGAAGTTTGTTGAACATTTTTAAATGTTGTTCAAACATTGAAACTTTCATTTATACAGTTTTTGTTAAAGAATAAACTATGTTTTTACAAACAAAAAATTAAGCTTAAAAAATTATAAAATACCTAGCTAAATCTTGGCAATATGTGAGTGTCGTAGAGTTCTGCGGAGTGCAGAATAGACCTGCAAGTGTGCCGTACTTTTGAAATAACCAGTCCATAAATATTTAGATTATGTATAATTTTAGCATAAAATGCAATATGTACAAAGGTAGAACAGTACAGCGAAATTGTGGAAGCCAGCTACTAAAGATAACTTCATTATGCACCTCTATACATTTTCACTTCTCTCCTAATTAAGTCTTCTTAGTGCCCTCCACACAATTTTAAGCTATTATCCGGATGTGTTTGCGTAAATACCCAGCAAAAAATCTGGAATCGCTTCTGGCGGCAGTGTATTCTAGAAGGCATTGATATGAATGTCTTATTGTAGAACGCGAGTCCATATAATACATGCATTAGCTCCCATTAAAAAAAGGTGAAATTAAATTTAGACTCAGTTTTTGGGCTGATAAGGTGAGCTCAAGCTCAAGAATTTGTATTGAAAATCAAGTCGGAGCCTTCAGCACATTTTTATACATGATGCCCGTTGACCGTGTTTAAAATGCATCCGTTCCGTTACTCCTTACAGCGAATACAAAGAAGAATCTCGGATCTTCCCATTATCTGCTCACTTATCGGTAATGCAGTTAGCAAGGGCTTACGGCCACTGTAAAACCCATGTTAAAGCAAGGCCATCCAGAAAGGAGAAGGTAAACGATTCCCAAAATTTCTTAAGATTCCACTTTCATTTCTTTAGTAATCGAGTTTCTCGCTGGGTATGTATAAAGGTTTGTACCTACGCTTAATTTATGTATTTATGTAGAGCAAATGTTGTTCATCACTGAAATTGACATCAAAATAAGCTCATTAAAATTCAGGTAATCTAATTTGCTTAAATGAATATGGTGGTTGTTGGGTCAGTGAGTTATGGATAGAATATTGTTCGTGTTTGCTTTTGTTTTTGTTCTTTTGTTTGTTAATAAAAGTAGTGGCATATTCAGGGGCAATTTTACATGCATACATATGTATGTAGGTGAATTTTTTTGTAAGCGAGCGACAAAAGAACGCTCAACTCGGATAAAATTTCCTTTTAGCTACTTAGCAACCCTGTAGGTAGCTGGCAAGAAGCATGTGATTAATTTAATGGGATTTAGATGAAAAAAACTAATTTAAATGAGTAATTATGCGAGGTATTTGGGTAATATATATACCTATTCAAAATATAAGTCACGTATATAAGGAAACAAAAATTTCCCTCTCCACTTTCGCATTAACAATTCACAATAGAGCAGTTTTTTCACTTAACAACACTACCCTTCAGGTCGCGTATTTTTTAACCGACCTGGCTGAACTCGGATAAATAGCCGAACTTGTGTTGTTGCTTTGTTTGTATTTCGTCATTTAAGCGAGTGTTCTTTTGTAGCCCGGTTGCAAAAGAATGCAGCTTATATTCAAATTAGTAAATTCAAAAATTCGAATTGTAACAGGCCGATATCTGTAGATTATAGATATTAATGAAAAATTAATATGAAACAAATAGAAGCGAAATCAACAATTTTTAGAATTTTTGTCTGTATATTTGGACGTGCATCACTCGAAAACTAATACATAAAATTAAATTCAGTTTCCACCGATGTATTGCTAGATTGGTTTAGCTTAAAATATAGAAAGAAAAAAATTATAGTGTTGCCACCTATTTTAAAATTGCAGTTTAAGTAAATTGATAAGAAAAAGGAAATATTTTAATATGGCTGCCAAATGAAAGAGTTTTAAGAAGGCTTACAGCCAGACATCTTTTTGTGGAGGTTGCCACATGTTTGAAAACTTTAATTTAAATTAATTGATAAGATAAATTAGATGTTGCAGTAGGTGTGTCAAACTGAAGAGGTTTAGGAAAGTTTACTTGGGAAAATATTTTTTAGGACGGTTGCCATCTGTTTGAAAACTTGTATTTAATTAAATTGATAAAATAAATAAATATTACAGTACAGGTATCAAACAACACAAAAATAATTGTAAGGTTATTTGCCATTTTAAATAAAATACTCAAAACAGGATGTCAGAGTCTTTATTATTTACCCAGAGAGAACAACCTCTGGGATTTACTTTTTTTAAATAATTTCATAAAAATGTTGGCCGCATACAGAACATAACCGTCAATAATGTGCGCTACCGCACCATGATAACGGCCTTTTTGTAGCCCGAAATTTAAGTCCAAGACGTCGGAAGAATTTGGTTTCAATAAGTGTATATCACGCTATATCACGGCGTGGCATTTGGGGTTACGTGATGTCAAAAGCCTTCATCTATGATTCAAAACTTGGAAGCCAACACTATTCGCGTAAGTCACGTAATGCTGGGAAGGGTAATTGAAAATTAGATCTTGGGAATGGTCCATCTACATAGAGTAGTCGCTGTAAATAAGATGAAAATTAATAAACAACATTCTGGGTATGCAGTTCTATGACCCATAACATTCTAACCTCATAAAGTGTAAGCTTCAAGCGGCTAAAAGGTCGCATCGGTTTTTAATATTTTTTGCTGAGGGATTTTTGCACTTTTTTCATGTAAGCATGAATTTCTTAAGAAAAACAATGTGGGAGACCATATGCAAGGAAATTTCAAAAAATTAATGGCAGTTTTTGTAAAGTGCACTTCAAAAATGTTGCAGAGATTCAGATCAAAAAGCTCGAAATTGTTAAGACAATTTGTTGAATTTTCCTAAACTTGTGTATAAAGTTCGAAACTATGGTTTTGGCTGAAGCTTGGACAACATTTTTATAGGGGAATAGCAACAAAAAAATGTAACTTGAAAAATATTGTGAATATTTCATGTCGCAAGTTTATTAATATAGAGATGTAACTCAAAATTTACGTTTCTGGAGATTTCATTATGAAATTAATAAGCTTGATAAGTAGAATAAACATGCTCACTCTAACATATAACCAAACTTCTCAAGTATTGCGAAGATATGTGTCTTTCCATCTGCCTTTTCTATACCAACTGTATGGATTGATAAAACTTTGATTGCGTTTTCCCACAAAATTGAAATTGTGAACGTGCGATGTGTTGTATATGGGAGGTACATACAAATAATGTTTTCTCTCACAAAAGCCAGTTCAAACAAATTTTACATTGGGAGCTGGAATGTACTAAATATACAGCTTCTTGGTCCGATGTAAAAACAAGTTAGATTTACTTTGATATTTGATAGTTGTAAACAATTTGAGTTTAATTACGTTAGAGCAATTTATAGATAAAATAGGTTAACTACTATGGACAGAAAACAAAAATTTAAGGAATGCGTCATTAGATATTCTTCTTCTTCTTTATTGGCGCTGTAACCGCCTAAGCGATTTTGGCCGAGTCCAAAACAGCACGCCAGTCGTTTCTCTTATGCGCCAACTGACGCCAATTGAAAATGCCAAGTAAGCCAAGTCTTTCTCCACCTGGTCTTTCCAACGCAGATGAGGCCTTCCTCTTCCTCGGTCACCAGCATCGCGAATCGCGTTGAATACTTTCAGAGCAGGAGCGTTTCTGTCCATTCGAACAACATGACCTAGCCAGCGGAGCCGCTGAATTTTAGTTCGCTGCACTATGTCTATATCATTGTAAAGGTCATACAGCTCATCGTTAAATCGTCTGCGGAATTCGCCATGGCCAAATTGTAAAGGTCCGTAAATCTTGCGCATAATCTTTCTCCCGAAAACTCCAAGAGCCGCTTCATCAGATTTTTTCATTGTCCATGCCTCCGCGCCATATAAAGGCATTATGAGTGACTTATAGAGTGTGATCTTTGTATAACGGGAGGACTTTACTTCTCAATTGCCTACTCAGCAGTGATCGGACTGGAAAAAAATGTGGTAGATCTCCGGTTTTCGATCAAACTTTGTTCAAAAATTAAAAAAATTCTGCACAGTTTCACCCAAATTGCAAACATTTTAATTAGAATCTAAAAAAAAAATAATTTTAGTATAATAAAGTGCAAAATTAAATTAGCAACTTGCGTTGGGTTTTGGAAAATTTTTTCCTTGACATTGTAAAGCAGTTCCTTCCATATCAAGATATTTTTCAAACATATTTTGAAAGATTTCTTCAACCTTGCGGAGCGCTACCAGCTTTTCTTTTTATCACATCACGATGTAGCGAACAAATATGGCCCGTTCCAGAAACCGCTACTTGGGATTTCCCGATTTTGATAATTCTCAAGTAAAAGTAAACAACGCTTTAGAAACTTTATATCCAATAAAATTTGCTAATACTTTCATAAAAATCACAATTTTTTAACATTTTCGCTATTAATTCTTTTTATAAATCATATATTTTGCAATTTAAAACAATAAAACCACGTTTCCTGTCGAAAAATTTAATATTGAAAAAAATTTACTTTTTAACAGTTTATTTTATCCTCCCATTCTGCCTGTTGCTAGTGTTTAGTGTTGGACAATTGTCGAGCAAAACTAAAACTACTCAAAAACAAGAATATGTGGTAGATTTCAGACCTTGTGTGGTAGATGCTCAAAAAAGTGGCAGATCTACCACAATGTGGTAGAAGTCCGATCACTGCTACTCAGTCCAAAGTAGTACTTGTTTTCAAGTGTGATTCTCCGTTGAATTTCAAAACTGACATTATTATTGGGGCTAGATCCTAAATAAATTAAGCAGTCTACTTTTTCAAATTTGTAACTGTCAACGGTGACGTGGGTGCCAAGGAGCGTATGCTCTGACTGATTACACTGGTCGACGGCCAAAATTTACCAGAGACGCCGTTATGAAATTCGTATGTAAAATCACCCCCTGATTCCGAAAATCAAGGTTATTTTTAATTTTATGGTACCGTTTTTGAGATATTTGCAATTTACCGTTTTTGCAAAAAAAAAAAAAATTGGGTCCACTTAATCATATATATCTCAAGAACGAATTAAGCAATTCCAAAACGGTTTGAAGCTTTTAAAAGGTAATAAAATTTTCTATAAGCTGTGCATACAACACTTTTTGCTAGGCCCTGTAGATTCAAAGATAACGAACAATCATTACCGAATTTTTCAATTTTTTTTTGTAAAATTTTCAATTTATGAATGAAATTACCCATATTTTTAACTTTTTTTTTAAATTTATTTATGTTTATACTATATTCTAACAATCTTTATCTTAATTTGATTTTACTATGTTGTCGAAATAATTATGTGTTCTACTTTGACGCTTATTCAGTTTAGGATCGGTTTCTCTTATGAGAAACCAGCAGTAATCACCCATCATTGCGACGTCCCAGAATCCTTGATATCGATTTTCAATTAATTTCATTTGCTTATGAAACCTTTCGCCATGTTCATCACTTTCGTCGCCAAGATTTGCTGGAAAAAAGCTCAAATGTGAGTGGAGAAAGTGAATTTTTAAAGACATATTTACGCCCATTTTCGCATAATTATTGATTAGGTCGTTCACTATCTGCTCGTAGTTAGGGCTTTTGTGTCTACCGAGAAAAGAAGCAACGACCTTTTCAAAGGATTCCCACGCTGCTGCCTCAACTGATGAGAGTAGTCCTTTGAATTGATTATTGTTGATCAACTTTCTTATTTGTGATCCAACAAAAATACCTTCCTTTATCTTGGCTTGAGAAATATCTGGAAAAACTGTTTTCAAATAGTCGAATGCTTCGCCTTCTTTGTCCAAAGCCTTAACAAAGTTTTTAATGAGACCGAGCTTGATGTGTAAGGGTGGAAGTATGATTTTCTCTTTCTTGACAAGAGGGGTGTATTTGATGTTATCCACATCAACGGTAAACTCGACTCTTTCCGGCCAATCCTTTCTGACGTAGTGGTCCTTACGAGCTCGGCTATCCCACTTGCAGAGGAAGCAGCAGTGCTTGGTGTAGCCACTTTGTAGACCGCATAGCATTGCAACGACTTTGAGATCAGAACATATTTTCCAATCATGCTCTTCATATTTGATTTAATTTGAGTATTTTTTGCATTTCCTCGTAGGTTTCCTTTGTATTTACTGCATGTGCAATCGGGATAGAAGGCTTTTTGTTACCAATATGCAATAATACAGCCTTCAAACTCAGTTTATTGCCGTCTATGAACAATCGCCACTCTTTTGAATCATATGTTTGACCAAACTCTTTGAATAAACCAGGGATGTCGTTGCAGTAGTATATACTGTCTTTCTTGGTATAGTGTTTGGAAAATGGTTCGTGACGAGTTCTACTATATGTCACCTTAACATCGGATGACACAAATTTAAATTGTTGCATACGAGAAGTGTGGATCTCGGCCTTTTCCTTGGATAGTTCCAAATCTCTTATCCAATCATTAAGTTGTGCTTGTGACAGAACGTTTCTTTCGTTTTCCATGCGAAATTCAGTACAACTTGATCCCCCGCACTCAGATGTTACTGTTGACAATGGAACTGGATCCGCAACTGCCGTTGAATGTAGTACTGGTAATGTCACTGTAGGTACGCTAGCATAGGTTACTCCTCTTGATCTTCCAACGCCAAGTACTTTTGTTTGACAAATATAACACTCTATTGAATGGCAAGTAGGTTCTCTCCATATCATTGGTGTATCAAATTTTGTTTGTTGTCCTGATTCCCACTGAATCAATTCTACTCGACACGATTTGCACAAAGTGTTCGGTGTCCATGGTTTTTCAGCATTTTTAGGCTCAATTCCAAAATACTTGGAGTATAAAGTTTTGATATGATCTGAGAACACTCGTCGTCGCCTTATGATAGTATATTGGCCACACATGAAACAGAACATATCTGGATCCTTATTACACTCAAATTCTCGCGTCCTTTTACTCATTTTATTTTTTTTAATAAATCACGGTTTTGAATAAGACTTATGAACTGAACTATCTCCGGCGAGCCTTGAAGATGTTATGAAGTTTCAAAGCGCATTAACTCATATTTATACTCGGAACAAGAATAAAATTGAAAAAATCAAATCTTACCTAGACAGAAAGGTTCCTTTTTATAACAAGCCGGGAAAAGAAAATACTACCTGTTTTAGATGTAGGCTTTAGAAATTTTCTGTGTCTTATAATTTTGAAAATCTACCTGCATACTTACCCATAACTGACGGAAATACATGTTTATAACTACATGCCTACAGCAGGTTTCGAACCCAACCACTCTTCCTTTCGATGCAACCACTCTACCTACTATAATACAATTCGAGTATTAAAAGTACTATTTGATTTATTTAAAGAAAAAGTGTTATCATTGTTATGGTGTTATTCGTTTATCCGGATAATATCTCACTTGCACTTTATACCTTTAATATATGTATGTATGTATAGGTACATACATTGAAGTTGCGCAACCTGGGTATTTTTATTTGATCGCTTATAACTTACGTAGTTTTGCATCGATTTTCTTCGATGATAGCTTATTTTTTTTGTAATACAACAGAGCATAGGGAGAAAAAAAAAATCTGCAAAAAAATGAAAGGTTTTCGAGATCCTTCCCCGCAAAGTACAATTTTTTTATATTTTTACAAAAAAAAATTGAAAAAATCGGTTATGATTGTTCGTTATCTTTGAATCTACAGGGCCTAGCAAAAAGTGTTGTATGCACAGTTTATAGAAAATTTTATTACCTTTTAAAAGCTTCAAACCGTTTTGGAATTGCTTAATGCGTTCTTGAGATATATATGATAAAGTGGACCCAGTTTTTTTTTTTTGCAAAAACGGTAAATTGCAAATATCTCAAAAACGGTACCATAGAATTAAAAATAACCTTTATTTTCGGAATCAGGGGGTGATTTTACATAAGAATTTCATAACGGCGTTTCTGGTAAAGAGAAAAAGTTGAAATTTGTGGTCCAGTGTTACAGGAGATACTTCGTCTTGTCCTCGTTGACCGCCAGACCCATTCGCTTTGCTTCTCTATCTAATCCCGAGAAGGCAGAACAGTCGTAACCCTTGTTTTTACCGATAATGTCGATTTTGTCGGCATACGGCAGCAATTGTACTTTCTTGTATCTTCTCTAACATCATATTAAAGAAATCAAACGAAAGGCAGTCACCTTGCCTGAAACCTTGTTTGATATCAAACGGCTCGGTAGGGTTTCCAGATTCTGAAACGGAGAAAGGACTACATTTCTATTTTCGATCGAAAAAAAGCAGTACAAAACTTAAAAAAGGAGTACAATTTTTGTTTTAATTTTTTTGTGCAATTTGTTGTTACAAATTACCATTATTTAGGTACAAACAAACACGGATATCATTGAAATCTTTTTCAAAGCAACATTAAATGTTAAAAATAAATAACTAAATTCTACAAAAGAATTCCAAGCTATTCCTGAATGTATGGCAATTTTTTTATTTTATAATTTAAAATTTTTCTGATTTTTATACCCGAGCGCCCTGCACCTACCTGCCTACCACCATGCTTACACCTTTTCACTATCACCAATAACTTTACTTACTAAGTAGTGTTTGCCACAATATGAATGGCAAAGTACAGGCCGTAAAATAATAACTGTCGCAAAGGTTTTTCGAAAAATAAAAGAGTCCTCTAAAGATTTTGATTAAGTATTTTTTGCTAACTTTATAAATAGTTTACTTTGCTATGGGAGATAAGTACATGCTTTTTTCAGGTGTATTTTTTCTTAGATTTTGTATAAAAAAAAGAAAGAAAACTGTATAGGTATAGGGTTGGTTGAATGAATGGCCTCCTAGTCACCAGTTCCGAGTCTTTTCGATTGCTGAGTATGATGCCTTATATTGGACAAAAGACGGAGTATAAAGGAGCCAAATGGGGGAAATTAGCCTATGGTTACCGAAGAAATGTAATAAAGTAACCGACGAAGACTTGCGTGCCGCTTGAGCTTTTCTCTCGAAGTGTTTACTGCTGGTAAACGCAAATGAAGGTTAAAATTTAAAAACTTATTAATAAAATTTAAGTAAAATTTGTGGATAATGAACAATAAACTACTTTTTTCGCAAAATCTATAAAGTTCCCTTTCATTTTTCAATAAAACCTGTGCAACAGTTATTATTTTACACCCTGTATACGATAAAATAATAATAGCTGGAAAAAGGAGTACAAAAGAAGTACAAAACTAAGAAAGGAGTACATTTCCAGATATTGTTTTTTTTTGGAGTACAAGGAAGTACATTACAATAAAAAGGAGTACGTTTACTCCCAAAAGCAGTACGTCTGGCAACCCTACGGCTCGGAGAGGTCCTTTCCAATTCTGACGGAGCTGGTGGTATTGCTCAACGTCATTTACGTTATTAGTTTCGCGGGGATACTAAATTCAGACATCGCGGCATTAAGACAACTTCTTTTCGTGCTGTCTAAAGCGACTTTGAAATCGAAAAATAGATGGTGTGTGCCAATCCTATTTCCGTGGGTATTTTCGCCTTTCTTGTGGGTTCGGCAGAGCACACTTAATTTCCAGTCGTCGGGTATGCGTTCATCCGACCATATTCTGCATAAGAGTTGATGCATGCACCTTATCAACTCCTCGCCACCGTACTTGAATAGCTCAGCTGACAGGCCGTCAGCTCCAGTAGTTTTGTTGTTTTTCAGCCGCGTAATCGCTATTCGTACCTCGTTATAGTCAGGCGGTGGGACAGCTACTCCATCATCATCGACTGGGGACTCGGGTTCGTCTTCTCCACTACTTTCAGCGCTGCTACCATTGAAGAAATTGTTGCCTACATAATTTAAGTACGTTCTAGACATTAATCACTAGGTCACCATGGTTGTTTTACAAAAGTTCGCCGTGGTCTTTAAACCCTCCGCAAGGCGCTTAACTCTCTGATAAAATCTTCGGGCGTTTATCCTGTCGGCCAGAATATCAAGCGCTTCGCTCTCACGTATTTTGACCTCACTCTTCTTATTTCGGCAAATACGTCTCGCCTCCTCCTTCAGTTCCATATAATGATCCCACATGGCTCGCGATGCTCCCGATCGCAGCGTGGCTCTATAGGCGGCGTATTTTTTTTCTGCGGCTTCTTGACACTCCTCATCGTACCAGTTGTTCTTTCGGGCTCGCTGAAATCCATCTACTTCTCAATGGATCTTTTTATGCTGGAGTCTAGTGCAATATAATGCCATGTTTCGGGTTCCGGCAAAGCCGGCCAGCCTCAGTCCGTTATCGCACGTTTCGGCGTGGATTCTGAATTTTCCGACAGTGGCGCCAAAGATCCTTTCCTTGCAAACCTTCTTATTAAAATCGCAAAAAAGTCTGCGTCGGAAATGCTAATTTTTGTTCCACTTAGGATTTACAGCCGCCCAAATTATAAGAGTAGTGCATGTAGAAATGTCAAGGATATTAGCACCACCTATTGGCCATCTATTGGTCTTCCTCGTACAGGAGTATATTCCGACAAGTTGGTCCAGTGTGTGTACCCCTTCTTTCGTTTTATTGCTTTATTATCGAATCAAAGAGCCCGACTAATATTTTTAAATCTTCGCAATGACATTGTTCGCAATGATTGTTGTTGTTTGAATACGGGTCTTCCTTTCACGTTGCCCCATAAACATCCAATGCTTCACGACAGGAACGATAAACGTCAGTTAATAATATCAATCCGAAATATACATTCAAGGATGTGTAATTTATTTTATTCCGGGCCTCCCCAAAAATGTTTCTGCATATAATAGTGAATAATGTTTTTACAAACGAACATACATTCATACATACATACATACGTGTATGGAAGAAAATTGTAAATATTTACCTTCAATATTCGTCATTTCTATAATTACGTTTTGCATATCTATTGTCAGGAATAAGTGCTACGAAGACTTAATGTCAGTAAGCCGAGCTAAAACATATCGAGTTAGTCCTGGAGTGGTAGTAATCACGTTTTCAGCCCTATTCCTACCTATCAACGATCTATTGGGTTTGTCATGCCACATATATTTTTTGTCTTTGGGATAAAACTAAAATATTCTTTTTCCTGTTCTACAGGAGATGCAAATAGTTAGTCGTCAGAGCCAACACTATCTCATGATATGTTCACATATGTTTCTGATCCATCATTTGGAGAAATTTCAAATTCCTGATCGTAACTTTCATCAACTCCTACATTGCTTTCAGTCTAACCCTTTGATTCACCCAATAGCTCCTCTATCCGCCAACGCTTTATTACCACCACCTTATGAAATTTAAACTTTTGTATGTAATTAAATCTTGAATTATATACCTACACTCTAAAAAATTTTTGTTTAACTTTGCGCATATTAAGATAGGTAACCAGTTTCCTCTCTTAATGAATGCAAATTTAAACACTGCTTGCTTACTTTTACTTATCATATGTGTGGCGTAGAACAATTTTCAAATTTGTTTTTTGAGTTTTAAACATTTATTGTTCACATTTTCACAGTTTACACATAAAATGTTTAAAATTTCCTCTAAAAAATTTTCGTTTAAATTTACGCATATAAAGAGAGGTAACCAGTTTCCTCTCCTAGTGTGTGCAAAATTAAACAATGTCTGTTTACTTTTACATATCAAATTTGTCACGTAGCGCACACAAGGGGTGGGTTGTGGGGTTAAATTTATTATGATTTAAGAAATTTTGATAGAAAAAAATTTCTTTTCCATTTCTTGTGCGTCATTTTGTAAGAATTTTTCTTTTTTCTTGAGAGCTCTTTAAAGTTTAACTGCGAATGAAAACATTGTCCTAAAAATACGCAATGCATACTGACTTAATGTTGCATTTTACACTTTACAGCCTAAAAAAGTTTACCACCAAATGAGCTACATGATAAAAATACAAGTTCAGTTAAATTTTCGTTACTCGAAGTATTAAAAAATGAGAAACCAGAAATCGACGAAAATGAATAAAAAAGTGTAAAATTAATTTTGTAAAATTATTATATTTATTTATATTAAAATTCTTTTGTAAAATTTTGTGTTATTTTGAAAGTTGAGTGCATCTTTAACCGTTAATTTTTTCATGATTTAATGATCGGATCTAAACCAAATTACGTGACGACCCTTAAGGTGCCATCTTTCCGGTAAAAAAAGAATTATTGGAATCGGTTCACGCGGTGCAAAGTTATGCTGTGGAATAAATAAAAGAAGTAAAAATACTCCGAAGAATTGATAACCTCCCCTTTTTTGAAGCCGGTTGAAAATGTCTGAGTTCTTTGTAGATTTTATGTAAATAAAATGCAATATATGAAACTTTAAAAAGTTTATTTATTTATTTCATACTGTACATAAAACTTGCATAAATGTAAGAGCGAATTTTCAGTATTTTCTGATGATATATATTTAGAAGTATAAACCCTTTCCCCCGAAAATATATTCCTGCGTGCGCCCCTGGCACTTAGTATTTATTATTTGTAAAAAATATATTTTTACTTTCAAAATGTTTGTAATTTTAAACCTTTCATTTGTATATTTTAAACAACTCATGTTCAAAATCAAATCTTGAACATCTTGTGCGTATACTTGAACAGATTCTGGTTGAAAAATAAAAATTTTTCAGTAGTAGTTTTACATGCACTTTTTAGAGTGTAGTTACCCTTTTGAAATTTAATTTCCTTTTACCAAGTATAACACTTCGCGAAACACAGCAACTAGGCCCTTACGAAGAACAAAATCACACTGTCGCGTGTCGTCTGTTATACACTATTCATTAAAATTTTAGGCGGAATTTCCCGAAATGGCAATCGAAAAAACCAATGTAAGATTTTATCTTGGAATTTCGGAAAAAACACGATCGTTTTATGCGGCTCTTGCTGTTTTGTGTGCACAAAATCATTACAAATTACATTGGGCCCAAAATACAGGATTAGTTATTTTTTTGTAGGGGTTGCCCTAGGTAACGTATAATTTTTATTTTCGCAATACAGCTGTACATCGGCAAATAAATTATTGTTAAAAAGTTTCACATTGATATTATGGAAAACACTTGAAATAACCGACCTTAAATATGCGACTGGGCAAAATTTGCCCAAAGTACAGGATGAGGGTTTAAAAAAAAATAAGATGAACTTTGTAAGTCTTTATCCCCGCCTCTCCTTTCACTGTTAGTACAAATGACTCGAAAAAATCCGCTGGCAGAACTGTTCTTCTTCTTGAAAGGTTAGAATTTTTTCTCGGCATGGTCACCACCTTGTTGACCTTATTATGGGCGCCACGACCTTGTTTTCTGCCTATTTCCTGCTTTCGATTTACGGTAACTACTGCCTTTAATTGTTTTATTACCCGGGAACAGTATTCTTGCTAACTTTAGCATCCCGTTCAATCCTTTTGTAGGTACATGTGTATATTTTGTGGTAGAAAATAGTACGGGCAACTCTGCCCCCGTCCCATTTCCTTCTCGCTCTCTCTCCAGCAAGCTTCGAGTTGCCGCTGCAAAAGTAGCCGTGTCTGAACAGATGAGAGGTAACAAAACAACGGAAATAAGGTCAATTGACACTATTTCGCATAATGGTGCCACCCAAGAATGATAGAATACAAGATTGCGCCGATCGGAGAGGATTTTTGAGAATAACTTGTGTGTGACGTCACACTGGTGCAATAGCGAGAGAGAAATGCCAAAACGTGAGCAAGAATGGAAGAAGAAGAAAATATGTTGCAAGGAAAACGTAAACAAGTTGCACCAGTGTGACGTCATGCAAACAGCGATTCTGTCAAATTCGTTAAGAGAGGAATAGCGGTCCGAGATCGGCGCAACCTTTGTATTCTCTCAATCGTGGGTGCCACCACAGACTTATAAATTTAAGAAAAATCATAACCGTAAAAAATATATTAGACGAAAAGTTTCATGGAAATTAACAGGATTAATAACAGAACATACTTAAACTAAATGAAAGTAGCTCTGCTAATTCGAGTTCGACACGACCATTAACTAAAACAAAAAGCTCTTATCATTCGAATAGTTTACGCAGTGTCACACGATTGGGCATTTGCAAAATTTGGTGTAAATCATAACCCAACATAAAAAATGTACAAATCGGTTCAAACGTACCAATCGTGTGACACTGCCGTTATAGTGTTTATTTACAATGTAGTAGCGAATTTTAATACTAAAATTCAATAACAAATGAAACAATCTACATTTTTTGCATTAATAGCGGGATACCGAGACGAACAATCTAAAACCGAGACATGTCCCGGAAACCCAAGGCGTAGTGCAGCCCTAAGCAAGAATAAATATGGTCCCCGTAGTTATAAAACATATTGACGTCCTAATTCTGATATAGTGGTTTCCGCTTTATAACTTACTGAAAAATAGATTTAAGCTCCGCTGTCCGTGGTTTAACTAAAATTTTGAATAGAATTGGAGACGTACAATTAAATAAGCTTCGAGACCATATGCTTTCAAGAAGGATGAACGTCAGACCCATCAAAATTGGGTCTTTAAGAAGTTAATAATAGGAGTAATGACGTACATATATAATTTGTAATCTCAAAGGATCTCGGGGATAACAAAATGTCGAATTTATAGCAGTGAAGGTTGAAAATATGTATAAAAATTCGGTCGTAATTGTGTGAATGCTATAGCATAAAAAAAACTGTTAGAAGAGAAGCAATAATTTCCCTCTTCAAGGTTGTAAAATTCTGCACACATGAAATTCAGGAGTTCCTTTAAAACATTCAAGTGTTAACTTCCTGCAAATTGCTACTCAGGCAGTCATCTTTCCACAGAGTTACCCAGTATAAATTTTATGCATACGACATTGCGGTTGGTGGCATGAGCTTGCTGCTGTGTATACATGCCAGTATAAATGACCTTCATTTCCATTTAACACGCTTGGTTTCTCAGAGCGTATGCGTACTCTAATCATACACTTGTACTACTCCTGTATGCATATGGCTGTATTAGTGATTCAAACATACAAAAATGCATTAATGGAACAGTA
>NW_023458556.1:64843683-64843829 GCF_013731165.1 Rhagoletis pomonella
TATGTACATATGTGTATATGAGAAAATCTTTTGCGAAGGGGATTTTTCAACAAATTTATTTATTTTTTCAACATAGTAGCACAATTTTTTTTCATAAATTATCACTTGCCGTGTATTTTTTAATTGCCACTTTATTTATGGTTTAA
>NW_023458556.1:64843929-64847633 GCF_013731165.1 Rhagoletis pomonella
TATCACTTGCCGTGTATTTTTTAATTGCCACTTTATTTATGGTTTAAGTCTTTAATATTGTTTCCTACTAACCCGATCAAGTTAGATTTGCAAGGTTGCAGTAAATCGCAGGAAGCTGAAAATTGGTACGATTGTTACCAACGCCATTATAAATTAAACGTGAAAAGTCCTTGTCGATCTTAGATCTTAAAAAAAATTATTCAAGATCAAAAGTCACATACATTGATTTTTACCATTTTTCAGCTAAACAACAGACCAAATTGTAGTTCATGCAATTATCTCTAAAATCCGTTATGCCACTTTTGTTTTTACGGACCACCATTTCTGGGATATAACGATTCGATCGACATGCATATTGTAATAATTCAATTAATTTACTAAATACTTTGAATTGAAGTTGATTTTTTAACAGATGGCAGTATAACAAATTTAGTCTGTATGGGAGGTGCCATGGGCCCTTCTCCAACAACCTAAATATTTAGCATGAGTATAGTGTTGATTATATGTGTACCATACCAAGTTCCATTACTCTACCACAAATACTTCCATAGGTAAGAAGTATAAAATATTCCGTTTGTATGTGGGTGCCACGCCCCATTCTCTTACCTAAATGACATCAGTCTGCGAAATTTTATTATGGTCGGTTGAGTAGTTATAGCGTGAAAACGTAACAAAAAAACAAAATATTCTCATTTATATTAGTAAGGATTATCCAGTACTTACCATTAAAATTATTTTTAGAGGTCAGCATTTTTTACACAGACCCAAATACACAAACACAAAGTATTACATCAAGGCATATATTACAAAGTAAGACATCAATTCCCTTATGGTACGTTGTGGTGACGTCTGAAAATCCCGAACTTTAGGTCATATCGCTCGACAAGTTATATCTTAAAAAATTAGATTTTACTCCAGTTGCACTATAAATGTCCTGAGTTTCTCGATTTTAGCAATAAAAGTAGTCATATAGACCGTTAATTTTATTATGAACAACTATTTACTGATACGTACGTACATAAAAAGTATTAACGAAGGTATCGACCCCGTTCTTGTCAGTGCAGCTGTTTTGTGGCGGCAACAATGTGCCAGTACGCAAAATTCCCCCATTTCAGTAGATTTTCCCATATACATAGTATATGCGTATGTATCCATACATATGTCCTTACGCCACCCAGTGTTCCTTTTGAACACGCTTTCGATAGAAGCAACGTTTTGATAAAAAAAAAAAAAACTTTTGAAAGCTAATAGCATAGACAAAGGGTAGCATTTATCCGGATCAACTAGTTCATTCGGAATCATTTCGGAAATTACCTGCAGTTGGTCCGAGTTAAGTCCTAAAATTAAAATTAATTCAGAACAAGCGAATTTGGATGACAGCACTGGTAAAAACGGCCAGCTATTGTCTTTTGTAACGGGTGATTTTTTAAGAGCTTGATAACTTTTTTTTAAAAAAAAACGCATAAAATTTGCAAAATCTCATCGGTTCTTTATTTGAAACGTTAGATTGGTCCATGACATTTACTTTTTGAAGATAATTTCATTTAAATGTTGACCGCGGCTGCGTCTTAGGTGGTCCATTCGGAAAGTCCAATTTTGGGCAACTTTTTCGAGCATTTCGGCCGGAATAGCCCGAATTTCTTCGGAAATGTTGTCTTCCAAAGCTGGAATAGTTGCTGGCTTATTTCTGTAGACTTTAGACTTGACGTAGCCCCACAAAAAAATAGTCTAAAGGCGTCAAATCGCATGATCTTGGTGGCCAACTTACCGGTCCATTTCTTGAGATGAATTGTTCTCCGAAGTTTTCCCTCAAAATGGCCATAGAATCGCGAGCTGTGTGGCATGTAGCGCCATCTTGTTGAAACCACATGTCAACCAAGTTCAGTTCTTCCATTTTTGGCAACAAAAAGTTTGTTAGCATCGAACGATAGCGATCGCCATTCACCGTAACGTTGCGTCCAACAGCATCTTTGAAAAAATACGGTCCAATGATTCCACCAGCGTACAAACCACACCAAACAGTGCATTTTTCGGGATGCATGGGCAGTTCTTGAACGGCTTCTGGTTGCTCTTCACTCCAAATGCGGCAATTTTGCTTATTTACGAAGCCATTCAACCAGAAATGAGCCTCATCGCTGAACAAAATTTGTCGATAAAAAAGCGGACACCGAACACTGATTTTGGTAATAAAATTCAATGATTTGCAAGCGTTGCTCGTTAGTAAGTCTATTCATGATGAAATTTCAAAGCATACTGAGCATCTTTCTCTTTGACACCATGTCTGAAATCCCACGTGATCTGTCAAATACTAATGCATGAAAATCCTAACCTCAAAAAAATCACCCGTTACAAGCAAAGCAAACAGCCGAGTAGTGCGAGCTGAATACTACAAGTCGGTAGGGACCAGGTTGGATTCTCGATTCGAGCGATTGCCAAAATATTTTTGAAGTGAAACTTCTTTAGCGGCGGTTGGTTGGTTGGGAGTAAATTAGCAAATTCAATGGAAATTGCACACGGAAATGGTGCAACGGAAATGATGCAACGGAAATGGTTGGGGCTGAAACAAGGCTTCTTGTGTGTATGCATATGGTATTCAGCCCTATTCTGCATTTCGACTCGAATCCGTTTCCGTTTCCTTTCGACCAATCTTCGAAATTTACGATTATATTTATTCTACATTTCGATCGTAGCTCCGTTTTTCTGAGTTGCAAATTTGTTCACGGCGAATGTTTCGATTGTTATTTTCGTGGGTTTAAATAATAAAATTTTATTAAAAAAATTAAGTAAAATATACTGTGCATGATTGTAAAAGCCATCATAAATAAATTTTCTCGATTTCTGTGTTTTCGCGAGCGGTAATACGGACATACGAAAAATTGGCTCAAATAATGGCAACCAAAAGGGATATTGCACGATGGTTTCAAAGAGGAGCAAAGGCGTTTTTATTTTCATTATCTATAAATAAGACTGTGAAATGCACTGAATACAATTTATTCTTTGTATATAAAATTAATAGAGGTATGTACATATATACATACATACATAAAATGTGAAGCTACATAAAAAAAGATGCTTTTATTATTGCACTCGTTTTTACTAACTTTTTAAAAAGAGGTGCGTATGTTGTCTCGAATTCGATTTGCTATGGAAGGATAACCTTTGTTCTTCCCCTCCTCATGATGATGGCTTTCAAAATGGAATTCACTTGCGATCAAATCTTCCACTCAGTTTGGTCGCAAATACTTCTTTGTTTTGTTTCGATTTCACACATTCCTAGGCAAACAGCAGATTTCGAAAGATTTTTCTCTTCCTCTTTCGATTCGATCGTAACGCAGAATACCTAAGTTCGATTCTTCCGGAGCGGAATACGGGAACGTAATCGAAATGCAGAATAGGGCTGATTAATTTAACAAAAATTTGCTAATAGAAGGTTAAAGAATAACACTTAGACAAATACCAATACAAGAATGAATGTAAAGGTGAATATGTACATAGATAAGGAAAAGGATAAAAGTAAAGGTAAAAATAAAAAAAAACCGACGATGCGTAAAGATAAAGGCAAAAATGAAGACCAAGTTAAATTTAACCCCTTTACTTATATATATGAGATCAAAGGTGAAGAGGAATATGCAGATGAAGAAAATGATAAATATAAAGGTAAAGACAAACAGAGGATAAGGATACCGATAAAAGTAAAGATCAAG
>NW_023458556.1:64847733-64851501 GCF_013731165.1 Rhagoletis pomonella
CTTGATCTTTACTTTTATCGGTATCCTTATCCTCTGTTTGTCTTTACTTTTATATTTATCATTTTCTTCATCTGCATATTCCTCTTCACCTTTGATCTCATATATATAAGTAAAGGGGTTAAATTTAACTTGGTCTTCATTTTTATACCCGAGCGCACTTGTGCACAAGGGTATATTAATTTTGTTCACATAACGGTTGTTTGTAACAGCCAAAACGAATCGAGATAGATATAGACAAATGTATACATAAATGATCAGGATGAAAAAAGAAATCGTTTAAGCCATGTCTGTCTGTCCGTCCGTCTGTCCGTCTGTCCGTCCGTCCGTGTACACGATAACTCGAGCAAAAATTGAGATATCTCAACGAAATTTGGCATGTAGGTTTCCCTTAATCCAAGGTAGGTTGGCATTGAAAATGGGCGAAATCCGACTTTAACCACGCCCACTTCCCATATAACGGTAATTTCCAGAAATACGAAAACTGCGATATTTTAGTAACTACTAAAGATAATTCACTCAAAATTGATATTTACAATAATTTTTAGACGAAAAACAAGAATATTATAAATTTTTGGAAAATGGGCGTAGCCACGCCTACTTATGGTTACATGTGTATATCTTGGTAACCGCTGCACCAATTTCTTCCAAACTTGGCACAGTTGTTGGCCTTGGTACAGCATAAAAAATCGCCGAAACTTTTTAAAATCGGACAATAACCACGCCCACATCCCATATAACGGTAATTTAGAGAAATACAAAATCTTCGATAAATCAGTAAATATTGAAGCTAATTTATTCAAAATTGATGTTTGCAGCAATTCTTTACCAAGAAATACGTTTACGGTAAAATTTTGGAAAATGGGCGTGGCACCGCCCACTTATGATCACATATAAGTATATCGGTAACCGTTCTACCAATTTGTACCAAACTCGGTATGGTTATTGTACTTGCCACGTGTAAGCAAAACGTTGAAAATGATTGAAATCGGACTAAAATAACGGCCGATTTTCATATAACGGTAAATTTAAGAAATACTTGAAACTTCAATATTTCGAAATTGAAGGACGCTAATTTACTCAAAATTGATACACCCCGGCTTACCATCTAGCCGAAGGTTTCGGAAGAGTGAAAAAACATATATTTAATACTTGCGCCGGGTATTTAATGATCGGCTCCGCCCGAACTTAGACTTTCTTACTAGTTGCCTTTATCTTTACGCATCGTCGGTTTTTTTTTATTTTTACCTTTACTTATATATGTACTTTCCTTATCTATGTACATATTCACCTTTACATTCATTCTTGTATTGGTATTTGTCTATGTGTTATTCTTTAACCTTTTATTAGCAAATTTTTGTTAAATTAATCAGCCCTATTCTGCATTTCGATTACGTTCCCGTATTCCGCTCCGCAAGAATCGAACTTAGGTATTCTGCGTTACGATCGCATCGAAAGAGGAAGAGGAAGAGAGAAAAATCTTTCGAAATCAGCTGTTTGCCTAGGAATGTGTGAAATCGAAACAAAACAAAGAAGTATTTGCGACCAAACTGAGTAGAAGATTTGATCGCAAGTGAATTCCATTTTGAAAGCCATCATCAGGAGGAGGGGAAGAACAAAGGTTATCCTTCCATAGCAAATCGAATTCGAGACAACATACGCACCTCTTTTTAAAGAGTTAGTAAAAACGAGTGCAATAATAAAAGCATCTATTTTATGTAGCTTCGCATTTTATGTATGTATGTATATATGTACATACCTCTATTAATTTTATATACAAAGAATATATTGTATTCAGTGCATTTCACAGTCTTATTTATAGATAATGAAAACAAAAACGCCTTTGCTCCTCTTTGAAACCATCGTGTAATATCCCTTTTGGTTGCCATTATTTGAGCCAATTTTTCGTATGTCCGTATTACCGCTCGCGAAAACACAGAAATCGAGAAAATTTATTTATGATGGCTTTTACAATCATGCACAGTATATTTTACTTAATTTTTTTAATAAAATTTTATTATTTAAACCCACGAAAATAACAATCGAAACATGCGCCGTCAACAAATTTGCAACTCAGAAAAACGGAACTACGATCGAAATGTAGAATAAATATAATCGTAAATTTCGAAGATTGGTCGAAAGGAAACGGAACGTAGAATACCAAAGTTGCCAAAACGGAGAAAATTTCGATTCGAGTCGAAATGCAGAATAGGGCTGAATACCATATGCATACACACAAGAAGCACTTGTTTCAGCCCCAACCATTTCCGTTGCACCATTTCCGTTGCATCATTTCCGTTGCACCATTTCCGTGTGCAATTTCCATTGAATTTGCTAATTTACTCCCAACCAACCAACCGCCGCTAAAGAAGTTTCACTTCAAAAATATTTTGGCAATCGCTCGAATCGAGGATCGAACCTGGTCCCTACCGACTTGTAGTATTCAGTTCGCACTACTCGGCTGTTTGCTTTGCTTGTACAAAAGACAATAGCTGGCCGTTTTTACCAGTGCTGTCATCGAAATTCGCTTGTTCTGAATTAATTTTAATTTTAGGACTTAACTCGGACCAACTGCAGGTAATTTCCGAAATGATTCCGAATTAACTAGTTGATCCGGATAAATGCTACCGTTTGTCTATGCTATTAGCTTTCAAAACTATTTATTTTTTTTTATCAAAACGTTGCTTCTATCGAAAGCGTGTTCAAAAGGAACACTGGGTGGCGTAAGGACATATGTATGGATACATACGCATATACTATGTATATGGGAAAATCTACTGAAATGGGGGAATTTTGCGTACTGGCACATTGTTGCCGCCACAAAACAGCTGCACTGACAAGAACGGGGTCTATACCTTCGTTAATACTTTTTATGTACGTACGTATCAGTAAATAGTTGTTCATAATAAAATTAACGGTCTATATGACTACTTTTATTGCTAAAATCGAGAAACTCAGGACATTTATAGTGCAACTGGAATAAAATCTAATTTTTTAAGGTATAACTTGTCGAGCGATATGACCTAAAGTTCGGGATTTTCAGACGTCACCACAACGTACCATAAGGGAATTGATGTCTTACTTTGTAATATATGCCTTGATGTAATACTTTGTGTTTGTGTATTTGGGTCTGTGTAAAAAATTCTGACCTCTAAAAATAATTTTAATGGTAAGTACTGGATAATCCTTACTAATATAAATGAGAATATTTTGTTTTTTTGTTACGTTTTCACGCTATAACTACTCAACCGACCATAATAAAATTTCGCAGACTGATGTCATTTAGGTAAGAGAATGGGGCGTGGCACCCACATACATACGGAATATTTTATACTTCTTACCTATGGAAGTATTTGTGGTAGAGTAATGGAACTTGGTATGGTACACATATAATCAACACTATACTCATGCTAAAAATTTAGGTTGTTGGAGAAGGGCCCATGGCACCTCCCATAGAGACTAAATTTGTTATACTGCCATCTGTTAAAAAATCAACTTCAATTCAAAGTATTTAATAAATTAATTGAATTATTACAATATGCATGTCGATCGAATCGTTATATCCCAGAAATGGTGGTCCGTAAAAACAAAAGTGGCATAAGGGATTTTAGAGATAATTGCATGAACTACAATTTGGTCTGTTGTTTAGCTGAAAAACAATTGCGATTTACTGCAACCTTGCAAATCTAACTTGATCGGGTTAGTAGGAAACAATATTAAAGATTTAAACCATAAATAAAGTGGCAATTAAAAAATACACGGCAAGTGATA
>NW_023458556.1:64851601-64855276 GCF_013731165.1 Rhagoletis pomonella
GTAAAGACAAACAGAGGATAAGGATACCGATAAAAGTAAAGATCAAGATAGAGGAAGAAAGATTAAAATAAAGGTAATTAAAGAGGAAAGGATAAAGCGAGAGACACAGAGACTCAATCTGGGAACTATTTTGGGCTTTAAGAGATTTTCGGGATTCTCGTGACGTCGATAGAATAAGCGGTATTTTTATTGATTTTTTTACCGAAATTTTTGTTGATATTATTATCAATTTTGCTATCGATATTTTCCGAACTTATCGTTATAATAATCGATATTTTTATCTATTTTGTAGTCGATATTTTTATCGTCGCATCGTCGATTTGGTTATCGATATTTATCGATTTTATCATCGACATTTATTGATTTGATATTGATATTTATCCATTTTATTATGGATATTTTTATTGATTTTGTTATGGAATTTTTCATCGATTTTATTATCGATATTTTTATCGGTTTTGTTATCAATATTTTTATTTTTATTTTTTTCCTTTATTAACAACATAAACATATAAAATATATACATAAATTTTCTCAAAAAAATATAATATTTTGTGCGAGAAGATAGCGAATATATTTTTGGATTTTATTGCATGTTACTATCGATTTTGTTATCGATATAGTATAAAGACAAAAATGAAGATAAAGGAAAACGGAATAAGATAATTGTAATTAGAATGAACAGGGTAGAGGTAGGGATCTAGATAGAAAAGACAAAAAATATAACCTTAGGCAAAAGCAGAAGTACATATATATGTATATATATTCATTATGAGACAAAATAGATATGTATGTAAAGTAAGTTTCACTTCTCCAGTGTGGCCCAGGCACACTTACTTTTTTTAATTTTATTATTTATTTCATTCTGTTTTATTTATATATTTTATTTTATTCTATTTTATTTTTACTTGCAGCTTCGCATTCTTGTCAGAATTTAGTATCACTTGAGCAAAAAGTGTATTTTAGTGCTTCTTTAAGATCTTTAATTTAAGCCATGACAGCAATCTCCACGCCCTCTGATAGCCAAAGTATAAATATTTCTGAATAAAAAAAAAATTTAAAAAAAGGTGAAAGGTTCAAAATTTAACGTCCAGGTTTTCGAGGAAACTGGCTGTTCAGGCAGTACCTACCACTAAATAATAATAATAGATTGGCGCTTACAAATACATATGTTAGTACTTGGCCGAGCTTCTCCTCCGATTTGTGGCGTGCGCCTGCTGTTGCCACGCAAAGGGGAGGGACCTGCAGTTTTACGCCGACTCCAAACGGCGATTGTATTTTTATGAGAAGCTGTTGTTTCATATTAGGAATAAACTCGGTGGTTTCTCATTTGCTGCCGCTATTAGAAAACACTAGTTTTTGTATTTTATTTCTTGATGTTGGGTTGAACCGGGCCCTGCGGATTGGTAGCGCGTACTGCTAAAACCTACAACGCAGCGGCGGCAATCTTAACCAAATATGGGATCAAGTTGTTTGGCCTCGTTGACGCAAAAATGAATTGTGTATACAACATGGAAATCACAGAAGGTCAGTAGTTTTGATGTCCCTTTCTCAAGAAAATCCATTTTTGATGGTTTCCAAAATGTGATCCAAATATTATTCTATATATTAATAGCAGTACCAACATCTTCTGCGTTCCCTTTTACTCGAGGTAAGTGGATAACCAGGTTGTGAGGAACCTTCGTCAGCTCTTTTTTTTAATTTCTTCCTTCGGTCAGAGAGTGATTCTTTTCGATCTATAGTTGCCTAACAAAGTGAAAAACTTAAAATTTTCAACAAACAAAAGCGTGTCTCGCAAGTAGGAGTAGAGCAAGTACACAGAATAGTCTCTAAAATTAAGTAATCGTTTAAAGAAAAACATTATTTCCCAGGGGTGTTCTTATATGTCTCCCAAGACTTTTATAAGGTATGGCTAGAAGGCCTCATATACATACTAAAAATTACTCTCCGTGACAATACGTATGGCATTCTTGAAAGTTTCCTTAAAGGTAGAAAATGTAGAGTTATACTATGTTCACGTTGAGCCTTTAACTCGAGTTTATGTGCCATTTTGGAGTTAAACGGTTAACACTACTCATTAACTCTGAGTTTGCCGTACCAAAAATTTTCGTTTAACTCGCCTCAAACAACACTTTTATTTGGAGTTAAAGCGAATGCAACCCTATTTTTTGCCCGAATTTGGTTTGTGTCTCTGCATGGTTGTCAAACCTTGGCCGCACTAGTATACAAATTTGTCCGCACTGTCGAAGATTGAAATTTCACAATCATATGTTTTGCTATTTTTATAAGAAGTGGAGAATATCTGTTTGCGTGAAATTTGGTAAGTTTGTAAGAAAATTGTAAAATTTAACATTAATATGACATTTAAACTTGTATACATAAAAAACAACAATATCATAGAATGGAAATTATCTTTAATAATAATACGTTAAACTCGAGTTAATATTTCAACGTGAACATAGTATTATGTATACGGGCGTCTCTCAAGGCAGCGTCTTAGGTCCACTGATGTAAACTACCCCAGGGACCTACCAATAGACGAGTATCTGACTATATTAACGTTTGCTGATGACGCTATTCAGATCCAAAGATTTCTACGAAAAAATTGCAGGAATTTCACGACTGGCGCGTTGAGGTGCACGAGAGTTAGTGCATTTTAACTACATATTTCATAAAAATTTGGTTATGTTTTTATGTTATGACATATGCGCGTATTTTAATTATAATAGAATTTGATATTTATAAATGAAATATTTGTTGGTTGAAGTATTTGCTTGTAATTTTTATACTATATGTAAATGAATTAAAAGGCGTATTAACGTCTTTGTTCTTAGGTGAGGTTTGGATAGTTAGTTATATTTTCCATGAAATTTACACACTTTCATTTTGTGAATTTAACTCTAAATAACAAAATTTATTTTTACACACTTTCATTTTGTGAATTTAACTCTAAATAACAAAATTTATTTTTATAACATTACATACTTCAGTTTTAGAGGGTGAATCATTTCCAAAATGGCTTATGACATTGAAATTATTTTACTTTTTGCATGTGTATTAATGTCACTGACATTAATTCCGTTGGCATTATTGCACGAAGTTCGCCGGGTATGCTAGTTTTTCTTTTAAAAATACCGTTCAATTTTAAGCTAAAACCATATAAATCACAGTTTCAAACTTTATATAAACTTTAGGAAAATTCAACAAATTTTCGTCAAAATTTCAACTTCTTAATCAGAATCTGTAGAGCATTTTTGGGTAGGCAGTTTTGTAGCCCAGAAAATTTTAGTACAATAATCTGCAAGTTTCAACCGCCTACAAAGCCGCGTTCATTTTTAAGATTTGAGCCTTTTAAACTTACACTTCATTAGACTAAAATTGTAACATAAAGATTTTACCCGAGAAATAATATGAGTATTTCAAAAAAATGAATGCGTGGTCCCTTGTTTGAGTCACTGTATATGCATTCGAATTTTTTAATTTCTTTCTTTTCACTGAAGAGCATTACATTTATACAAAATGGGTTTTTTACATATCCTGGACAAAACCTTATCAAAACGGAGAAATAATTAAATTAAGGAAAACTATTTGTCTATTGTTTTTTGAAAAAAACCGTTCTTTAAGGTTTGGAACCACTTTTTGCTCGCTCAATTGAATTCTTTGCAAGACCCAAAG
>NW_023458556.1:64855376-64856893 GCF_013731165.1 Rhagoletis pomonella
GGAACCACTTTTTGCTCGCTCAATTGAATTCTTTGCAAGACCCAAAGAGCTATTAAAAGCGCCTGAAAAGTTGTAATGTTAGCAAAATATTACTTTTCATCTGTTAATCTTTACCTCTTAATGTTTTCCATATTGGATTATGTATTTTATGAGCTTTCGTTTACTGGGTGGTCGGAATCATTCCCCCGTGCATAAAATCACCCGGACTAAATCCTCCAGAAAAAATCCCCCGAAAAAAAATCTCCCGGAACAAAATCCCCTCCAAACAATATTCTTCCGGACAAAACCACCCGACCGGCAACCAAGAAAGGATAATTCTACTTAGTGAGGGTTATAATCCCTAAACGCGGCCGAAGGCCGCCTACGCAGAAAGAAGTTCTGCGCATAAAAACTTGCGCCCCTTTTCCGGCAACACCGAAAGGAGAGTTCTACTTAGTGAGGGTTATAACCCCCGCAATAGAAATCTCTCGGACAAAAGCACCCCATCTCCAAAAAAATCTCTAGCCTATGGTACCTAAACGGTTAAATTTGACTATTTTATTACTTCTTTTAAGCTATGCCAGCATATGTACATAGAATCTATGTATACATATATGTACATATGTATGTACAAGTACATAGGTAGGCGTGCATAAATACATATGTTCTTTAACTTCGCTTAAAGCGGGAAGCAGATATGACCCAAAACAGAAGCGAATTATTGATAAATATGGGCATACATACACAGTAGAGGGCTGCATAAATGGTTTTGAAAGGGCAATCAAAACTTTTGCTAATTTCGCTATAATTCACTTCACTCCCTCAGAGCTTTCAAAACTTTACTTCAGTAAAATATTGCTGCAAAAGAAATCCAGCGGATAGCAAGGGCCCCTATTGTGGGCTTTTTGTTCGGGGATATTTTTATACGGGGGATTTTTTCTGGTGGATTTTGTCCGGGTGATTTTAGGCACGGGGGAATAATTCCTAGAGCCCGTTTACTGAACTCCAAACACTGACACTTATTTCGTCAGCTGAACTCTATTAAAATTAAATATTATCAGACTATGACTATAACAATCGGAAATGCTAGATACGAACAGACACAATAGGAGTATTCTCTGAGTCTTGCAAAGCCCTTGCACGGTGCACGGATTGCACGGTTTGCAAAGCTGTCCCATACGAAAACCGGTTTTTACCGTGCAATCTGTGCACCGTGCAAGGGCTTTGCAAGACTCAGAGAATACCCCTAATATAGCAAAAACAACACTGGTACTCCCTGTTCACTTCATATCGGAGAGCTCTGCATTTGGCTGGCTGAGATAAAGTTGCCGCTCTACATATGTATTTATGTATGTATTTACATGTGTATGATTGTAAAAAACTTTGCAGTTTATGAAAGTTGCAAGTAATATTGTATTACAAAGGACTAGAAAATGTGGTAAACAGAAATTCTTTTAATATTTTTATCTCCCTCTGTGGTGTGGAGATTGACTACCTTACCGCAGGACGTGGCCACAAACTGCAATTTAGGCGATGTA
>NW_023458556.1:64856993-64858278 GCF_013731165.1 Rhagoletis pomonella
TACATCGCCTAAATTGCAGTTTGTGGCCACGTCCTGCGGTAAGGTAGCCAATCTCCACACCACAGAGGGAAATAAAAATATTAAAAGAATTTCTGTTTACCACATTTTCTAGTCCTTTGTAATACAATATTACTTGCAACTTTCATAAACTGCAAAGTTTTTTACTATCATAAACATGTAAATACATACATACATACATTTGTATAGCGGCAACTTTATCTCAGCCAGCCAAATGCAGAGCTCTCCGATATGAAGTGAACAGGGAGTACCAGTGTTGTTTTTGCTATATTGTGTCTGTTCGTATCTAGCATTTCCGATTGTTATAGTCATAGGCTGATAATATTTAATTTTAATAGAGTTCAGCTGACGAAATAAGTGTCAGTGTTTGGAGTTCAGTAAACGGGCTCTAGAATTATTCCCGTGCCTAAAATCACCCGGACAAAATCCACCAGAAAAAATCCACCGTATAAAAATATCCCCGAACAAAAAGCCCTCAATAGGGGCTCTTGCTATCCGCTGGATTTTTTTTGCAGCAATATTTTACTGAAGTAAAGTTTTGAAAGCTCTGAGGGAGTGAAGTGAATTATAGCGAAATTAGCAAAAGTTTTGATTGCCCTTTCAAAACCATTTATGCAGCCCTCTACTGTGTATGTATGCCCATATTTATCAATAATTCGCTTCTGTTTTGGGTCATATCTGCTTCCCGCTTTAAGCGAAGTTAAAGAACATATGTATTTATGCATGCCTACCTATGTACTTGTACATACATATGTACATATATGTATACATAGATTCTAAGTACATATGCTGGCACTCACTTTTTTCTACTGCTTGTGCGATGCTTAAAAGAAGTAATAAAATAGTCAAATTTAACCGTTTAGGTACCATAGGCTAGAGATTTTTTGGAGATGGGGTGCTTTTGTCCGAGAGATTTCTATTGCGGGGGTTATAACCCTCACTAAGTAGAACTCTCCTTTCGGTGTTGCCGGAAAAGAGGGGCGCAAGTTTTTTTGCGCAGAACTTCTTTCTTCGGCCGCGTTTAGGGATTATAATCCTCACTAAGTAGAATTATCCTTTAGTCCGGGTGATTTTATGCACGGGGGAATTATTCCGACCACCCAGTAAACGAAAGCTCATAAAATACATAATCCAATATGGAAAACATTAAGAGGTAAAGATTAACAGATGAAAAGTAATATTTTGCTAACATTACAACTTTTCAGGCGCTTTTAATAGCCCTTTGGGTCTTGCAAAGAATTCAATTGAGCGAGCAAAAAGTGGTTCC
>NW_023458556.1:64858378-64860119 GCF_013731165.1 Rhagoletis pomonella
TTCGGCCACTTGAAAGCAAGGTTTAGAAGAATTGGTAAAGGCATTGACAATGACATCAAAAATGCAACGTCAATAATAAAATGTTGCTGTGTCCTGCACAATTTTGTTAATGAACGTAATGATAGCATTAACAACAATTGGATCCAAATCCAAACCAATTTTGAAATCGAACATCTACGACAGAAACCAGAACCGCCCTACAATACTCAAAGCTACAATCCCAGCGCGGAAAACATAAGAGAATCAATCGCTTCATTTTTATGTACCTTTTAAATTTTATTTATTTCATACTTTTATTTTTAAATTCATTTCTTTTTTTTTTGATTTTCATTTTTTAATTTTTTTTTTAATTTGACTAGTTTAAAATTAAAAGTTTAAATTCGTTTCGTTTACAAACTTAAAATAAAATAATTCATTTACTTACATATCGACTGCTGAGTGGAAGATCGACCTATCTCGGCAGCCAGTTTGAAAACGCCCTATTTCAAAAAACTTTTCAAGAACGCCCTATTTCAGAATTTTATTGAAAAACACTCTTTCTCGGAATTTGGTTGAAGAACGCCCTATTTCAGAATTCGTTTCAAAAATTCTCTATCTCACTTCAAAATGTATTACCAATGTGCTGATATAGGGCGTTTTTGAATCGGCAGCTGAGATAGGGTGTTTTTGAAACGAATTCTGAAATAGGGCGTTCTTCAACCAAATTCTGAAATAGGACGTTTTATCGATTATTAACAAATTAAGAAAAATTATTTAACATGACATGCTTTTTGTATATACTCAAATTAAATTCTTAAATTCATTTATCTTATTCTAATCATAAATTTAATTTACTTATACTCTATTTATGTACATCCATATATACATTTTTTAAATAAATTCATTAAATTAAAATTTCATTTACTTTTGTTCTATAAACATTGCCATTTTCAAAACTTAATTTTTCGTAATTTCATAATTTTTTTTTTTAATTTCTTTTGGTAAATTTATTATTTAAATATACAGCCTTGGCCAAAAGTATTAGGTACCCCAATATAACACTATTTTTATTTTTTTTTTCTTTTGTTTATTTAATGTTTAATATTTTTTTTCCTGGCTCACTATCTAACAAAAAACACATAAATCGAAATTCTAAACTTTGTGAAGAAATATAACAGTTCTGCAAACTTTAACCAACATTTCCAACTTTTTATTCAGAAGGTTTGGAAAAAATTAGGTATGCAGTTTTGTAGCCCATAAGATTTTAGTATACATAGTAGTATTTAGTAGTTATTAAAGAATCCCGTTCGTTTTTGATGATTTTTTTTCGTTGACGGTGTCATGCACTTTCATCCATATAATGTTTTTTATATGGAAGAAAACGCCCAATACCGTCAACGAAAAAGATCATAAAAAATCAACGGGATTTTTGAGTAACTACTAAATACTACTATGTATACTAAAATTGTATGGGCTACAAAACTGCATACCTAATTTTTTCCAAACCTTCTGAATAAAAAGTTGGAAATGTTGGATAAAGTTTGCAGAACTGTTATATTTTTTCACAAAGTTTAGAATTTGGATTTATGTGTTTTTTGTTAGATAGTGAGCCAGGAGTTTATAAAAAAATATTAAACATTAAATAAACAAAAGAATAATTAAAAAAAAAAATAGTGTTATATTGGGGTACCTAATACTTTTGGCCAAAGGTGTAGTTTCGGGCCATTTCCAAATTGCAGGAAGGAAATAAAAGTGCCTTACT
>NW_023458556.1:64860219-64862149 GCF_013731165.1 Rhagoletis pomonella
TTCGGCCACTTGAAAGCAAGGTTTAGAAGAATTGGTAAAGGCATTGATAATGACATCAAAAATGCAACGTCAATAATAAAATGTTGCTGTGTCCTGCACAATTTTGTAAATGAACGTAATGATAGCATTAACAACAATTGGATCCAAATCCAAACCAATTTTGAAATCGAACATCTACGACAGAAACCAGAACCGCCCTACAATACTCAAAGCTACAATCCCAGCGCGGAAAACATAAGAGAATCAATCGCTTCATTTTCATGTACCTTTTAAATTTCATTTATTTCATACTTTTATTTTTAAATTCATTTCTTTTTTTTCATTTTCATTTTTTAATTTTTTTTTAATTTGACTAGTTTAAAATTAAAAGTTTAAATTCGTTTCGTTTACAAACTTCAAATAAAATAATTCATTTACTTACATATCGACTGCTGAGTGGAAGATCGACCTATCTCGGCAGCCAGTTCGAAAACGCCCTATCTCAAAAAACTTTTCAAGAACGCCCTATTTCAGAATTTTATTGAAAAACACTCTTTCTCGGAATTTGATTGAAGAACGCCCTATTTCAGAATTCGTTTCAAAAATTCTCTATCTCACTTCAAAATGTATTACCAATGTGCTGATATAGGGCGTTTTTGAATCCGCAGCTGAGATAGGGTGTTTTTGAAACGAATTCTGAAATAGGGCGTTCTTCAACCAAATTCTGAAATAGGACGTTTTTGAAAAGTTTTTTGAGATATCGCGTTTTCGAGCTGGTTACCGAGATAGGTCGATCTTCCACTCAACAGTCGATATTTATTTCTATCTTCCCATGCAGGTACATACAGTCACTTACAAAACTCAGTATACAGTGATTTTCTTTTTAAATACCTATTAACAATGCCTTTCGTTGGCCTTTCGTTTTCAGTATTTTTATTTATTCGGGCATGTGCTGCAAATCGTATGATTTGAAATTGGTGCGATTTAGAAAATATATTTTAGAGAATTCTTAACAAAACAGAAAAAAATTACCGCTAAATCGAAGAATATTACGGCCTTTTGCGTTTCTACCAGTTTTTATTGGAAATACTTATTACTTGCATTAATTATATTAAAAAATATTTTGCAAATCGCATCGATTTCAAATCGTACGATTTGCAGCACATGCCCGATTATTAACAAATTAAGAAAAATTATTTAACATGACATGCTTTTTGTATATACTCAAATTAAATTCTTAAATTCATTTATCTTATTCTAATCATAAATTTAATTTACTTATACTCTATTTATTTACATCCATATATACATTTTTAAAATAAATTCATTAAATTAAAATTTCATTTACTTTTGTTCTATATATTTTCAAAACTTAATTTTTCGTAATTTCATAATTTTTTTTTAAATTTCTTTTGGTAAATTTATTATTTAAATATACAGCCTTGTCCAAAAGTATTAGGTACCCCAATATAACACTTTTTTTATTTTTATTTTGTTTATTTAATGTTTAATATTTTTTTTCCTGGCTCACTATCTGACAAAAAACAAATAAATCCAAATTCTAAACTTTGTGAAAAAATATAACAGTTCTGTAAACTTTAACCAACATTTCCAACTTTTTATTCAGAAGGTTTGGAAAAAATTAGGTATGCAGTTTTGTAGCCCATAAGATTTTAGTATACATAGTAGTATTTAGTAGTTATTAAAGAATCCCGTTCGTTTTTGATGATTTGTTTTCGTTGACGGTGTCATGCACTTTCATCCATAAAATGTTTTTTTATATGGAAGAAAATGCCCAATACCGTCAACGAAAAAGATCATAAAAAATCAACGGGATTTTTTAGTAACTACTAAATACTACTATGTATACTAAAATACTAAAATAAAATATACTATTAATACTAAAATTTATTATTTAAATATAATTTATAGCTCAACGAAAACCGTGTAA
>NW_023458556.1:64862249-64863649 GCF_013731165.1 Rhagoletis pomonella
CCGAGTACTGGCGGTCCCCTTGATGGTCGTACGTCTAGCCGCAATCCGCATCAAAGCGAGATTCTTCAACATCTCTCTCATTTCCGCCCACGTCCCGACGGAGGAGAAGGACGAGGCGTCCAAGGATCTCTTCTATGAGCACTTGGAAAGAACATATCGTCGCTACCATGTCAAACCATCGAATGTGCAAAAAGTTGGCAAATCGTTAAAATTCGAATCTTCTTAGAAACAGAGGATACTTGCTTTAATTAGGGATAAATCGATACCATCAAGGTATCACTAAAACCAGTACTTGTACTTGTATCAAACAAGGTATCGATACCTACTCAATATCGGAAAGATATCCAGTACTTGTACATTGAACTACGATTTTGCATATTTTTCAAAGTTCTGATATTTTTTCCACAAAACAGATATGCAGTTTTACAAGGCTATTTATTTATTAATATTTTTTCATCCAAAAATTCAAGACAATAATTATTTTTGTATATTATATGATTTCAAAAACAATAGAGTACATGTTTACAAAATTAATAGATAAAGATTTTTCATATAAAATAAGATTAAGAAAAGAATTCCTTTTTTGTTATATTTCCCGAAAACATTAACTTTTCCAAGTGTTTCCCTTAAAGGCGGTTTCAAGATTTTGATGTACCTGTTTTGAGAAAAGCCTCTCGCAAAGGACAGATGACCCAACAAGCGTTATGTATAGACGGGCTTGCTGATATAGCTTCGCAAATGTAAGTACGCATATCTTCCCATTACCCTAAGGGGTTGCTTTTCAAAGAAGATGCTGAAGCATAATAAGTTTTGCGCTTCCGATAAAAGTACTTTTTTTCGATACCTACTTGGAGCGCAGTAAAAAGTATAGAGTACAAAAATACTTGGTAAATTGAGAAAAGTATAGAGTATGCACTTGGATTTACTTGTATCGATTCATCCCTGTCGAATGCCACACATTTTTCTAATGGCAACAACAACAGTTTTTTTTTTGCTCTCCTGAAAAGTACACATTTTCACATTCGAAAGTTTGACATAGTAGCGACGATATGAGCGCTGACCCCGATACGATATAGAAATCGTGCTTGGCGATTTCAATTCCAAGGTTAGCAAGGAAGGGATTGTTGGCGGCACTGTCGGAAAATTCAGCCTCCACGACGAAGCGTCCGATAACGGACTGAGGCTGATCGATTTCGCCGGGGCCGAACATGGTAGTACTAGGTTGCAGCCTAAAAACAAGAAATCAAGTTTAAAATGTTAGATAATGCGTAGACTCCGAGGGCCAAACATCGACTCGGACCATTATCCGGCTTTGCGCAATAAAAAAGTGTGTTCAACAATGCAAAGAAAGCGCAAAGCCGAAAAGCTGCAGTCAAAACAGACGACCAACTTATTCGTAA
>NW_023458556.1:64863749-64865190 GCF_013731165.1 Rhagoletis pomonella
CCGAGTACTGGCGGTCCCCTTGATGGTCGTACGTCTAGCCGCAATCCACATCAAAGCGAGATTCTTCAACATCTCTCTCATTTCCGCCCACGTCCCGACGGAAGAGAAGGACGAGGCGTCCAAGGATCTCTTCTATGAGCACTTGGAAAGAACATATCGTCGCTACCATGTCAAACCATCGAATGTGCAAAAAGTTGGCAAATCGTTAAAATTCGAATCTTCTTAGAAACCGAGGATACTGGCTTTAATTAGGGATAAATCGATATCATCAAGGTATCACTAAAACC
The DNA here is from genome assembly GCF_013731165.1 of Rhagoletis pomonella. Classification (NCBI taxonomy): domain Eukaryota; kingdom Metazoa; phylum Arthropoda; class Insecta; order Diptera; family Tephritidae; genus Rhagoletis; species Rhagoletis pomonella. Next base: position 64,864,037 of record NW_023458556.1, read on the forward strand.
AGTACTTGTACTTGTATCAAACAAGGTATCGATACCTACTCAATATCGGAAAGATATCCAGTACTTGTACATTGAACTACGATTTTGCATATTTTTCAAAGTTCTGGTATTTTTTCCACAAAACAGATATGCAGTTTTACAAGGTTATTTATTTATTAATATTTTTTCATCCAAAAATTCAAGACAATAATTATTTTTGTATATTATATGATTTCAAAAACAATAGAGTACATGTTTACAAAATTAATAGATAAAGATTTTTCATATAAAATAAGTTTAAGAAAAGAATTCCTTTTTTGTTATATTTCCCGAAAACATTAACTTTTCCAAGTGTTTCCCTTAAAGGCGGTTTCAAAATTTTGATGTACCTGTTTTGAGAAAAGCCTCTCGCAAAGGACAGATGACCCAACAAGCGTTATGTATAGACGGGCTTGCTGATATAGCTTCGCAAATGTAAGTACGCATATCTTCCCATTACCCTAAGGGGTTGCTTTTCAAAGAAGATGCTGAAGCATAATAAGTTCTGCGCTTCCGATAAAAGTACTTTTTTTCGATACCTACTTGGAGCGCAGTCAAAAGTATAGAGTACAAAAATACTTGGTAAATTGAGAAAAGTATAGAGTATGCACTTGGATTTACTTGTATCGATTCATCCCTGTCGAATGCCACACATTTTTGTAATGGCAACAACTACAGTTTTTTTTTGCTCTCCTGAAAAGTACACATTTTCACATTCGAAAGTTTGACATAGTAGCGACGATATGAACGCTGACCCCGATACGATATAGAAATCGTGCTTGGCGATTTCAATTCCAAGGTTAGCAAGGAAGGGATATTTGGCGGCACTGTCGGAAAATTCAGCCTCCACGACGAAGCGTCCGATAACGGACTGAGGCTGATCGATTTCGCCGGGGCCGAACATGGTAGTACTAAGTTGCAGTCTAAAAATATCCATCAAGCTACATTTTTTCGGATCTAAAAACAAGAAATCAAGTTTAAAATGTTAAGATAGACGGTAGGCGTAGACTTCGAGGGCCAAACATCGACTCGGACCATTATCCGACTTTGCGCAATAAAAAATGTGTGTTCAACAATGCAAAGAAAGCACAAAGCCGAAAAGCTGCAGTCAAAACAGACGACCAACTTATTCGTAA
>NW_023458556.1:64865290-64866704 GCF_013731165.1 Rhagoletis pomonella
CAAAGCCGAAAAGCTGCAGTCAAAACAGACGACCAACTTATTCGTAACTCTACTCTTACACTTGCCCTCTGAGAGCAATCTTCAACAAACCGACATATCGCGCACCGTCTTCAAAAGAGTCACAACTCAAAATTTGGCATTTTTGGGATTATGCCCTAAAAATGTAAGCAAAGATTTTATTTACCTTTCAGCAAAAGCAGGAGCAAATGTTTATTATAATTTGTTAAAAAAACCTAAGGTATCATGTGCTAAGAAATAGTTTTTCGCGTTTTCTGTCAAACGTATTATTTTGAGTTGTGACTCTTTTGAAGACGGTGTGTGATATGCTATCAATGGACCCACAACCCGCCTAACAAGTAATACCCGAAAGAACAACTGGAGCGACGAGGAGTGTCAAGAAGCTGCAGAGAAAAAGGATGCGCCTACAGGATTACGCTGCCACCGGGCGCAACGCGAACGAAACCGGATGTCGGTAATACGACCAAACGAGATAGAGTATCCCCGACTTAGTTGTTCATATTTTTTCATTTTTAAATCCATTTTAGAAGGGCTGGACGGGTGGTCTGAGACTTGGCGGTGGCTGTTGTTGTAGGCCCATTTCCCTGATTTTCGAACCCACGTCTTTTAAGGTTATAAGAAGCATGCGTGCACGATTTTAAGCGCCTATCTGCATTGGTTGATTTTTGTCCGCAGAAAGTAGTAATTTCAACCATAGTGCATGAGAGCGATTTTACAAGGGGCGCGAGCTACAACTAAAAGAAAGTGTTTTTTCCCTAAAATGTTTGGATGGATCAAATTTTCAACACCTAGTTTGAAAATTGAATAAAAAGAGAACGGTTAATAACCAAACGATATAAAGTAGTGACTAATCCTGACCAATCGTTTGCATATAGTTTTTTCCACAAATCCTTAGATGGGGTGTTGGCTAGACGGAGCCGTTGTAAGTCCTCATACGCAGTTTTTGCTATATATTTGCCAAGCTTAATAGTCGAGAAGGATACAGCCAACTTGAATACCGATAAGATTTATGTAATTTAATTAATTACATACATACTGTGCATATCGATGGTCCTGTGCAATTCAAAATTCAAAAAATAAAAATTGCTACTACTGTTAAGTGGTTCATGTCCCTAGTCCTTGTCGAATTTATGTCTAATCGTTGGAAATGGGTTAGACCCTTGTTATAAGAGCCGCTCAACAGTAGTAACAGTTTTTTTTTTTTTTGGAATTTTGAATTGTGTCGTCATTGCACAGGACCATCGATATATGAGCAAATCTAAAAAAAAAGGGAACCTTTGTGTTGTTTAGCTTTATTTTCATTGTTGTAAGCTATAACAAGCTGGCTGCTTTTGGATATAATTCATAGACGTATACTTGATGCCTAAACAAATTTCATTTTAAAAACTTTTTAGTA
>NW_023458556.1:64869704-64871016 GCF_013731165.1 Rhagoletis pomonella
GCGAGCTTGTCCCATACCGCAGAACAAAAGTCTATTAAAATATTACATACGCTTCCTTTTGATACTCCAAACAGCCGGCCGATTGTCCTGTATTCAGCTGAGGAACCAAGCGCACATAAAGCAATCGCGACACGCGTGTCTAAAGGGATGCATTTCCTAAAGGTTGTATCGGCTTTTGCAATGGATGTCACTTCGATGCATAAAAAGGCGAAGGATTCGCGGCTCATTCTAAAGCACTCCTTAAAAAATTGGTCGCTGCTGGCAGGAATGTCCAGCTCTCAGAACTTGCCGTGTCTCGCCTACAATACACATAAAGGCGTTGATTATTATGTTCACTAATAAAAAAAAGTAGCTGCTATAATTGCTTACGTGTGTCCACAGACGCTTTGGCGTGTTATTCCTTATTATAAAATATAATAAAGAGTTTCGCATTCGTATTGCTGCCATAATTTTTTTCAATCTCAGTAGCCTCCTTTTTCGGATCTCTTCCAACTGTCTATTACTAAAAGCCAATTGCGCAATTAACTGAACTGTTGCATCTCTTTGCCTTCTTTCCATATCGTTAATAATTAATAATAATTTAGCAAACGAAAAACACTTAAATGTTCCACCAAACTATTGTCCATGAACAAAAATCTTGTCAAAACAATCAGAACAGCTGATTGTCAATTTTGCAGCAAAACTCCTATATGTGAACGGGTAGTTTAGTTAACGCAGATTTATTGCTAATCACTTTATATGTGAACATAATATAAGATCTAAAAGTTCTACAACGCAACTACAACATAGAGATCGATTTTAAATGATCGATTTCATCAATTTGTAAAAAATTTGAATTGGGTATACACTCGTATCACTTTTCATATCATTTTTCACTTTATATCTCATAAATTGCTTAAAATAAATTACTATTGTTAAAATTTTAGAAGTAAAACCAATTCTAGGATGCAGAGAAACATTATTTTCTACATTAAGATCGTTTATGAGAACGTGGCCCATTTAATTACTAGTTTAGCCTGCAATCTTCGAACTTTCTAATAAACACCATTCCGATTTAAATACTCAAATCTACGTTTATGGAACATCAGTACTATTATATTTTCACATCAATAAAATTACTATCTGCAATAACTGTTCATGCAATCGGTTTGCTATTTTTGAGAAAACACTTTCTGTACTTTTTTGATATTTTACCGTACTAGTTCTACTTTCTCACTCTATTTCACTTAGAAAACTTGAAAAAAGTTTTACAAAGTTGTGCGCATTACATCGCCTAAATTGCAGTTTGTGGCCACGTCCTGCGGTAAGGTAG
>NW_023458556.1:64871116-64875722 GCF_013731165.1 Rhagoletis pomonella
TCCGTGCTACGTGCAATGGCTTTGCAAGATTTGGAGAATACCCCTATACAATTTTGGAGTCCGAATGCAAGTATAACCAAATGAGTACTATATACTTATATTAAAAATAGTTATTTTTGGCTTTTTACGAGAACCATAGTTAACCGAAATGCGTTTTAGGAAAAAGCAAAAAGAAAGAAAATAGACTTTTTCAGGTCCGGATTTAATATATATATATAGATATCATATGGAAATGTCTCGCCTATAAAGTCTAACCTATAAACTCCAAGGGACTAAATATCTGTGAATGGCAACTTTTCTATACAGATATTGAGGACGAACTCAAAGTATAATGCCTACCAGCAGCCGGAGTATAAGGGGCAACTATTAAGACTAGTATCGCCAAGTTGTCGAGATTAGACATCTTTTTTATACACTTTTGAATTTTGCATTGGTGACAAGCACCACCTTTATGGGAATGATGATTTTGAGGTCCACCAAAGTTACAGCGAATTTACGGGAAAATTTAAAACCAAATTTCTTCAGAAGCTTTCGAAATTAGACCGAGAAAGGAACCTGGGTTTTCATTTATAAAAAAATGAATGTATGTATTTGTATGTGTAGATGAGATGCTTAACGTTTCCTCACTGACTAATATGTTAAATATATGTACATATGTATACCAATTCAGACTGTAAATACGTATTTCGATTATATTAGCCTGAGAGCCTCTTGGAAGGTTAAAAACTAAATTGCCAACATCTTCATAAACTCCGCTTTCTTTTCATCAGAATGGGTAAAGGTTAAGAAAGTACGTCGAAGGTGTTTAACAAAATATAATATTTCTTTCTATAACTGCGGTTTCACACGTGGTTTTGTCAAGATTAGCACAAAGCCCAATATTTTTGCATCACACGATTAGGCTTCCAAGTTACACCAAATTTTAGGTTACAAATATGTATTCCAAAGATGAAGCAAATCTGTATTCCAAAGATAAAGCAAATCTTACCATAAATAGGATTTCTTAGGATAGTTCTCAATCTCTGCGCCACTATCGGAATACTAACACACTGATCCTTCTAAAAATCTTTGCACAAAATACCAACATTCAGTGCGATTGTATGATTCTGTACATTTTATATGAATACAGATTTAGGTGTATCAAATTCCATTACCTTGTCATAAGTGGTTACACAGATAAACGATGTGAAAAGTTCAGTTTTTATAGGAGGTGCCACGACCCTTTTTACGAAATCTACCACTTTTTTCCGTAAATACGGTATTCATAATATATCTTCCTGTGTCAAATTTACGGACGTTAGCGTAAGCGGTTCCAGAGATAAGTGATATGAGAATTTCAATATGCATGGCCGGAGCCACGCCTCCTTTTCCAATACCTACCACTTTTCGCCATAAGTTCGCTTTTGGTAGCATAAATTGCTGTGCCAAATCTCAGATTTTAGTATAAGCGGTTCCAGGAATACGCGATATGAGAAGTTCAACTTGTATGGGAGGTGCTACGCCCCCCTTTTCCAAAACTGCCACTTGTCGGGATAACTAAGGTAGCTGTGTCGAATTTTAGGACGTTAGCATAAGCGGTTCCAGAGATAAGCGATATGAGAATCTCTTTCCGTACGGGAGGTGTGACGCCCACTTTTTCAATACCTACCATTTTTCGCCGCAAGTAGGTTATTTACAATTTATGCATCCGTGCCAAGTTACAGTTCTCAAGCGTAAATGGTTTAGAGATATATCGGTTTTCCCCTTTTTCGTCTGTATGTCAGATGTCACGCCCCCTACGTAACGGAATTAACATTAGAGGAAGTTATACCCTTTAAATCGGTGTATGAATTCAAAATTTCTTGTGGCGTATTTATTTATTTATATTTTTTATTTATTTTTTGGTCGATATGCATGACCTTTTGATGTTTGCCTTTTCGTTTTAACCTTCATTTCCATCTGGAAACAAAAGCGATACTCATGATCTTACTCTTATACAGTGAGGGGGAAAAAATATTAAAATCAATCAAAAAGGTAATTGATCTTACTATAAACGTCAAAAAAGTACTGTATGTATATTAGTAAATATTCAATTCAATTAAGCGAATATTAAAATGACCGCGTTCTTTCCGGAAAAGCGTCCGTGAAGTAAATAATCAAGATAAAAATATATATATTTAACTTGCATGTTGCCTGCAATGGAATTCGAACCCTGGCCCTCTCTGAATATCAACAAATTGTAGCAAGCATCTTTGCACACTCATCTACAGCCACATATATATACACTGAGAAAAAAAACGTGTTGTAAAAATGAATTTTTTTTATTTAATTACACTTTAAAAATGTTCGTATTTAAATCAAGTGAAAAGTTTTCAAAATTGAATGTTTCCTTTATACATATGTACATGCACTACGTATAATGGAAATATTCAATTCAAATACGCCCGTATTAAAATGAAGCATTTTTCACTGCACGGACGGCGTTTTGCACGTCTCGGATGCTTTTTCATATGTAATTAAGAAAGTATATGTCATGTAAAAATTTTTAGACTAAACACTAAAGACTAATCTCTAAAAATAAGGGGTTTTTGGCTATATACGTAGACATATAGTCGAGAAGTAGGTGCGATCAAGCAAAAGTGTAATCATTTATATATACCTTGGACGTTATAATGAGCTCAATCAAGTTAGCGGCGCTAAAATGAAAAAATTAAGAAAAAATTTGTTCGTATTATTGTGCTCATTGTGTGCTATTTTCGGCCACTTTTCGTTTTTTTTGTGCTCCGACCATTTGGTAAATAATTAAGACTTTGCTAAGTTAACCGTAACTTAGCAAAACATTCATTCAATGAAGTATTTTTACTACTTTTCTGGGCTTATTTTTTTGTGCTTTTTATGGGCTTTAAAAATATTGCCCGGTTAACATTGAAAAACCGTTTGACGCCACGCTAGCTAACCCACTTCTTAAACTTTGGTCGAACACGGACAAATATTATTGAGGAGTTCCGTGCTATTTTTGGGCTTTTTAGAGTCACCAAAATAATTATAGGAGCTCATCCAGTTTCCGAGATAATTAAGACTTTGCTGGGTTGACTGTAACTTAGCCCAACATCCATCCAGTGAAGACTTTTTACTGCTTATCTGGGTTTATTATTTTGTGCTTTTTATGTGCTTTGCAAATATCGTTAAACATTGAAAAATCGCTAAAAATATTACCCAGTTAACATTAAAAAATCGCTTGACGTCACGGTAGCCGACCAACTTTATAAATTTTGGTCGAACACAGATATATATTGCTGAGGAATTAGGTGATATTAAGGGGCTTTTTAGGGCCGTCAAAATTATTTAAGGTGCTCAGTCAGTTTCCGGGATAATAAAGACTTTACTGGGTTAAATGTAACATAGCAAAACATCTATTATGTGAAGACTTTTTGTTTAACGTTTTAAGTTTATGGAAAACTGTCAAGTGTACTCATTGAGGTGTTTAATAAACTCAGAGTTTAATTTGACATTTGTTTGTTAACTTTTTCTTATTTACATTTAGCCTGTCCCCGTACTCCAGCATTTAGACAGAAATAGTCCGAAGTAGCCGTGGTGTAGAATACCAACCGTTTAGCCATAAAGAAATAAAAAAAATATTAGCTAAATAGAACTTTCCATGCTGATTTCAACCATATGAAGATTATTTGGCGCAAATAAAAACTAAAGCCAGTAAAAAAGGTTCAAGTTTAACTTTTATATTTATAATATCTTGGAAACTATTTGACCGATCACAAACGTATTGATGCTAATTTAAAGATAATTTAAGTACCTTTTACGCCATTAAAAAAAAGAAAAAAAATATATATACATATATATATTTTGATTATTAGGTGTTTCTGGCTTAAAAATATAAATGAAAGGAAACAATTATGTCCACCAAGAGAAGTATCCCCTAATTACCTTTATTTTGACGTCATAAGTTTTTTAATAGGTCATATTGTTCAAAAGAGAATAATATTTAAAAAAATTTTAAAATTTAAGTTTAACCATTGATATGTCCTTTATTTTTTTCTTTAGCCAAATAATTTTTGTAGGGTTGAAATCAGCACAAAAAGTTCTATCGAGTCACATTTTTGTTTTTGCATAGCTAGATTACTGATATTCTACACTTGTGTGGACGGAACGACCTGGGACTATTTCTGATTAAATCCTGCAGTACGGGAACAGACTAACTGTCGGCACATTGGTTGCAGGTTTGGATTTTCAAAGACACAAACCAAATGCAATGCAACCCGTTTTGATGGTGTTATTTTTTTTATGGATACGTTTTCGAGATATTTGCAATTTACCGTTAATCAGCTAATTGAACAATCGTAACACAAAACACGGCGAATGAAAGGTAATGAAATTCATAAACCGCGTATACATCACTTTTCGATTAGCCTGATAGTTTCTGAGAAATCAATTAATAATTCAAAATTTTTTGTTTTTTTTTTGATGAAAAGATTAAAAAATTCAAACTTTAACAAGGGAAAAATAAAATAATTACGATTTTGTTGTATTTTTTTTATTTTAAATGAAAGCCTGTTTATTAGCAAAAAAAAACGAAGCTACCAATGAAGAAAATCGATTGATAAATAAGAAA
>NW_023458556.1:64875822-64880236 GCF_013731165.1 Rhagoletis pomonella
GCATTTCGTGCAATCCGTGCATCGTGCAAGACTTCGAGAATACCCCTTATGTAGATACAGCTAACCAAACTAATTTAAGTCGTAATTATAGTCGTCGTTTTTCTTCTCGGTGCAGCCCTCGCAAATGAAAAAGCATGCATTCTATGAAGAATTAAATATTAGCTGCTGCGTTAATTGCGAATTCTCTTTTAGTCGCACAATTTAAAACATAACCGAGCAGTTTTACAACTCTTTATATACACACGTACATAGTTTACTTAACAAATGAAAAACTTTTAGCACAAAACATACGAATTCACTTTATACAAAGTTTTTCTTTGGAGAAAAAATAATAATGTACTAGTATTTTGCGTTTACGCATGCTACATTATAGCGTATGGCACAATGACATACATACGTATATACATACATATATATGTACATACATATGTGATAATGATGGTCGCGAGTTAACCAGTATGTATGTCCCCTTTCAGACACGTCAAGTCTTGCTTTCAAGTCTGCTCGTTCGTAGGCGAAGGAGGTGAGAAGAGAGGGGAAGAGTAGAGATACCTCCGTACCGTCAATTCGTTTCAAGTTTTCTTGTCTCTTCTGTTCTTTTCGTTGCTTCCCATTTAAAGAACCAAGGACTTGAATTCAATTAAAGTTGACGCGTGTGGAAGCAAATAGAAAACACAAAAGAGAATGCGAAAAAAATTGCGTTCAAGACTTGACGTGTCTGAAAGGGGACTATATGCAAATTAGTTGCGACTCCGTATAAATACGTGAATATACACATATTAGGGGTATTCTCTGAGTCTTGCAAAGCAAATCCAATATGGCTTCCGAGATATAAATAAGTTATTGAATGTGTAGATTTCAGTTAATTTATCAATTTAAATTCAATATAATTTTTCAAACAGGTGACAACCTTCCTAAAAAACATTTTCGGCAGTAAACTTTCCTAACCCTCCTTAGTTTGGTACCCATATTGCAATAGTCAATTTATCTTATCAATTAAATTAAATTAAAATTTTCAAACAGGTGGCAACCCTCAAAAAATATTTTTGGCTGTAAGTCTTGTTCAACCTTTTTCTTCTGACGACCATATTGCAATATTAGCTTTTTATGATCAATTTACTTGAACTGCAATTTTCAAACAGAAAGTAACTCTAATTTTTTTTTCTATATTTTAAGTCAGACCTCAAGACACCTGTTAAAACTTCATTCCATTCCATGCATTAGTTTTCCAGTGATATGCGTACAAACAGACAGACCGACAGGCAAAAATTCTAAAAATTGTTGATTTGGCTTCTGTTGCTCTAAGCGTAGAGAGGACCACCAAGCATCGAGACTGGGCGATTCGCTGAGCAGTTTGGAGAACGCCTTTTCATCTCTTGCTGGTGCGATTCAGGAGCTGATTTCTCTGCAAAGACAGCAGCAGAATTAAGAACTGCACATTGCATTGAGCGCTAACCGCCAAAAAGACGTAAGCGATGTGTTATTACATTTTCCTTTTGTTGCATTAATTTTTTTATATATGTAACTAGTTTTGAGTTTTATCCCTGAAACTGATTATATGAATTACATATATAGATAATATATGATTATACATATGATTATATGATATGAGTTGATATTTTATAAGCCAAGTACCTACATAAATGAATTAAAGCGAGAATCAATTCAATTATCCAATATTTTTGTTTTTTATTAAATCAAATTTCTTGCTGGGGTTAAATAAACTTAAAAAATCAATTTATTGTTTTAGAGGCTGGAAAACGCGTTTTTCGGCACCTGTAAACCTAAGTTGCTCGAAAACTAGAGCCAATCCAATATCAGATTCGGACTTTACGGGAGAAATCCTTTAAGAATCGGCTGTAATATTTTAGGTAACTTAACAATGTTTAAACTTTGTTGGCCTGTGTAATAGACTGGCGCTAACACTGGCCACAATATTTAACTCAACAGAATGTTGTTGGGCAGTGTTATTATTATTAAATGGCTGACTGAAGTGTTGAACCCAAAGAAACTCGTTGAATTTTTGGTAGCAATTCTCCAAATCCATCTGGTAAGCCTCCTGTGCTCGCTACCCTAACGTCCTTCTATGTAACCTATCAAATGCGTCATAATTGTTCCTTTCACAGTCGCAAATATTCTGCAAGATTTCTTCTGCAGGTCCTTTCGAAATGAAGCTTAAAGACCTAGAAAGAAAAATTTTCGTCAAAGGATGGAGTCTTTACCCTGGGGGTGTTCGCAGAAGGAGCTGGACGATTCAACTGCAAATCTCTGAGACGACTTTCCAGCTGACCAAATTTTTCCTTGACTTGATTTTATCCTTTATTGCTTTGAGATCCGCGTTGTCTCTGATGATTCTCCTGAAACTTTTCATCCATCCGCGATGCCACCTTCTCTTAAATCTGCAATGAAGGAAGTCCTATTTGTCTACGTCGATGTCGTCTGGATAATTCCCGCCCCGAACTTTGTCATTTCCAAAACTTTCTCCTTGGGATTTATTTAGCCTCTAACATCAATTGCTAAAATTTTTCTTAAAGTTCCTTAATCCTTCAGGTTCGTCGTGCTGAATTGTTAAATAAACGCTCCAACTACTCCACAAATTACTTTATTGTACTATAAATAATTTAAAGCACTTAAAGGCCTGTATGCAGTTCTTAAGAAAAGCTAAAATTCCATACAAAATGACGACCAAGAAATGGCTAAGAAATTTTCTTAAGTCAAATTTCCTTCAGGCAGTACGCAGTTCTTAAGAAATTTGCTACGCTTTTTACTACGGTTTTCTAAAGTTTTTGTGAAAAAAGAGCAAAAGGCAACCCAGGTTTGCAACAGAAATATATGCCCGTTCCATTATTTCTTAAGGAAAGAGTGTGGCAACAGGCTGTGAAGTATCAAATATGTCAAAATTCCTTGGACACACACACGAAATAATGGCAAATTTTTCTTGACCGATTTCTTTAGAGCTGCACACCACACTCTAAAAATTGCATGTAAAACTACTACTGAAAAGTGTTTATTTTTCGACCAGAATCTGTTTAAGTATCCGCACAAGATGTTCAAGATTTGATTTTGAACATGAGTTGTTTAAAATATACACCTGAAATGTTTAAAATTACAAACATTTTGAAAGTAAAAATATATTGCTTTACAAATAATAAATACTAATTGCCAGGGGTGCACGCAGGAATATATTTTTGGGGGAAGGGTTTATACTTCTAAATATATATTATCAGAAAATACTGAAAATTCGCTCTTTAAAATACATTTATGCAAGTTTTATGTACAGAATGAAATAAAAAAATAAACTTTTTAAAGTTTCATAAATTGCAGTTTATTTACATAAAATTTACAAAGAACTCAAGAGATTTTAACCGGCTTCAAAAAAGGGGAGGTTATCAATTCTTCGCAGTATTTTACTTCTTTTAATTATTCCACCGCATAACTTCGCACCGCGTGAACTGATTCCAATAATTATTTTTTTACCGGAAAGATGGTACCTTAAGGGTCGTCCCGTAATTTGGTTTAGATCCGATCATTAAATCATGAAAAAATTAACGGTTAAAGATGCACTCAACTTTCAAAAGTAATACAAAATTTTACAAAGGAATTTTAATATAAATAAATTAAATATTTTCACGAAATTTGTACACGTTTTTATTAATTTTCATCGATTTCTGGTTTCTCATTTTTTAATACTTCGAATAACGAAAATTTAACTGAACTTGTATTTTTATCATGTAGCTCATTTTGGTGGAACGAATTCGAAGTTAGCAAATTAAATCTTCGAATGCTTATTAAGTACATATCAGTGGTAAACTTTTTTAGGCTGTAAAGTGTAAAATGCAACGGTAAGTGAGTATGCATTGCATATTTTTAGGACAATGCTTTCATTCGCAGTTAAACTTTAAAGAGCTCTCACGAAAAAAGAAACATTCTTACAAACTGACGCACAAGAAATGGAAAAGAAATTTTTTTCTATCAAAATTTCTTAAATCATAATAAAGTTAACCCCAAAACCCACCCCTTGTGTGCGCTACGTGACAAATTTTATATGTAAAAGTAAACAGACAATGTTTAATTTTGCACACACTAGGAGGGGAAACTGGTTACCTCTCTTTATATGCGTAAATTTAAACGAAAATTTTGTAGAGGAAATTTTAAACATTTTATGTGTAAACTGTGAAAATGTGAACAATAAATGTTTAAAACTCAAAAAACAAATTTGAAATTTGTTCTACGGCACACATATGATAAGTAAAAGTAAGCAAGCAGTGTTTAATTTAATTAGCACGGTGTGTAAACTTGCTTTCATTAAGAAAGGAGACTGGTTACCTATCCTAATATGCGCAAATTTAAGCAAAATTTTTTTAGAGTGCAGCCTTTACACCAAATTACGAAAACAAACCGAACGTATCACTAA
>NW_023458556.1:64880336-64890010 GCF_013731165.1 Rhagoletis pomonella
AGTAAGGCACTTTTATTTCCTTCCTGCAATTTGGAAATGGCCCGAAATTGTATTGCTTATTTTGTTTGAAAGCCTCCAGAAATTTTTCGAGAATAGCATTCCGATCCCTTTCAATTTGCAGGGCTTCTTTGCTATCCTCTTTCAGCTCTTTCATTTCCAAAGCGATTGTTTGGTTGGCCGCGCGAAATTCTTCCATAAATTCATCTTGGAAATTAACACTGCCTTTTTTTTCCTCCGCTTTTTCGGAGGTTCTGAAGAACACTCTTCCAGTATTAAAAATTCAGGCGAAGGAGAAGTTGCGTCAATTTCAGAGGGCCTGTTGTAGCACTCTTCATCTACCATAACTTCAAGTGTCTCAACTGTAATAACTTAGAAAATGATAGACAATAAACACAGTGACTCACACTCTTAATTATACAGTGATATTTTTACAATATCCACAATGTTTATCATTTGGATTGGTTCTTCATTTTTTATAGTTAATTATCTAACAAAAATTATGTAAATCCAAATTTCATTCTTTATTTAGAATTTCTAAAAAATTAGTATGCGGATTTGTAGCCAATTGAATTAAGTATAATAAAGTGCAAGTCCGAAGTTGCTAAGAATACTACATTCATGAAACATTAAAGAAAAACGTTCCAAAAGGAAAATATGAGGGCTGTTCCGAATCTCGTGTTATGCTCTTGAATTAGGATATTCGTTGCATTTGTAAATTCACAACAATAAACTGCAAACGGTTGCCGTGGCAGCAAGCATAAAATTTGCTAATGCAATTCCAACTGCAAATCCAAGACCATTTCTACAACTTCCTGAAGAGCCGAATTGTGAATATTGTTAATAGATCACAGTACAACTTTGAGTGTGCGTCAGTGTATAAGCATAAGATTATAGTGCTTCACCGTACTAACCTGTACTCTCCTCCACTATTGCTTCCAAATTAAAGGACTTGTAGCCGCCGAGGATTTGGTGCACTTTGTTGTAGTGCCCCCACGCAGATGGTGTGCCGCCTGAAGGCCCAACAATCTTTCTCTCATCTCTATGAAATAAGAATTATATTTTTACAATTAAATTTGCATAGATGAAAAACTTGCCTATATTTATTGGTCAAATTGTGTATATTGACTTTAATTTCGTTTGCGGAAAATAAAAAGCCTCTTGTGGCCATTTCCACTGCCATGCCCGCATATACATGGGAGTTTCGTTTGCAGCCTCGAAGTTGCGGCAACTTCTCCTCCCACAAATCCAGAAGAATTTCGACTTCTTCTTTACACCATTGCGATCGCTTCTTTCTGTAATATGTATGCATTAATAATATTATTTAATAAATACTTTATGAGAAGTATGTTTACAAACCTCTTTTCTTTGCCGGCGTCCATTTCGTTTACTTTTTACTTTAACGTTTCTCCTTTACTTCGTAGTAATAATTATCGATAACACAGAAAACACAGACTTGTATGGAGAAAACTATCGTTATAATCTGAGATTATTTTATAATTACAGATTAACGGGGGACGAATTTTGGATGGATAATCTCGTAATTTAATTACGGAGTGAGAGTTAATCTCGAAAAAGTAGATAATCTTCTTATATGTGAACCTAGTATAAGTAAATTTCAATGCTTACGTAAGAGAAAAGTTACTATGATATCCAAAGCTTTAATATTGTGGCAAATACTGCAATACACGAATGGCAGGCCAAAGCGAACAACAAGACAGAATTTGCGATAAAAGATGTAGAAGAGTTGACGTCGAGAATTGGCATGTGGAATGTACGATAACTTTCGATAAGAAACTTCTTGAGCGGCCGTGAGTGCGAGTGCAGGTATATTAAGGACTCGCTGCAGCGCACAAAAGCTCAGATATAAACGAGGGAGGTACGAGCAGCGTTGTTGAATTGACGATTTCGTCGTAATTTTGACGTTTTTTAGCTCAATGATGTTTTGACGATTTGTCCCCCCGAAATGACGATTTTTTTATTTTAGTACATATGTATGAACAAAAATTCTTAAAGGAAAACGTAGTCCAAAATACAACTATGCATTTATCTAGTCTTGTTCTACAACCGTGCTTTTAGTTATATTTAATTTGTTCTAGAATTAACCAAATCGTAAATTTTCACTGCTGACACTTATTTGAAAGAGAAAGAAAAATGGGAGGGAGAATTTTTTCAATTAAGATAATCACGTTAATCGATTTCTATAATTATTTTTTTTTAAAGAAAAGGTGGTACCTCAGAGGTGGTCTTGTACTAATTCTGTTTAGATACGCTCATTAAGGTATTACGGGAATCTCAACTGTTTACATGAGGATTGAAGTCGGTTTTGTTCTTGCTCAAAAATTACTTATATTAACCCATATGCATTGGGAACCCACATTGGATTTATAATGCGCGGTCATATTTATTGTACTTTTGTTTTTATTTTTTATTGTTAAAAAAAAGTACAGTAAGTAAAAATTTGACGTTTTTTTTGCCGGAATTACGGTTTTTTTGTGGTAAATTGGAGATTTTTCAGCGAAAGCTTTCGGCAACGCTGGCTACGAGTACTGAGATCAATTGCTTTAACAGGTAGTGTAAAGTAGAGAACGCAAGCAAACAATAGTAAACGTATCGGCATCGTTTAGTTTCGCTTATACAAGGTAACGAAATCATAGTTGCCAACTTGGTGTTTTAAGCACTAGATTTAGTGCTTTTTGAAAATTAAAACGCAAAAAAAAATTTAGTGCCTAGTGCCTTTTTTAGTGATTTTTTCTGAACTAAAATTACTTCGAGATAGTTAAAACCTGAAATAATTTGAAATATTTAAAGCTGTGGTAGCACTGAATTTATAAGAATCTACAAATTTAAATGGACTAAAAGAAATTTCCATCGATAACTTAAATTTGTGATACACAATGGCTAGAGGCGTCGCCTGAGTGCAATCTTTCATATATTTATGTATGTGCCAGTCTTACCGTTATATATTTTTATACCCGAGCGCACTTGTGCACAAGGGTATTATAACTTTGTTCACATAACGGTTGTTTGTAACAGGCAAAACGAATCGAGATAGATATAGACAAATGTATACATAAATGATCAGGATGAAAAGAGAAATCGATTAAGCGGTGACCGTCTGTCCGTCCGTCCGTCCGTCCGTCTGTCCGTCCGTCTGTGCACACGATAACTCGAGTAAAAATTAATATATCTTAACGAAACTTGGTACGTGTACTTCTTTCGGGCGTAGGACGGATGGTATTGAAAATGGGCAAAATCGGACAATAACCACGCCTACCTCCCATATAACGGTAATTTTCAGAAATACGGAAACTGCGATATTTTAGTAACTACTGAAGATTATTCACTCAAAATTGATATTTACAATAATTTTTTGACAAAAAATAAGAATATTGTAAATTTTTGAAAAATGGGCGTAGCCACGCCCACTTATGGTTACATGTGTATATCGTGGCAACCGCTGCACCGATTTCTTCCAAACTTGGCACAGTTATTGGCCTTAGTACAGGATACCAAACGGCTGAAAATTTTTAAAATCGGACAATAACCACGCCCACATCCCATATAACGGTAATTTGGAGAAATACGAAATCTTCGATAAATCAGTAAATATTAAAGCTAATTTATTCAAAATTGATGCTTGCAACAATCCTTTACCAGGAAATACGTTTATGATAAAATTTTGGAAAATGGGCGAGGCACCGCCCACTTATGATCACATATATGTATCTCGGTAACCGTTCTTCCATGGTTATTGTGCTTGCCACATAAAAGCAAAGCGTTGAAAATTATTGAAATCGGACTAAAATTACGGCCTTTCATATAACGGTAAAATTTAGAAATGCTTGAAACGTCAATATTTCGAAATTTAAGGACGATAATTTACTCAAAATTGATACACCCTGACTTACCATGTAGCGGTAGCTTTCGGAAAGGTGAAAAACATATATTTAATATTTGCGCCGGGTATTTAATGTTCGGCTCCGCCCGAACTTAGACTTTCTTACTTGTTTATCTATTCGATTATTCCATGGGGTATTCATGCTTTATTTAAATTGAAAAAATTAAATTACTATACCGTTTTAAAAATCTGAAAATTCACTGCGGGACATTTTTTTATTCTGTTTTTGTCTTCGCCTTCTCGTTTTTGCCTTTATAAGTTTTGAAATAAGGTTTCGAACGAACCATATTTTCAATACTAAATTTTATTAACCCTAGAACACACACCCGGGTACAAATGTATCCACTTTCAACTTTGAAGTGTTGTAACTTTTGAACCGCTATACCTCTATACCGCTAACTTCGGATCTAGGAAGATTATTTAGTTTTGAGTTCAAATTGAACCAGATCGGACCATTGGTTCAGGAGCTACAGCCTTCCAAACACATTATATACGTAAACACACACCCGGGATACGTTTGTACCCCAATAGTAAAAATCCTCATAATAATAAAAAAAAAACATTTTTTATATTATTTTTTTATTTGAAAAATTAAAAATATTCATTTCACACATTATATTATTGACTTTTATTATAAAAATTATAAAAATGCATCTTATATCTAAGGAAAATCATGGCAAATAGAGCAATTTGTTGATGTGACCGAATGTTTAAGACACATTGGCTTCTTACATTTGTCGCACAGCTTTCTGGTTTTTCTACGGCGTTTTTCCTCTTGTGCGTAACATAAATAGCAAGATCCGGACACAGGTTTTGGCGTGCGCGCTGCGGCAGATGTTGATGCTGCTGTTGACACCATTGATTCGACCGGTCGGTTGAAATATGCTTCAATAGCAATTTTAGTCGAAAAATTTCGCGTCACTTGACGATTTATGGCTCTGGCTTCAATAATGGGCATACACAATGCTTAAGCCAAGCTGCGCAGGATCTGCTTACGCTTGTTGTTTGTTCTCCAAGGCAACATAGGGTTATTCAAATCGTAGACAATGTAGGCTGCAAGAGCTGTAATGTCCAACATGTTGAAGAACATCGCTAGTGGCCATCGTTTTGTTTGTCTTTGTGTTGGATATTCCGCAAACATTTGGTCCATTCGATCAACACCACCTTTGGTACGATTATAATATTCAATTATTTCAGGTTTCCCACTGTCAGCTATTTCAGCATCATTATGCATGGTCGAAAGCAAAATTACTGCTTTATTTTTTTTGGGAACATAAGAGCACATTGTCACATTATTTTTGAAGCCAAATGTCGTTGAACCAATTGTCCTGTTTTTGTTCTGCTTCATTTCTTGAGGAATATATGATTTGTTTTTGCGCAAAGTTCCAACGATCGTGAGTTTCCAGGTGAGAAGCAGTTCTGCAACTGGCAAGGTCGTAAACAAATTGTCCATTGTAATGTTTCGGCCACTTCCTTGGTATTTGGCAGACAAATCCTTCACCACTCGTTCGCCTTGGTTCGTTTCCCTACCAGTTTCTGCTTGGCCAGTATATATTTGTCCATGCAGTGGATATGCATTTGTTGCATCGCAAATCCACCAAACCTTGATACCATATTTAGCAGGTTTTGACGGTATGTACTGCGTAAACCGTGTGCGTCCACGGTAAGGAAATAATTGTTCATCAATCGTCAAGCATGAGCTGGGCTTGTAATGTGCAGCAAGATTATTGTTCATCATCGTCCACAACTCACTGATCGGTGCTGCTTTATCAGTTAGTAAGCGTGTTGCACGAGTGTTTTTATCGTCAAATCTTAGGAACCGCAATATCGAACAGAAACGGTTGACTCCCATTGTGGCGCGATATAAAGGATAGTTTTTGACGCTCCATAAATCTCGAACATGTTCTCCATTGCTATGGTTCGCACCAGTCATAATAAGTTTGCCAAAAAGTGCATACAGCTCTGTTATTGACACAGGCGTCCATGACTTAGGAGTTGTGTTTGGATGCGCATTGTTGTAAGCATTATAAGTTTCTTTTGAAACGACGACTTACATTTGGTTCTTTCATCCACTCAGTACCATCACGTGCAACAAATTTTTCGGCACTAGCAGGTAATTCATTATTTTCTTCTACTTCTTCTTCTTCATCGTCTTCTTCATCACCCTCATAGTCCGCATAATCAGGTAATACTTCTGCGGCACTTTTCGAAACTTCAGCATCGTCATCAGCAATTTCAATGTCATTGATTTGAATTTCTTCTTCATCTTCTGAGTCAAAGTCATAGGGAGCGTCATCGTCACAAATTTCATCAAATAAAGATAGTATATATGATTCTCGCTGTTCCTCAGTTAGCCTGCATAATAAAAAAAATTAGTATATGTTTACATTGTTGCTTATTTTACATTTTTTACCTTCTATATGCTGCACTTGATAAATATTCGTTTCTTCTTGAAGTCATTTCGTATCCAGTTATTTATAGTTTCAGTTATATTTATTTTCACTTATATTTTCACTTCTTACACTTTTGAGCACCAAAACAATAATGAAAATATCAACAGGCAGCATTTATAACAACACCTCGTGTGAAAACAACCCTTGCAGCTGCATATAAAATACAAAAACCAGTTATACCAGTGTATTTGCTACCTACGTACCCATACCTTGCGCGACCTTTTTGCACATATCTTTTGAACCAGGTAGAATATTTCAATGAAATAAAAACCAAAATGTGTATTCGTTGTTACTCTACAAGTATATTATTATAAATTATATTTTGTTTTGCATTTATCAGGACAACAACAAAAACAAAAATCCACTGTTGCATGTCCTGACTTTATTTGCCCATATCGCTGGATACAGTAGGAATATTCGAATGAAACAAAAGACAAAATACTTGTTATATATTAAAATATACATTTCAAAAAAAAAATCATAGAAATCGGTTGAATAAGCATTAAAAAAACCGCAAAATAAGGTCCCGGGTACAAACGTATCCCGGGTGTGTGTTTACGTGGTATTTTCTGGGTGTGTGTTCTAGGGTTAAAACAAAATGTTGAAATCAGCTTCATATAGAAACAGTGTCATCGTTAATTGAGAAAGAGATATTCTTAAATATCATAACTTTACGACACTCACATATTGACTAGATTTGACTATTTATTTTATTATATTTTAATTTGAATTATTTCTTTATAAAAATATAGTTTAACACTAAATGAAAATAAGTTTAATCTTTGAACGACATTAAAAAAAATCGACAAACTTTCGTAAACATTTCGAACTTTCTATTTCAATTTTATCTCTTAATATTTTGCAGTTTTTTAGCTCATTCAATTTTAGTCTAATAAAGTGCAAATTTAAAGTAGCTGTGATTTACAGTTGATGTATGGCATATTTTTGACGATGTCGGTAATTTTCTTCCATATTATATAAGTATGTTCGACGATTTTTTTAATGAAGAAAATGAGCAACGCCTTCATCAAAAAAAAAATATTAAAAATCAACGATAAGTCGCAGCTATGTATTTTAAACTTGCGCTTTATTTGAATTGATCGGGCTACAAAACTGCATACTCAAAATATGTATTTATATCAAATCTAATTAAAAAGCTTTACGAAAGTTTGTGGATTTTGTTAATGTTGCGCAAAGATTAAACCTTGAATTTATACGGGTTTTGTTAAACTGCATTTGTATAAACAAATAATTAAAATTATATAATTTTAAGATAAATAGCCAATCTAGTTAACATGTATAAAGTTTTGATAATCACTTGAAATGTCAAGTCTTAGTACTGAATTCAAAGAAGATGTCTCTTTTATCCATTCATAATGACTTAAAAAAATTGGTTTGTTAAGAAGTGTATCTTAAAATATCTGCCTTGACATTTATGTTAAAGGTGTAAAATATGTAAATGTACCTATAAACTTTCCCGTGAATACCATCCAAGCATTGATCTTGAAGGGAATCTATGTATACATGCATGCATATGAGCAAGTTAAAAAGTCGATACAATTTACAGTCGAAAAGTACAGTTTTTGTATAGATTATAGATTATTTCCCAACACTGTGAGGAACTAAGCAAAATGGCCTAGTGTATTTCGCAAATATTCAAATACATAATCCACCAATCGATAATTTTATATATTCATTAAAAGATAAGTTGTCATCATTCTGAAATAAAAAAAGTATAGATCGGAAGGGTAAAATAGTATTGTGTTATCGATTCAAAAATAAAAAGTTTCATTTCACTGACGAAGGGGGGAATCTATCCCCCCCAAATCCCCCCTGACTACGCCACTGACACACACACAATGCACAGTTATCTAGTGAAGCAGTTGAACCATTCTGCTAACTTCAAAGGCAACATTTACTTACTGAGAACTAAAGGAAGGATTCCTTTTGTTTTGTGTATCGTGTTTTGTTTCAGTTTTGCTCAGGATGAGTGCCTTTACCACAATCGAAACGATTCGTTTGGTTTGCGCTCGGCTGCAATTGAAACGCACCGTGTATTGTTAGTGTTCGGTAATGGTATGAGAAAAGGAACACTAACTTTTCGTGCTTGTTGTGGCAATGGTTAGTGATACGTTCGGTTTGTTTTCGTAATTTGGTGTAAAGGCTGCATTCTAAAAAAATTTTGCTTAAATTTGCGCATATTAGGATAAGTAACCAGTCTCCTCTCTTAATGAAAGCAAATTTACACACCGTGCTAATTAAACTAAACACTGCTTGCTTACTTTTACTTATCATATGTGTGCCGTAGAACAAATTTCAAATTTGTTGTTTGAGTTTTAAACATTTATTGTTCACATTTTCACGGTTTACACATAAAATGTTTAAAATTTCCTCTACAAAATTTTCGTTTAAATTTACGCATATAAAGAGAGGTAACCAGTTTCCCCTCCTAGTGTGTGCAAAATCTGTTTACTTTTACATATCAAATTTGTTACGTAGCGCACACAAGGGGTGGGTTTTGGGGTTAAATTTATTATGATTTAAGAAATTTTGATAGAAAAAAATTTCTTTTCCATTTCTTGTGCGTCAGTTTGTAAGAATGCTTCTTTTTTCTTGAGAGCTCTTTAAAGTTTAACTGCGAATGAAAGCATTGTCCTAAAAATATGCAATGCATACTCACTTACCGTTGGATTTTACACTTTACAGCCTAAAAAAGTTTACCACTGATATGTACTTAATAAGCATTCGAAGATTTAATTTGCTAACTTCGAATTCGTTCCACCAAAATGAACTACATGATAAAAATACAAGTTTAGTTAAAGTTTCGTTATTCGAAGTATTAAAAAATGAGAAACCAGAAATCAATGAAAATTAATAAAAATGTGTACGAATTTCGTGAAAATATTTAATTTATTTATATTAAAATTCCTTTGTAAAATTTTGTATTACTTTTGAAAGTTGAGTGCATCTTTAACCGTTAATTTTTTCATGATTTAATGATCGGATCTAAACCAAATTACGGGACGACCCTTAGCCCTCCGATGAGTGACAGTGCCGATGACGTTAGATTCGTGAGAAGGTCCTTAGGGACCTACAAAGAGTTGCTCGATGTTTCGACTGTACATGTGCAACTTCTTTGGTATTTATGTTGTCTTTTGATTAAATTAACGTCCTGCATATATATTAGGAATGAAATAATTTGAAGAACAAGTGAAAAAAAATCAAAACATGAAGACAAGTAACTTGTTATTTCTTCTAAAATTGTACAAGGTCCCAAGGGACCTTGTCACTAATCCCCGTACTATATATGTTGAAATCTCAAT
>NW_023458556.1:64890020-64925044 GCF_013731165.1 Rhagoletis pomonella
AACGATTCAGCTTAATTTATTCTTGGAATACATGTATAAATTCTTTTCAAAAATGCATTGAACAAAAAGATATAGGCACATGAAATACGAAAAGGTCCCTAGGGACCTTCTCACAAATCGAAGGGTTAAGGTACCATCTTTCCGGTAAAAAAATAATTATTGGAATCAGTTCACGCGGTGCAAAGTTATGCTGTGGAATAAATAAAAGAAGTAAAAATACTGCGAAGAATTGATAACCTCTCTTTTTTGAAGCCGGTTGAAAATGTCTTGAGTTCTTTGTAAATTTTATGTAAATAAAATGCAATTTATGAAACTATAAAAAGTTTATTTATTTATTTCATACTGTACATAAAACTTGCATAAATGTGTTTTAAAGAGAGAATTTTCAGTATTTTCTGATGATATATATTTAGAAGTATAAACCCTTCCCCCAAAAATATATTCCTGCGTGCACCCCTGGCAATTAGTATTTATTATTTGTAAAGCAATATATTTTTACTTTCAAAATGTTTGTAATTTTAAACATTTCAGGTGTATATTTTAAACAACTCATGTTCATCTTGTGCGGATACTTAAACAGATTCTGGTCGAAAAATAAACACTTTTCAGTAGTAGTTTTACATGCACTTTTTAGAGTGTGGTGTGCAGCTCTATAGAAATCGGTCAAGAAAAATTTGCCATTATTTCGTGTGTGTGTCCAAGGAATTTTGACATTTTTGATACTTCACAGCCTGTTGCCTCACTCTTTCCTCAAGAAATAATGGAACGGGCATATATTTCTGTTGCAAACCTGGGTTGCCTTGTGCTCTTTTTTCACAAAAAACTTTAGAAAACCGTAGTAAAAAGCGTAGCAAATTTCTTAAGAACTCCGTACTGCCTGAAGGAAATTTGACTTAAGAAAATTTCTTAGCCATTTCTTGTTCGTCATTTTGTATGGAATTTAGGTTTTCTTATGAACTGCATACAGGCCTTTAAGTGTTTTAAATTATTCATAGTACAATAAAGTAATTTGTGGAGTGATTGGAGCGTTTATTTAACAATTCAGTACGACGAACCTGAAGGATTAAGGAACTTTAAGAAAAATTTTAGCAATTGATGTTAGAAGCTAAATAAATCCCAAGGAGAAAGTTTTAGAAATGACAAAGTTCGGGGCGGGAATTATCCAGACGACATCGACGTAGACAAATAGGACTTCCTTCATTGCAGATTTATGAGAAGGTGGCATCGCGGATGGATGAAAAGTTTCAAGAGAATCATCAGAGACAACGCGGATCTCAAAGCAATAAAGGATAAAATCAAGTCAAGGAAAAATTTGGTCAGCTGGAAAGTCGTCTCAGAGATTTGCAGTTGAATCGTCCACCTCCTTCTGCGAACACCCCCAGGGTAAAGACTCCATCCTTTGACGAAAATTTTTCTTTCTAGGTCTTTAAGCTTCATTTCGAAAGGACCTGCAGAAGAAATCTTGCAGAATATTTGCGACTGTGAAAGGAACAATTATGACGCATTTGATAGGTTACATAGAAGGACGTTAGGGTAGCGAGCACAGGAGGCTTACCAGATGGATTTGGAGAATTCCTACCAAAAATTCAACGAGTTTCTTTGGGTTCAACAATTCAGTCAGCCATTTAATAATAATAACACTGCCCAACAACATTCTGTTG
Source organism: Rhagoletis pomonella (assembly GCF_013731165.1). Taxonomy (NCBI): domain Eukaryota; kingdom Metazoa; phylum Arthropoda; class Insecta; order Diptera; family Tephritidae; genus Rhagoletis; species Rhagoletis pomonella. The sequence goes on from NW_023458556.1 coordinate 64,891,682, forward strand.
AGCTAAATATTGTGGCCAGTGTTAGCGCCAGTCTATTACACAGGCCAACAAAGTTTAAACATTGTTAAGTTACCTAAAATATTACAGTCGAATCTTAAAGGATTTCTCCCGTAAAGTTTGAATCTGAGCGTTAAGATATTGGATTGGCTCTAGTTTTCGAGCAACTTAGGTTTAAAGGTGCCGAAAAACGCGTTTTTGGACATTTTCCAGCCTCTAAAACAATAAATTGATTTTTTAAGTTTATTTAACCCCAGCAAGAAATTTGATTTAATAAAAAACAAAAATATTGGATAATTGAATTTATTCTCGCTGTAATTCATTTATGTAGGTACTTGGATTATAAAATATCAACTCATATCATATAATCATATGTATAATCATGTATAATTCATATAATCAGTTGCAGGGATAAAACTCAAAACTAGTTACATATATAAAAAAATTAATGCAACAATTGCCTGTCGGTCTGTCTGTTTGTACGCATATCACTGGAAAACTAATGCATGGAATGGAATGAAGTTTTAACAGGTGTCTTGAGGGCTGACTTAAATATAGAAAAAAAATTAGAGTTGCTTTCTGTTTGAAAATTGCAGTTCAAGTAAATTGATCATAAAAAGTTAATATTGCAATATGGTCATCAGAAGAAAAAGGTTGAAGAAGACTTACAGCCAAAAATATTTTTTGAGGGTTGCCACCTGTTTGAAAATTTTAATTTAATTTAATTGATAAGATAAATTGACTATTGCAATATGGGTACCAAACTATGGAGGGTTAGGAAAGTTTACTGCCGAAAATGTTTTTTAGGAAGGTTGTCACCTGTTTGAAAAATTATATTGAATTTAAATTGATAATTTAACTGAAATCTACACATTCAATAACTTATTTATATCTCGGAAGCCATATTGGATTTTACATTTTGAATTTTCAAAACCATATTATAAATTAAAATGATGCAAAACATGTAGTATAAATTACATTAGTTCTTAATGTTTTAATACATACAACTGCTGAAGTTGGCCTAGTGAAATAAAAATGACCGCCACTTTTTTTGGTGCGCGGTCTTTTCCTATATCCTTAAAGACCCTTTTCATTATATTTCGGTAAAGGAATGAGGGTCCTACTGGTTATTTATACCTTTAAAAAAATATATTTCTTGAAAAATAAAAAATTGTCATTAAGGTATTGATAATTTAGCAAAAATTGGTATTATGTTATATTTCATATGAAATCATAATTTTCCGTGTTTAAGAAATAACATCAAACCAGCAATTACTTTTACAACTGAAAGTTTCCATAAACAAATCAACACATAACTGTTAAAAGGTGCCACGATCGAATTCGTTGAATTAAACGTATTTAACAGCGCTCTTAGCAGATATTATTGAAAACACTAGTCAGCTTTGAGTTCGTTGGACATTACTGAATAAGAATAGCTTTATTCCGGTTAATTTATCACAGTTTTAAAATATGCCTTTCTCGCGTAAAACACGGCTTCTTCGACCACTGTGCAGCAGTTGTAAGATTATCCATAACTTCTTGCACACCCTGTATATAATAGGGGTATTCTCTGAGTCTTGCAAAGCCCTTGCAAGGTGCACGGATTGCACGGTTTGCAAAGCTGTCCCATACGAAAACCGGTCTTTACCGTGCAATCCGTGCAATCTGTGCACCGTGCAAGGGCTTTGCAAGACTCAGAGAATACCCCTAATATGTGTATATTCACGTATTTATACGGAGTCGCAACTAATTTGCATATAGTCCCCTTTCAGACACGTCAAGTCTTGAAAGCAATTTTTTTCGCATTCTCTTTTGTGTTTTCTATTTGCTTCCACACGCGTCAACTTTAATTGAATTCAAGTCCTTGGTTCTTTAAATGGGAAGCAACGAAAAGAACAGAAGAGACAAGAAAACTTGAAACGAATTGACGGTACGGAGGCAAGATTGAGAGAATACAATCATTCTATCATTCTTGGTACGGAGGTATCTCTACTCTTCCCCTCTCTTCTCACCTCCTTCGCCTACGAACGAGCAGACTTGAAAGCAAGACTTGACGAGCCTGAAAGGGGACATACATACTGGTTAACTCGCGACCATCATTATCACATATGTATGTACATATATATGTATGTATATACGTATGTATGCCATTGTGCCATACGCTATAATGTAGCATGCGTAAACGCAAAATACTAGTACATTATTATTTTTTCTCCAAAGAAAAACTTTGTATAAAGTGAATTCGTATGTTTTGTGCTAAAAGTTTTTCATTTGTTAAGTAAACTATGTACGTGTGTATATAAAGAGTTGTAAAACTGCTCGGTTAGGTTTTAAATTATGCGACTAAAAGAGAATTCGCAATTAACGCAGCAGCTAATATTTAATTCTCCATAGAATGCATGCTTTTTCATTTGCGAGGGCTGCACCGAGAAGAAAAACGACGACTATAATTACGACTTAAATTAGTTTGGTTAGCTGTATCTACATACGATTTTGGAGTCCGAATGCAAGTATAACCAAATGAGTACTATATATATACTTATATAAAAATAGTTATTTTTGGCTTTTTACGAGAACCATAGTTAACCGAAATGCGTTTTAGGAAAAAGCAAAAAGAAAGAAAATAGACTTTTTCAGGTCCTGATTTAATATATATATGTGACCTGGTCTACGGAAAGGGGGCTTAGGTGTCAAAAAATCAATTTTCACTTTTTGGTTGATTCGGATGGAAGATGAGATGCTTTTTCACGTGGTGAAAAGCAGAAAATCCTAACTTGCTTAGAAGTGTACTAAAAATGTAGAGAAAGAAGAGTAAAAATACGACAAAATATAATTTATTTATATATTATTTATATTTATAATATTCCGACCAACAACAACACTTACTGGACCAACAACAACACTTACTGGACGTCCGGCGCGGAGAACAATTAACAAGATAATGAGAAACTGACGAAACGAGTTGCTTACTTTTAACAGCTTTTTCACAGAAAACTAGTTTTCGCACGTAAGCTCCCTTTTCGTAGACCAGGTCACATATATAGATATCATATGGACTTGTCTCGCCTATAAAGTCTAACCTAGAAACTCCAAGGGACTAAATATCTGTGAATGGCAACTTTTCTATACAGATATTGAGGACGAACTCAAAGTATAATGCCTACCAGCAGCCGGAGTATAAGGGGAAACTATTAAGACTAGTATAGCCAAGTTGTCGAGATTAGACATCTTTTTTATACACTTTTGAATTTTGCTTGTCACCAATATCGACACCTTTATGGGAATGATGATTTTGAGGTCCACCAAAGTTACAGCGAATTTACGGGAAAATTTAAAACCAAATTTCTTCAGAAGCTTTCGAAATTAGACCGAGAAAGGAACCTGGGTTTTCATTTATAAAAAAATGAATGTATGTATTTGTATGTGTAGATGAGATGCTTAACGTTTCCTCACTGACTAATATGTTAAATATATGTACATATGTATACCAATTCAGACTGTAAATACGTCTTTCGATTATATTAGCCTGAGAGCCTCTTGGAAGGTTAAAAACTAAATTGCCAACATCTTCATAAACTCCGCTTTCTTTTCATCAGAATGGGTAAAGGTTAAGAAAGTACGTCGAAGGTGTACAACAAAATATAATATTTCTTTTTATAACTGCGGTTTCACACCTGGTTTTGTCAAGATTAGCACAAAGCCCAATATTTTTGCATCACACGATTAGGCTTCCAAGTTACACCAAATTTTAGGTTACAAATATGTATTCCAAAGATGAAGCAAATCAGTATTCCAAAGATAATGCAAATCTTACCATAAATAGGATTTTTTAGGATAGTTCTCAATCCCTGCGCCACTATCGGAAGACTAACATACTGATCCTTCTAAAAATCTTTGCACAAAATACCAACATTCAGTGCGATTGTATGATTCTGTACATTTTATATGAATACAGATTTAGGTGTATCAAATTCCATTACCTTGTCATAAGTGGTTACACAGATAAACGATGTGAAAAGTTCAGTTTGTATAGGAGGTGCCACGACCCTTTTATAAAATCTACCACTTTTTTCCGTAAATACGGTATTATAATATATCTTCCTGTGTCAAATTTACGGACGTTAGCGTAAGCGGTTCCAGAGATAAGTGATATGAGAATTTCAATATGCATGGGCGGAGCCACGCCTCCTTTTCCAATACCTACCACTTTTCGCCATAAGTTCGCTTTTGGTAGCATAAATTGCTGTGCCAAATCTCAGATTTTAGTATAAGCGGTTCCAGGGATACGCGATATGAGAAGTTCAACTTGTATGGGAGGTGCTACGCCCCCCTTTTCCAAAACTGCCACTTGTCGGGATAACTAAGGTAGCTGTGTCGAATTTTAGGACGTTAGCATACGCGGTTCCAGAGATAAACGATATGAGAATTTCTTTCCGTACGGGAGGTGTGACGCCCACTTTTTCAATACCTACCATTTTTCGCCGTAAGTAGGTTATTTACAATTTATGCATCCGTGCCAAGTTACAGATCTCAAGCGTAAATGGTTTAGAGATATATCGGGTTTCCCCTTTTTCATCTGTATGTCAGATGTCACGCCCCCTACGTAACGGAATTAACATTAGAGGAAGTTATACCCTTTAAATCGGTGTATGTTTCATTGAAAGCGAGCGAACGGTGCCCTCAAAAAAAGGGCATTCAAGATTTCTTTGTGGTGTATTTATTTATTTATATTTTTTATTTATTTTTTGGTCAATATGCATGACCTTTTGATGTTTGCCTTTTTGTTTTAACCTTCATTTCCATCTGGAAACAAAAGCGATACTCATGATCTTGCTCTTATACAGTGAGGGGGAAAAAATATTAAAATCAATCAAAAAGGTAATTGATCTTACTATAAACGTCAAAAAAGTACTGAATGTATATTAGTAAATATTCAATTCAATTAAGCGAATATTAAAATGACCGCGTTCTTTCCGGAAAAGCGTCCGTGGAGTAAATAATCAAGATAAAAATATATATATTTAACTTGCATGTTGCCTGCAATGGAATTCGAACCCTGGCCCTCTCTGAATATCAACAAATTGTGGCAAGCATCTTTGCACACTCATCTACAGCCACATATATATACACTGAGAAAAAAAACGTATTGTAAAAATGAATTTTTTTCATTTAATTACACTTTAAAAATGTTCGTATTTAAATCAAGTGAAAAGTTTTCAATATTGAATATTTCCTTTATACATATGTACATGCACTACGTATAATGGAAATATTCAATTGAAATACGCCCGTATTAAAATTAAGCATTTTTCACTGCACGGACGGCGTTTTGCACGTCTCGGATGCTTTTTCATATGTAATTAAGAAAGTATATGCCCTGCAAAAATTTTGAGACTAAACACTAAAGACTAATCTCTAAAAATAAGGGGTTTTTGGCTATATACGTAGACATACGTAGTAGGTGCGATCAAGCAAAAGTGTAATCATTTATATATACCTTGGACGTTATAATGTCATTCTGTAAAATAAAGTTGCGGCAAGTCTGCACACTTTTTCAGCATATGTATCGACTTATATAATATAACCTCGTTGGTGAAATATACATGAAATTCTCGAGGAAGAACAAAACCAAATATAACAAGTGACTACTAAGTACAAAATATACAAGAAAGTAATATTGTTATTATCCACGTTCCTTGTTAGCTCAATTACTGTCTTTTTTTTGTACCCTACATTCGGCATAACTATTAGCTACGTACGTATATTATCAAAACTAGGCTAAATACTGTTTTGTTTCAAAGGTGAAACTTTTAGTACTTGCATGTATCAAAGAAAGTATGTAAACATTTATGTACATATCTGCTCAGACTTATAAAATAACATTTTGGGTTTATTAAATTTTACAATAATAGCTTAGAATGACGTAGTTTACTTGTCCAATGATTTATAGGGTATATGTGAAACCGTAAAGAATGGGACATATTGCATATTTTTAGTGTTAATTATAATCTTTGTTATTGTTTATAGTGTTGCTATTTCTGTGCATGCATGTCATGTGCAGTGAATAGAAATAATGATAATAATGACATTTTTAACTAATATGGTTACGGGTAGACGGGTAAACGGAGCATAACCATAACTTTAAAGGTCTAATTATATTATTATTTTCTTTATAGGAACAAGCTCAAATATCATTTGGGTTACGCGTCAAAGCCTTTATTAAATAATGAAAAACTCTGGCTGCGATCAACTCAGTGATAAATTTAGCGTTCTAACGGGACAAATGAAAGATCGCATCAGGCCATCTGATGAAAATTAAAAAGAATTTAATGAAAAAATGAGAGATATTTCATCTCTGAGTTCAAAATTCGTTGGAATAGGTTAAGGGCGGTCCACATAGAACTTTCGCGTTGGCTTTGGCGTTGGCGTTAGTTTGACATAACGCACGTTAAAAGTATGCTTGCTACAATGAACGCTTGGCAGCGAATGCTTGGGCCACTAAATTAACATACTAACGACAGATAAATTAATATTTCATAACAATAATTGCATTAAAAACGATATTTCTTGCCCGCACTTGATTAAAAAGAAAGAATATTCACATAATTTTATTTATTTGCAACAGCTGACGAGCGACGCACGCGAAAAGTTGAGAGTTGGCCATCTTTTTGCTTTGTGTTGGCGTGAGCGTTGTCGAATTTTGGCTATGTGGACGGCTGCATTTGGATTCATGTATTCATAGTCAGCTGTTGAAGCGACGCCAACGCCAACGCAACGCCAAAGTTCTATGTGGACGGGCCTTTATGTAGACACGAAGAACGTTTTTTTAAAGCAAGCAAAAGTTGGCTTGAGTCCTCTATAGGTTTTCCGTCATCCAGGTTTTGCGTCGGCCAGAGATAATATCCCACGCTTTGTTACCTTTCGTTCAACTGACAGAAGACGCTCTAGCGGCGCGAAAAAAAGATTTTAAGAGCTACAGAGAACATTTTTCTTGAAAGTGCAACAGAAAAAAAACGAATGAAGATATATTCAATAGACTTTTGATTAGTTCCGACCCTGTTGTATCAAGTATGAGAAAACTACCAAAAATTTCAGGATTCCTCGAAAGATGCACAAAATTTCTTAATTATGCAGCCTTATAGCGATGATGAAGATGTTGATAGTGATGACAATGACGCAAGCGAAGATGATGTTTACACTGGTTTACAGCAAAAATGTTCTCTGGATGTCACTATACAATTCCTATGTAGAATTGCTCATTGATTCCGAAAATCGTGTTAATTTTTTTTTATGGATACGTTTTCGAGATATTTGCAATTTACCGTTAATCAGCTAATTGAACAATCGTAACACAAAACACGGCGAATGATACGTGATGAAATTCATAAACCGCGTATACATCACTTTTCGATTAGCCTGATAGTTTCTGAGAAATCAATTAATAATTCAAAATTTTTTGTTTTTTTTTTTGATGAAAAGATTAAAAAATTCAAACTTTAACAAGGGAAAAATAAAATAATTACGATTTTGTTGTATTTTTTTTATTTTAAATGAAAGCCTGTTTATTAGCAAAAAAACGAAGCTACCAATGAAGAAAATCGATTGATAAATAAGAAATCAGTGAGTGATCAAACGAAAATGCGCAAAGTTTTTTTATGATATATAAGCAGAAAAGAGTGTTACTCATGCACATACAATAACAGTATGTAATAATAACAATATATAATATCTGTAAGGCTCGCTCGGCACTTTCCAACAGGGACGGTAATCATTATGAGTAAAATAATTTAAATCAGCATTTTATCATTATTTTATAAGTTTTATTTTTTTAACTCTAAAATAATAATTATTATTGATTTTTATTTTCTTGCTCAGCGGAAATAATTATTATTTGATTTTTATTTTTTCGATCACAAATAATGATTATTTTATGATTTTCATTTTTTCGCTCAGAGATAATAATTATTATTGAGTTTTATTTTTCCACTTAAAAATAATAATTATTCATAAAATTTAAAAGGCTATACAGACACAACTTACTGAAATTTTGACCTGAAAATTTTGAGGCTTATTCCTTTATTAGGGTGTCGCTCCCTCTGAAAAGGATACGGCGGAAATCGCGCTGGTATAGCTTTTGATTTTTTGAATAATCATTTTCTTAAGTGAAAAAAATAAAACTCAATAATAATTATTATCTTTGAGCGAAATAATAAGAATCATAAAGTATCATTTTTTTTGATCGAAAAAATAGAAATCAAGTAATAATAATTACTTTTGAGCGAAAAATTAGAACTCAAATATTAATTATTATTTTCAATCTTTATTGGTTAAACTCGAAAAATAAAAATCATTGTAAATTACAGTGGGACGTGCGAAAATAAATACGTGGGTATAAATAAAATTGTTTTACGACGATTACAACTTGTTGATTTTTTTTGGTTAAAATTAAAAAAATAATGATTATTTTCCGTCTACAAAAACCGTGAGTTATTTTTAAAAAGAATCAAGTTGTAATGAATTTGCAATGGAAAACGAGACAAACGTTCTATCACAAGCGCAACTAAATGATTGGATAAGAGATTTGGAATTATCCAAGGAAAAAGCTGAGCTACATGCTTCTCGTATGCAACAATTTAAATTCGTGTCACCTGATGTTAAGGTGACATATTATAGAAATCGTCACGAACCATTTGCCAAACATTATACGAAGAAAGACAATGTATGCTATTGCAAAGACATTCCGGGTTTATTCAAACAGTTTGGTCAACCATATGATTCTGAGGTGTAGCGATTGTTCATAGACAGAAATAAACTGACTATGAAGGCCGTATTATTGCATATTGGCAAGAAGAAGCCTTCGATCCCGATCGCGCTTGTAGTAAATACGAAGGAAACATACGAGGCAATGGAAAAATTACTAAGTATATCAAATATGAAGAGCATGATTGGAAAATATGTGCCGATCTTAAAGTCGTTGGGATGTTATGCGGTCTAAAAGTGGCTACACAAAATACTGCTGCTTTCTCTGCAAATGGGATAGCCGAGCTCGTAAAGACCACTATTGCATAAAGGATTGGCCAGTGAGAGTTGAATTTACAGTTGGTGTCTATAATATCAAATACACCCCACTTGTATAGAAAGAACAAATCATTCTTCCACCATTGCACATCAAGCTCGGCCTCATTAAACATTTTGTTAAGGCGTTGGACAAAGAAGGCGAAGCATTCAACTATTTGAAGCAAATTTTCCCAAATATTTCAGAAGCAACAAATAAAAAAGTTGATAAATAATGACGAATTCAAAGGAATATTTTCACCAGTTGAGACAGCAGCGTGGGATTCCTTCAAAGTGGTCGTTTCTGGTTTTCTCGGTAAACACAAAAGTCCAAACTACGAGGAGATAGTGAATGACTTAATCAAGAATTATGCGTAAATGGGTGAATATTAAAAGCTTATTTAATTGAATTATATAACATTTTATTATATATTTACCTACTTTACTTTTTCTTTTTTCACTAGGCGTAAAAATTTAAAAATTCATTTTCTGTATTCCCATTTAAGTTTTTTTCTCGCAAATCTCGGGAACGCAAGTGACGAGCATGGCGAAAGGTTTCACCAGCAAATGAAATTAATTGAGAACCGATATCAAGGATTCTGGGATGTTGGAATGATGGGTGACTACTGTTGGTTTCTCATAAGCGGGTGCTAAAAGAGCGTAAGCGTCGCGTGTACGTGCGAGAGCGCAGCGTTGAGAACACGACAGCATTCAAAATGACCCTGCAAAAAATGGGACTAATCCGGGATGACTCCGGGAGCAATCGCAAAGGAGCATGCGGCTAATACCACTTTTGATCTCTTTATATGGAATGAACTGTTCGCTTTTGTTCGGGCATGTCCTATGAAGAGACTAATTGTTCACCTTTATACCCGAACGGGTATAAAAAGCGCTTAGTCACTTTTAAAAAATAAAAATAAAAATTTGCGCCAGCTGAGATTCGAACCGGGGTGCTCAGTTTTGTTAGGCGAATACCCTCTCTGTGTGCCAATGCCGCACATGAAATTTCATTGACTAAGAGCGTACATATCATTAAATCGTTAATAGTAGAGTAGAGTTGGGGACTAATTGATCTCCAATTATACCCACAAGAGATGAGTCGAGATTAATTGACCTCCATTAGTACCCGTATGAGACTAATTGGGACTAATTAATGCCCAATTGTACCCGATTGAGAGTAATCCCGGAATACTCTCTTTAGCGATTAGTCGCACAATTTTTTGCAGGGGAATTAGGCACACTAACACATTCTCACTTTTAGCTCACGCTTGTTTGTGGTAGTGCCCAGTGGGCTCTACCCAAGAATGATAGAATACAAGATTGCGCCAACGAGAGAGGATTTTTGAGCGTAATTTTTGCTTGACGTCATCTTGGTGCAATTGCGAGAGAGAAATGCCAAAACGCATATAAAAATATGTAAACAATGCAGAAAAATGTGTTAATTTTAATATTACATGGCCCAATTTTGCAAAAATCAATAAATATACAAAGATTAATTAATTAGGAATACGTAGCAATAATTTTGGACATGTAGCCATTTAGGTAAGTACGATTTTTAGCACATGAAAAAATGGATGTATTAACAGTGTTTGCAATTTCATTTAGACCAAAAGGAAGGTGTGCAGCAAAGTGAATTTTTGGACTCGCCATTGTAAAAAGCCATGCAGAGTGCATATTTATATTTGTGGACGGTAGCCAATCACCATAAACTCCATTGTACCATTTCCGAGAGGATGCATGAGTGTGGCTTCTTTGGAAACAATTATTATATGTAAGTAAAATATAATTCAAGCTGACTTTTTAAATTTATAATAATTTGGGCACTGTTTTGTATTAGGTACGTACGTTTTGTATGTATGCCATTGCCAGCAAACTAAACCAGCAACTGTCTACATTCACCATGGAAATATACCTATTAGAACTCACCAAAGGAAGGCCAACATAGTTCCATGTAGAAGCAAGCATGTAAATAGTCTTGTTTATTTTATTAGAGTATAAGTATAATTACAATTATATGTGTACAGATTTGCATTTATAAATAATACATATTAGTTAAAAATGAAACTAAAATTAAATACTGAAAAACATATTACAATTGTTATGACGGACTATTGTCTAAATGTACAAACATAAGCGACATATCGTCGTTTAAAGTGCAAAACCGCGTATCAACAAAATGCAAAACCGCGTATCAGTAAAATGCAAAACCGCGTATGTGAAGTTGTAAAAATTATTTTCTAGAGCGTAAAAACACCCATATTTCAAATTGGTTCTCTCTTTTATAAAGAAATCGCATTTCTGGATAGTATATGTCAGGACGAATGGATAAAGAATGAGGCAAGAGCTTGTGTGAGCAAATTCAATTTTTGGCAGCCAATGTCAGTTACGCGGTTTTGCAGAATGACGATACGTAGTTTTGTACTTTAAACGACGATATATATGTACACATCTATTAGCTTTAATCTTGTTCTACCTACAATTTCCTCTGTTTTAATATAAGTATGTAAACCCAATACTTGCCTCAAGCATCTTTGTTTATAATAAAAAAAATCATTTCGAACTGTGTATTATTTTCAATATCTTCACAAGTAAAGTGCTTCATACACACATAGCTCGATTTGGTGTGTAATTCATCTCCTCACCGGCAGAACTGCTTCCACTTTTTTGCCAGATTTGCGTCCGTAGGAAACGAAAAAACTTATATCGCACGCTTTCCTTTTGTTTTCACTACTACACTTTGCCACGGCACACTTCATTTTGCTTTGTAATGTCTCAATAATTGTTTAAAACCACGCAGAAATATTAACGCACAAATATAAAAATTGTTATTTGATTGTTTCGTATTCTCACAATCAACAATTGCACCAAGATGACGTCACGTACACAACTGATTCTCTCAAAATCACAAAGAGCGGATTAGCGGTACCGCGATTGGCGCAATCTCTATTTCTCTCAATCGTGGGCTGTACCCACCTCTGCTCATAAGATCCTAAACTAAATAAACGAGAATACAAAACGCACAACCATTTCGATTATAATGTAATAACATCAAGTTAAGACAAAAATAACACATATTGTTATTGTATGTACATGGCGTATGAGTAACACTCTTTTCTGCTCATATATCATAAAAAAAACTTTGCGCATTTTCATTTGATCACTCACTGGTTTCTTATTTATCAATCGATTTTCTTCATTGGTAGCTTCGTTTTTTTGCTAATAAACAGACTTTCATTTAAAATTAAAAAAAAAACAAAATACAACAAAATCGTAATTATTTTATTTTTCCCTTGTTAAAGTTGGAATTTTTTTAATTTTTTCATCAAAAAAACAAAAAAATTGGAATTATTAATTGATTTCTCAGAAACTATCAGGCTAATCGAAAAGTGATGTACAAGCGGTTTGTGGAGAATTTCCTTACCTTTCATCTACCGTATTTCGTATTACGATTAAGTGAACCACTCTTTTTTATAAGCTGAATAACGGTAAATTGCAAATATCACGAAACGAAAAAAAACTAACTCGATTTTCTGAATCACGAATCCATTCTACGTAGGAAGTGGATAGTGGCGTCTGAAGAACAAAAACAAATCTAAAATTTGTAATCCAGGGTTATTTTTTTAAAGGTTATATATTCTAAATTAATTTCTATGCTAACAAAGCATGTAGATAATTGTTGTAGAGAAAATTTGTACAATTCGTATTCATTATCATATTTACCTAAAAAAGTGATGATGTGGGTGGCTTTGATGATGAAAATAGTAATGAAGATAATGATGAGGATAATTATTATAATGTAGAATTAATGTTTAACATGTAAGTAATGATGATTAGGATTTTAGCAAATAATCTTTAATAATAAAATTTTTTTATGGGAGTAACAACTAAATTTTAACTTTCCTCAGTTTTGGTAATGCCATAAAAATCTACATAAAAAAAATTCCGACTTAACTATTTTCGGATTTGTCTTTTTTTACTTCATTTGGTGTTAGTTATACAAGTACATCAAAATATTTTTAATTAAATGTACGTATGAATTGATCGCCACTTTCAGATCGATTACAGTGTGGCGTCTGGAGAACAAAAACCAAACCAAAATTTGTGATGCAGTGTAATCTGAGATTTTCCTATGTAAACGGGGTAATTAAAAATTCACCCTCTAACAAAAACCACATATTTATGATATACAGATATTATGTAATTAATAAGCATGCCAAGTAGAATATGTCTAATAGATAACCAAACTTCCTGAACATGGCGAAGATATGTGTCCTTCCATCTGTCTTTTTGCACACCAACTGTATGAAAAGATAAAACTTTGATTGCGTTTTCCCACAAAACTGAAATTTTGAAATATTTCGTTATATTATTAAACGTGCGATATGTAAGTCAAGGACTAAAAATTGTACAGAAATTTAACAAAGTCTTAGTAAAATTTTGGTATACAGTTTTATAGCATAACGTCTGTACAGGAATACAATAATTATAACTCAATAAAGGCGAAAGATTACTTTTACTTTGTTCAATGTCTGGTTATCGCTACCTCCCAGTTAAACATCGTTATCGACGATTTCGGCATCATGCATATAACATGTGATCGATAAAGCAGTCGTTGTATTTAACCGGAGTTTCTATATCCAATTTTGTTATCCAGACATTAAACAACCGAGCCTCACTGTGATCAAAAAATTATCTATTAGACAATCAGCTGATAAATAAACAAAATCGAAAACCCCCACATCCATAATTTTGCTTCAAAGTCGTCACTATGATATCACTTCACTTTTCCTTTGAAATCATCCCAAAACACTTCACTTTTGGTTTTTTCATTTCGGTAGAAAATTAGAAAACGGCAGCACTGGTTACCGTAGATTCGAATATGGATCCCGTTATTCAAAATTTCCACACACACACATACCACAATTTGGATCGTGTGAATTTGAATTTGAATTTGTTCCAAATTCACAATGCAAACTTAAAATGAAAATGTCTTGCGAAAATGACCGTAATCTAAAACTCAAACGTGTTTCGGCGTTTTTTTGTGTCATTTAAAAACTTAAAATTCTCTTTACAGTGTAATTTTTATAAAGAAAGAAAACATTGCGATCTGGCCAACATCGAAATTACAAATTATTGTAAGTAATTTTTAAAACATACATCTTTTATTACGGTTTCAATATCCAGTTTGTCCGAAAGCTTTCAGGTAGCTCACAATCTCCCTAAATTCTTTTAAAATCGCGCGATTTTTTATTGTAACTTTCGATATATATGGAAGTATATTACAAAAAAAGAAACAATAAAAACGGAAATAATACGGTTTGTAGGTATCTTTTATAGCTTCGAGAAGCTGTTTTTTAGAATGGCTTTACGCCATAAGAATTCCACTACTGAGTCCGCAAAATGTGATCGGTTGTTATAATATTCTCTGGAAAAAACCCGTTTTACCACTCTCCACTGAGATTCTATTCTCTGGGTGAGGGTCCCATCTGGCGCCACAAACGGGTTGTCCGGATCGCTGTGGTTTACCTTCTGGTGCTCATACCCGAAATCCGGCAGGCAATCGTACGCCCTCCAAAAGTCGGTACGTATGGTAGACCTCTCCACTACGTGCTTTTGAATTAGAGGTATGAGCACCTCAGCAGACCGCGCGTTTTCCGGACACACCGCCAAGCGAAGATCTTCGCTGCCGTCTTCAATCATGCCAAGGACCCAGTGACCCTCAACTCTCCTCCCTAAAAAAATAAAAGCAAATAAAATGAAAATTGAAAGTATTTAATAAAAATAATCCAACTATTTAAATTAATATTACCTTTATTAAAGTTTCTTTTTCCAAATTTACTTTCGTCTATTTGGACAACTTTTCCCGGACCGCCAATTTTGCCTGCACTTTGCTGCTGGTCTAGCTGTTACAAAACTATTGTCTCGCGACAATAGCTGTTCCAGTCAGTGATTGTTCGACTCGATAAGGGACCTCCAACATAGTTTTCGAGCCGCACCGTATGGTGGCTGAAGCGTTGCGCAAAACAATATGTCATATAAAATATATGCGGCAGCGATACATAGGCATTTTCGAACTTGGTCCAGGAAACCGATTTGGTGCGGCATTTCCCCCTCCGGCAAGAAAAACTGCCCAGCTCAGAGTTGCCTTTATTGAGGACAGACATTGGCGTCCTATGCGTCGAGCATAGTTTGCTACGCAAAAGCAGGCCGTTCTCCTCAGAAAATGCAATACATTCCGCAACGGTGCTAAGCCTGTCCCCAAGTTTGCGCAAATTCCACATGGCCCGATACTCTTCTGAGGTAAGCAGCTTAGGTCTTGCTGCCCCTGCGCTTGTCGACGGCTCATCAGAATCTGTAAAAATAATAATATGGAATATATTGAAATAAATGCAAGGAAAAGAAAACTTACCATACTCCGTATCACTCATCTCAAGAAATTTAATTATATTTCTTAGTATAAAATATATAAAAACACTGAAAAGACGCGAAAAAACTCAATTCTAGCTTCTTCATGGGAAAAAAGAAGATGATAATAAAACAAATACCGTTAGAACACGGTTGCCGTATAAATATGACAATTTTACGCACAACTCTTTTTAGTGTTGGGCGCGTTTTAATAAAATCCCTTAATAGTGGCTAATACGGTTTATAGGTGTATTTTATAGCGTCGAGGAGTATGGCAACACACATTTGCTCTTACTGTCGGCCATTGTTATTTCTGTTTGTTTGTGAAAAGTGCTGAGACGTGTGAACGAATTTCCAAGTTTCATGGCGAAATTCCATATACTTTCGCTGAAATCTCGATTGGTTCCGTTTTGGAAAGCCAACCCCTTGGTTTTTAAGATATTTTATTGGTATTTACAAGATATTTTATTCATTTTAAAAGAGGAAAATTTGGATGTCCCCCAAAATATCAAAGCATTTATTGGCAACACGGAGAAAGTGATTTTAAGAAATGTGCCTCCGGGCTGTTATTTTCATTATGGTGTTAAAAGGCAGTTAGACAAAATAGCCATGGCGAGATAGTTCTTGACTTCAATTGCGATGGATTGCCATTATTCAGAAGTGCATGCAATCAACTCTGGCCAATTTTGATGGAAATTATTACTACGGAAAACGATATCGTATTTTGTGTTGGTGTTTACATTGGCACACAAAAACCAAAATGCGTTGAAGAGTTTTTAGAAGAATTCATTAATGAGATGAGTAACCTCCTGAGCTGTGGATATGCCATTCCAAATAAAGTAATTGATCTTAAAGTAAGAGCGATGCTATGTGACGCTCCAGCTAAACCCTTTGCTTGCGGTAGAGTCGGTCATACATCCGCTCATGTTTGTACAAAATGTACGCAGGTGGCTAAAAAAATCAACGGTTTGCTCAAATATTCCCTTTAAATTCAGTCCCCTTATTTCAGATAACGATTTTCGTAAAAAAATTTGCTTAACTCGTCATCATAAAAAATTCCAAAGTGCCATGACGCCTTTCGAAAAAATTGGTCTTCAAATGATTAGCCAAATAGCAATCGATCCTATGTATAGATTTGGGAATGACCCGAAAATTTATTCTTAGACTGATAAATAATAAGTTGACTCTTAAAATCACTGATGAAAAGAAAAACGAAATTTCAAATCATTTAAGATCAATCAAATCGTGTGTGCCTAGAGAATTTGCGCGTTATGGGGGGGTTAACTCTAAAAGATGTGGTGTATATATTGGTATTACCATGGTCTGATAAATGGAGAGTTCCTATAATTGCAATTTCTATGAGTCGGCGGCCACTGTGGTCTAGAGGTTAGCAGTGCGCGCTGCCATTCCGCAGGGCCTGGCCAGTTTAACCCAACACAATTTCTTTTTTAATAGCGGTCGCACCTCGACAGGCAAGCCTCCGAGTTTCGAATAAAATGAAAAATTTGAAATTGAAGTTATACGAGCGAGAAGAATGACGTCACACTATCTTATTTTAAAATTCGCCTTTAATAATTCTATAAAATAGCCGAGTGTCAGAAAAAATGCGAGAAAGTGGTTGTGTTTAATGCGCTAAGGAATTTTCCCAACTATATTTTAATTTTGTAAGAAAGCGCGATCAATATTTACCCATTTATAACGGTTGGTATGCAAAAAAAAACACATATAACAAAATCACCAAAGCGTCTACTTTCAATTAGTTCTCTTCTTATACATACAAAATTTTTACATGAAATCAACCACAAAGTTAGCAAGGAGAGGTGAACCTTAGCGGTTGTCGTTATGCCTATTCTAGGTATTTATAATTACTTTTTAAATTAATGAGTACATTACCAACTAAAACACTTAATTTATGCTTGCGAACCCAAACCTACAAATTGTTTTATACTTCATGGAAAGTACGAAAAACGGAAGAAAAAGCCAATCAAACGACCTTAAAATGCGTTGCCGTAATAGACATGCCAAAAAAGTTAAGTTATTGACTACCCTTGTTATTGTTACACAGAAATTAGCTTTCCTTTCAGAAGTATAACTTCTTATGGACATATGAAAATAAAAGCGAAAGTAAGTACATTTACAATTAACCGAATGAAAATTACGATGAATCATCATTTTATTGTAACAATTGTATGAAGGCAATGGTATTCGGAAATAGATTTCTACATAGTATATTCACTCAACTTAAATTAATACCATATTCCTCATTTGACAATCGAAAAAAGATATATCCAGTCATGCTTCTATAGAATTAATCTCATTTCATCTAATTTTTGTTATCTTCTTTGAGTGCCATCTCAGGAGAATTGAACTCATTTTTCCTTATTTACATCATCGGGCTTTTCTTTGTGTAAGCTCAGCATCTTAATTGCCTTTAATTAAATAATGGCTTACATCCTGTAGCATAGTGGATTTCGATATAGAAAACATACGTAAGTAAGTGTACACTTTTGTATACTTAAGGGTATGAACTTTCCACATCAGCGTATTAGCGCTTTAGTTATTGTCCCTTAATAAGTCAGTTAAATTTTATTAATTGTGATTTTATTTCATTTCGGTATAATAATGTCATCTGAGTGGGAATCTGCTTGGTAATGTCTTATGGAGATTAGCCACACCTCCTCATTTGACTTCTTTTTTGTGATTAAGCGGATTAGAACCATGGCCAAGGCTCTACCCACATAGCTTAGTTCGCCCCATGCAAACTGTGGTTGATTCTTCTCATTTTTCATTGTCAACCCAACCACAATAAAAAGCATAGTTGTAATACATATTTAATTTCATAAACAGATTCTGGTGTACACTTTTAAGTTTCTAGCTGGCTATAGCCAATTAACGAATACAGTATGTAATTTAATTTGAATCACTAAAAAAGAGGTAGGAGGCGATCAGATACGCGAACGAATACACTGTGCAATAATTTTAGGGTTATGAAATCTAACGGGGAAGCGACCAACACAGGTCGATAGTACTGGAGTATGGTAACAAAACTTTAATATCGTTTTGAAAAGTTAGGTCGCTTTTAAAAGCTATAGCCGCTAAAACTTGAACTGTGTCAGTTATCAATTCGTCGTAACAATTTTTAAGTATTTACCGCATAACTTTGGACTACGTTAAGCGATTTACTTATATAATTCTCGAAACACGTAAACTGAATTTTGGCTCATAGATTACGGCCCTGTATACCGTTTTTCTAGATAAGGTCATTTACGCAAGATATTTTCATTTTAAATTTGTATTAGGGCTATTCGCGATTCGGTGCATAAGAGCTGACAAATTTATGCAATTGCAGAAATATGCCATGGATTGTGAGCGACCTTTATTAAACTGTCATGGCAAAGCTTTTGCAAAACAATTTTTGTGCATCAGCTTTGGTTTTGTTTATGAATGCAATGCATAGCATTTTTATGCTATGGATTTTCGGTATTGCAAATTTGCCAAGCCATGACAAATGCAAATACGTGTATTTTGTTTGTGTATTGCAAATAATTTGCAATACAAATTTGCAATGCAATGATGCTAGGCCATTTGCACCAGATCGCGAATCGTCCTATTGTGAATGAAAAATGGCAAACTTTAACAGCGGGAAAAAATTAAATAAAAATCAAATGAAAATGCATAATAATCTATTTTTTAGGAAATATGACTAGGAAGAAATGATACTCAAACGCTAAGTTTGAACTGTTAATGAAATGAAATATATGTATATTTCTGTGGAAATTATTACGCATTTTCATTTGACGACTTACACCGTTATTTATCGATCAATATTTTTCGTTGGTAGCTTGATGTTTTTGTAAAAGAACGGGCTTTAATAGTTGATTTCCACCAAGCCTTAACTGCAGTTTATACCTATTGGGAAAAAGTATATTACAACTAGAGGGGGGTAATTCCACCTATTAAACAAAAGGAAAAAAGCAAAATTTAAGAAATAAACCTTGCCGATCACCCCATGTTGGAATTCTTGGAACTTATCTGAACTCTTAACTGCAGTTAGGCCTTTGGTAGAAATAGGCTATAACACAGATCTGAAAAATTTATTTTTTTTCCCCCTCTTAAAGTTTGCATATTTTGTATTCACAATGCAAGGTTAGGTCAGGTTAGGTAAGGTGGCAGACCCGTGTAACCGAAGCTCACTTAGACAATGTAAGATTGTCCTTTGTGATACCACAATTTGGAACGTGTGAATTTGAATTTGAATTTGTTCCAAATTCACAATACAAACTTAAAATGAAAATGTCTTGCGAAAATGACCGTAATCCAAAACCCAAAATTTAGTTATTCTCTTTACAGTGTAATTTTTATAAAGAAAGAAAACGTTGCGATCTGGCCAACATCGAAATTATAAATTATTGTAAGTAATTTTTAAAACACACATCTTTTATAACGGTTTCAATATCCAGTTTGTCCGAAAGCTATCAGGTAGCTCACAATCTCCCTAAATTCTTTTAAAAATACAAGAATTTGAGATATACAAATTTTCTATATTAAGGCAACAATATGAGCATTCAACAGGAACTTCGTAAATTTTGGCCCTACCTAGGAAAATGTTTACTTTTTTCAAAGATTTTTTTTTTATTACAAAAGAGAAACACTTTAATGTTTTACTTCAGAATTAACCGATGTTTTGAAAGGTGTATTTTACATATTTAAATAGTATTTATATACATTAGAACAATAAAGTGTATGCAGAGTTTTTTGCAATACAAACGTTTTTTTTTTGCCAAATCTATATTTCAGTTTTGTAGCCAATTGAATCTTAGTATAACGAAGCGAAATTTTTAAGATGCTGGAGCTTGCTCATGTTTTCATGCAACGTATGTAAGTAGTATTCCCGAATTTTTTTTTATGTGGAAGAAAAGTGCAAGAAAAAAATTGCCAAAGTCAACGGTAATCCTAGTTTCTTTAAACTTGCACTTGGTCATACTAAAATCTACTGGGCTACAAAACTGCATACCTAAGTTTTTTCTATAGAGGGCTGCGCTTTAACATTTCAGATTTTTTAGGGCACACCGCAGATCAATAAATATCAATTGAGGAGAAATCTAATGTCGGTTCTAGAATTTTTTGGATCGATTCACGGACTGATTCGAAACTAAAAAAATTGTAGCTAGGCTAGAGTCATGATTCAATAATACAAGGTTCGATAAACTGACAGTTGTCTCTCTCGCACCGCTCCCTTAGCAGTGGACCCGCGTTGCTTCTTTGCACATTTACATGGAAACAGTGTAGCTTTGGTGTGAAATAGAAGTATGAGCGTTTGTGCAATATGTTTATTTGTATATGCATATGAAGCATATTTAACTGATGAAAACATAAACTGTTTTTAAATTGGATGTTTACATCAATGTCATAGTAGTCTTATTTTAATTTATTTAATTAGTTTTTATACAGCTGAATAGCACATAAATTACGTACTTCACATAGATACATCAATATTACGTTCAACATTCCGTTTAAAATGCCAGATTTCCTGCAAATACATTAGAATTTACAAAAGGAATTTCACTACTAATTGCCTACTTTGCGTACTGTTCTACTACCATTTTCGCACCAAGTGATTTCATTCCTCCCCTTTTCTCCGTCCTTCGTAAATGCAACCTTTTGTAAGGGAGTGTCAAACCGCAGCTGTCAATAATTATCTAACCTTGTATTATTGAATCATGGGCTAGAGTAATCGATCTTCGATTTAATTTATTTAAAAACGGCATCTCTGGATTTCGATACTGATATGTTCACCTTTAACAATGCATACATAACACAAATCGCTCATTTATCAAGTATCCGCATTAGAGCAAAAACGAGTTTGTATTTTGTTGTTGAGTTTATACTCTTAAATGTCAAAATGGTCAACAAAGTCTGTCAATCCAGAGTAAAATGTAAACTAAAAAACTACCACTTCGAATGAAAAAAATCAAAATTGCAACCTGTTCAATGTGGTAACTCAAAAATCGATATTGTTCAGTAACGCGTCAAAAGTTAAGGTTTCAAAACAGAGGTGCATATTCCCTACCCACACGGAAACTATACAAGATTTTAGTTTTGCATCATTAGCTCAAAAATTAGTAGATGAATGGTACGTAATTGTAATAATACTTTTTTGCAACAAAACTTGCGCGCTAAGTTTTCAGAGTTTCTAAAAGTTTATTAATTTTAATTTCAAGAAGAAAGTCTAAAATAATACCTGCAATTGTAAATTTTTCCTTTGAATACTTTCTTTCATGCATCCATTAGAAAGAAATTTTTCGAATTATCTGTATGCATTTCTCAAACAGTGTTAAACACGAATTTATCAAACTATTTTCGTTAAACTATTTACTTCCTCGAATTCACTTCTCACTGAATTATTCACATATTAAATTACATACAAATTTTGATAAGTTGATTTGTTTTTAAATTTGTGTAACTATTTTTTCTAATTGCACATTTCTTATACATACATATGTAGATATATATGTACATATGTATATTTTTAGTTTCAATCACATGTGAAACACGTTATATTTTAATATAATTTTATATTTTCACTTTCGCGGCACAAGTGTCGGATTTCCGTTCTAAGCAGCAATCTTGTCAGCGATATTTTAATTTATGTGACATAAATGTTTTACCGTTAACTAGTCGTTGCACATCCGCTCAGCAATACAAATGAAAAATAACTAAGTAATGCACTACAATAACATTAAAGCTATGAACCATGATTGCTACAGTTTCCGTTGGGACGAAATGGATTCCACAAGCGATTAAAGATAAGAGCGCCGAATGGCATCTGCGCTGTTAAGGTATTGTCCTTGAGTGAAGTGCCCGAGTAGGTATGCAATTATCACCATATTTTGAAATTTAGCCTGGTGGTGAATTTTGATTGAGGCACATTTGAGCGTTTAGTTAAATAACTCAAACTATTTTGCTATCCACTTACTGAGCCGTCTATCGCTGCAATTGAGTCGGACTCATATTTAAACTCAAATGCTTTCATGTGCTATTACTTCCAAGTAATAAACAAATATGTGTTTAATTTATTGTAACATAAGCAGGCCGTAAATTAAACTGACTTAGCCTAAAAGCACATTACATCTTTCAATGCATTTCATTTTGTTTTATGGCAAAAAAGTCCATAGCCTAGTATCAGCCACCACGGGTTGAGCGATGGAGAGAATTGGTCTAAATTTTAGTGAAAAATATTATTTAATATTAACTTTCCTACGTACTTGTGCAATAAGAAATTCAAGCGCGATTGAAATGTATTAATCGCGGTCGCTACCTGTTGGTATGTGGATGCTGTAAACAACGTGGAATACGGGGCTAAACATACATGATTTCCACTACACGTGGACTCCTACGCCTATGTACAATATTGTCTCTTGATATTAAGCGCATGCGCATTTTTATTCCTTCTCCGGCAATTTTTATGAATGAAATAATACTTAACCTGTATTGTGTTGTGCAGTTATTATACAATTTACAGCTATTAGGCAACTCACTATTATCTTCCAATTGCCCCACCTTGCGTCCCACAGTGGTTCGGATCGCAAATCTAGCTGGACGAAACTATTTAAACAAATACTCGTTGATGGATCTTTACACCACTTCTTACCTAAGGGATTTTTGGGTCGCTGATTACGAATCTGAAGTCACTTATCAAAAATCGGTAGATTTCTATGAAACTGGGTATCTAGGGGTTTTCTGGGTCGCTGATTACATATCTAAAGTCATTTACCAAAAATTCAAAATGGCGGATCCAATATGGCGGACGAAAATAAAAAAAATCGGTAGATTTCTATGAAACTGGGTATCTGGGGGTTTTCTGGGTCGCTGATTACATATATAAAGTAATTTAAAAAAATTCAAAATGGCGGATCCAATATGGCGGACGGAAATTAAAGAAAAAACGGTAGATTTCTATGTAACTGGGTATCTGGGGGTTTTCTGGGTTGCTGATTACAAATCTAAAGTCATTTAATTATTTACTTTATTTACTTCGGAACGAGCATTTTCATCAGATATTTCTTTCAATTTACTAATCACATAATCACGGACTCCTTGTTGTCTTTTAGAAGTTTCAGCAACACTTCTCCAAGTGTCAAACAACTCACTTCTTAAGATTTTATTTACCATGACTAAAATTTAAGATCACAGCAAGAAACACAAATAAATTTCAGAAAACATTTTATAACAGCGCTTAAAGATTTGTATGCTGTTGTATAATTTTTTAATTTCAGAAAGCAGAAAATTCGCGAGTTACTATTTTTTTTCAACTCTTACATAACCAAAATTTTTATAACTCCAAGTATTTTTCTGTTTTAACACTCAACCTCTGTCTGTGAGTGCAATTAGCAATCTTTTAAGTTAAATTTCAGCTTTTAAAATAGAGTTCTCAAATAGGCGGCGTTGACTTACCTTTTTTTGTTTGTTTTCATATGTTAATGCTTTAATAATTGCAATTTCTATTTGAATGTATTGTCAGGAATGTATTCCAAGTACCATTAAGTATTTTAAAAACAAAAAAAATTTGACTTTCGTCCAGCTGGATCTGCTATCCGAACCACTGTGCGTCCTTCTTTTAAATGTTTTGGTAGTAGTACTAAATGCTACAAGTCTGATCTAAATATATTACAGCGACCCTCCGTTCTATGTGATATACAGCACAGTAGGTACTGTATTTGAAAACACTGTCCTGATAATTTTATTCTTCAAATGGAAACATACCTGAATTTTTACATATGTACATTAGACTGTACCACATAAAACGACTACTTTTTTCATTCGGTCCCATATGGAAATTTCATTGTCTGACAAAAAAATAAATCGTTGTGGCAAAATCTCAGCCCCGTATCATAATTTTTATTAAGCGCTCGCAAAAATAAGAACTTTTAATGGAACACATTTTCTTCCGCTACTTTTTTTATTACTTTACGAAACTTTAATATAACAATTTAGTTTTAGTATAATAAGTGCAAGTTTGAAGTTGAGTTGCCACATGGGTTTTTCATTTGTTATAGATATTTAATCGTTTAATAGAAACTACAGCGGAAACAAATTTTTTTAATTAAAATTTTATATTTTACCGAGCGCTAACTGAAAAATTAAGAAATAGGGCTGAAAGTTGCCCAAATAATTTTTTTGCGACAGACAACGAAATTTCCATATGTGAAAATTCTCAATTATGAGTTTTAAATGGTTTATCAACTATATAAACTCTACCATTGCCAAATAACCGATGAGGGTTCATATCTCTCTTACCGAGTTTTAGAATAGCCGTCATCGATTCGCCACTTATCGCTCGATATGTTTGAGTTCCGGTCGCTTAAAGAAGAATTTTGTATGTGAAAGCAACAACAAAGGTAGCTAGCACGGATAGACGATAGCGAGTTTGGTTGTACCTCATTGAGTTCGTTCGTTTCGCCACTCGTTAACTGTTGGCGAATCGATGACGGCTAATATAATAGGTACATACATACTTACATATGTATGCATTTAAAAATCATTTTCTTAGTCTAATAAAAACTTAAGAACGAAAGGACCGATTTGGATGGTTTCTTTTTTTGTTTGGTTCATCTCAGATAAGGGTTGGCATTTGAAAAGCCCCCAAACAAATATTTATATTTAGGTGACTTATTTCCAAGGTTCTCTTTTTAGGATTACCATTAGTTGCCTTCTGATCCAATGATCTGAACTAAATGAAATTAGTATGGAACCACCCTTGAGGTTCCATCTTCCTGATAAAAAATGAATTTTTAAAAACGGTTCCCGCGGTCCAAAGCTATCCGGTAACATACACAAAAAATATTCCGACGAATTCATAACTTCCTCCCTTTTGTGAAGTATTTAGGTGAAAAACAAATGTAAGTGAATATATAAATACCCTGCAGGGAGTGACGTGTGATTATACCTAACTCTAGTCTGTTTATGCGACTGCTAGTGCTAACTATTAACTGTATATTTTGTTCGAAAAAAGCTTAGTGGGCCGATGGCCGCAAAAAAGTCAGACCTGAATACCTCTGCATTACATGTCAACTAACTTTCTACAAATCAACTTTTCACTCTACACACAGTTAGCGATATGAAAGCCCACACTACACTATAACTTAGTCCTCCAAAAATTATTAACATGATTACTTTTTTCAGAAATATACTATTGTTACCCTGCAGAAATGCTGTTGAACAGTGTTGTAATACAGATAACTTTTATTAATTATTTAATTTGTATGAAATAAATTATAAAATAATTGTTTTTGATCTCAATCACTTTCTCTTTGCACAAAATAAATATTTATGTATAGCAAATAAAATACGTACATAAAAATTCTGTAGACTTTTTAAAAAACCGCTTATTGAGGTTTGCACTATTTATTTCATGTATTTTGGGAGGCCATCCAAGAAAACCATGTTTTAAAACTTAAGGCTTTTCTTAAAAAGATTAAGTACCATTCGTCTAAAATCAAAAATGATAGTCACATAAGCTATTTTGAATAAAATTCATAGACGTGTGATAGCGTTTTTTTACAAATAATTCTATTATAGGTACAAATATCGATAAAAGTAGTTATCCATACTTTTGGCCCGTACTTAGTAGGTATCGATACTTTCTTTTGATGCTACTTCCCACTCTAAGTACAGTACAGGTAGGTATCGAGGTTTGATGCTCTCAATTATTTTATTGTTACAATAATAATAATTTAACGTACGAAACCTTCATTCAATTCCATAATTAACAAGTAAGAAAGTCTAAGTTCGGGCGGAGCCGAATATTAAATACCCGGCGCACGTATTAAGTATGTTTTTCACCTTACCGAAAGCTACCGCTACATGGTAAGCCGGGGCGTATCAAATTAATAAATTAGAGTCCTTAGATTTCGAAATTTTGAAGTTTCAAGCAGTTCTGAAATTTACCGTTATATGAAAAGCGGCCTCAATTTTAGTCCGCTTTCAATAATTTTGCTTTTATGTGGCAAGCACAATAACCACACCGAGTTTGGTACAAATTGGTAGAACGGCTACCGAGATACATATATGTGACCATAAGTGGGCGGTGCCACGCCCATTTTCCAAAATTTTATCACAAACGTATTTCTTGGTTAAGAATTGTTGCAAGCGTCAATTTTGAATAAATTAGCTTTAATATTTACTGATTTATCGAAGATTCCGTATTTCTCTAAACTATCCTTATATGGACTGTGGGCGTGGTTATTGTCCGATTCAAAATTTTCGGCCGTTTGGTATGCTGTACCAAGCCCAACAACTGGGCCAAATTTGGATGAAATCGCTGCAGCGCTTGCCAAGATATACACATGTAACCATAAGTGGGCGCCCATTTTCTGAAAATTTATAATATTCTTATTTTTCGTCCAAAAATTATTGTAAATATCAATTTTGAGTGAATAATCTCCAGTAGTTACTAAAATATCGCAATTTTCTTATTTCTGATAATTACCGTTATATGGGAAGTGGGCGTGGTTATTGTCCGATTTTAAAAAGTTTCGGCCGTTAGGTATGTTGTGCGAAGGCCAACAACTGTGCCAAGTTTGGAAGAAATTGGTGCAGCGGTTACCAAGATATACACATGTAACCATAAGTGGGCGTGGCTACGCCCATTTTCCGAAAATTTATAATATTCTTATTTGTCGTCCAAAAATTATTGTAAATATCACTTTTGAGTGAATAATCTCCAGTAGCTACTAAAATATCGCAGTTTTCGTATTTCTGAAAATTACCGTTATATGGGAAGTGGGCGTGGTTATAGTCCGATTTCGCCCATTTTCAATAGCAACTTACCTTGGATAAATGGAAACCTACATACCAAATTTCGTTGAGATATCTCAATTTTTGCTCGAGTTATCGTGTACACGGACGGACAGATAGACGGACGGACAGACAGACATGGCTTAATCGATTTCTCTTTTCATTCTGATCATTTATGTATACATTTGTCTATATCTATCTCGATTCGTTTTGGCTGTTACAAACAACCGTTATGTGAACAAAATTAATATACCCTTGTGCACAAGTGCGCTCGGGTATAAAAATTAAATTTAAAATCTTTTTGAAAAGGCGCACAGCTGGAGCTTAAGTCAATTGCAAGCACACGCACTGCAGGCTAATAAAAGCGCGTGCAATTTGCCCTAAGCAAACAACCGCGAATGTGTGAACAAAAGCAAAAGCCGCCAACAGCATGAAATAGTTGGAAAACACAGCGGGTTATTAAAATATTGAAAACAAACAGTTTCCTGTTTTTTTTTTACAGTATTCCATTCGATTACTTATGTACATCGTAAATGTAGCAAACACATACATTAGACCGTATCACGGAATATGGGCCGAAAAAAGTTCGATTTGTTCTAGGATTTTATTAATTTATTCAATCAGTACGCTACTGTCCTGGTTTTTCAAAATTCGTACTGATTTGTACTTGTAATTGTGAGCATACAGCTTGATACTCGGTAACTCGGTGTTCGGTAATTTTTCCCCATATATTTTGTTTGTGGAATATTATTTTACCCAAACAAAATACTTTAGAGAGGTTCCATGGAAAATTGAAAAAATTGGGGAATTTCTTTATAAAACTTACATACATTCGTAAAAATCTTGAATCAACCAAAATATAACAAATTAAAGCTTTAAATGCATTTTTATTACCTTTTTACGTTATGAAATCAAGTTCTAAGTACATTTTTTGCGTGAGTTTAAACTAGGTTATGTTGAAAGTCGAAAGCTATGTTGATGTTTAAATTGTGTTTCGGGTTTGTTACATAATGTTAGAACTTCATTACAAATGTTTACCACAATTTAGTTTCCACATACATAGTTAGATACGAATAATTCAACAGTGAAGCATGTTCCACCCGTGAGTGCCACGGATGGGACAGTTTCCAGAGGTAGGTTTAGAGGGCTGATAAGCTTTATTTGCTTTATTTGAGGTGGACGCAGGGGTGGAGGGGGAGCGCGACCTCGCCCATTACTTATGTATATACCCTTGTGGTCAGCTGATTAAGTTATGTGACATTTTGACCAGTTTTGTTTTTTTCTTTTGTTTATTTAATGTTTATAGGTTTTTTTTATTGTATAAGTCTAGCACATTACATAACCAGAACCACATAAATCCACATTTCAAACTTTGTACGAAAATTATAAAAATTCAACAAACTTTAACAATTACACCCAAAAATTTATAACCTTTTGTTCAGAATTTTTAGAAAAATTCTAGGTATGCAGTTTTATAGCCCATTAAATTTGTGTAGGTAAAAGTAAAGTTTTCAAGACGCTAGGAAATCGTGTTAATTTTTAATATTTTTTTTGGCTGATGGTACTGGGCATTTTTTTCTATATAAAAGGCACTATCCTAAGATAAAACCTTAGCGAATTGAACTCCTACTTGGTTTCTTATATTTTTTAATAACTAATCTTTAATATGGACCACACTAATGCTTCTTTTCATATAAGAATTCGTACGTTCCCACCCGTGACAAACGTTGTCCCACCCGTGACGGAGGAATGTCGGATTTTTTATAATAAAGCCATAATTTACGTTGCAGGTTTTGCTTTTTTTGTATTCGTGGTTCTTTGTTTTATTAGGAGCGTTCCTTATCTCCCATAAATAGTCAGAAAAAGTCCGAAGTAGTCAGATTTAGTCCAAAAAGCGTTCCTTAACTCGGAAATGACAGCAAAAATGAGAGAGCAACAGTCAGTGAGAGTGACTCTCATCAGTCCGAAGTAGTCAGATTTAGTCAGAAGAATTTTTTCTGGCAAAATCCTGAAAAGTGTCAAACTCAACTGAATTTAACGGAAATTAAAGAATACGCTAAAAGTGAGAATAATCTAAGAAGTAAAAGAAATGAATTGAGATTGGAAGGAGGCAAAAAATAATTGATATAGCAAGTGTTTATTGTGCTTGTGCTTGTGTGAATGTGTTTTGTACATACATTTCTGTTCTTATTTGACGTTAGTTTTGTTGTTGCCATTCTTTGGACTAAAAATTTGGTTTTTTGCGTTCCTTTACTTTTCCTGTTATTCTCTTTTAGTGAGCGCATTTTGCTTACGCTCTGGCATTTTGAACCTTTCCAAATTTTAGTCCAAAAAGATAAGGAATGAACCTATTATAAGACATCAAGTTCCCACAGAAAAGTGAAATGAATTCGCAGAGTTTCGTAAAATATATTTGCTCCAAAAGGCAGGTTCTTTTTTTTGTCCCACCCGTGACAGAATAAATAACTCAGATTTTTTCCATATAAAAGTAAGCTGGAATTTTACCGTATTTTGTAATAATAATAATAATAGATTGGCGCTTACACATATGTTAGTGTTTGGCCGAGCTTCTCCTCCAACTTGTGGCGTGCGCCTTGATATTGTCACACAAAGCGTAATAACTCATATAATAGTCAATTGGGTGTAACTTTATCCAAACGTAGAATTATTGAGAACCTTATACTTAAAATTTAAAGAAGAAAGAAAATTTTTTCTGCACAAATGTCTCACCCGCGACGGTGGAATCGCCCTTTAGGATTCATTTAAAGTTATTACATAACGTTCGAACTTGCTTGAACTGTACTGTAAAAAGTAGGTAATTATAGTTGGCATGGTTCAGATAATGTTTGATATGCGCAAGAAATTAATACAACAACAAGTAATTTTTAGGAAAAAAAACCCAACTTCAACTCTCATATAAAAAAAAAATATATATATACTAGCTTATACCCGCGGGTTTCACCCCGCGCTTTTATATAAATATGTAATATAATTTAATGATGTTAGATTTTATGTCTGTGCCCATTTCGTTATAGCTCGTTATTTTTTAAGCGAGTTAAGGTATTTAGGCCGTTTAAAACTATGAAATTATAAAATCTCGTCTGCGCGCTAGGCATACGAAAGATATCAATCCCTCTAAGTTTACCTTAAAATGGTTCCAGGTAATATTTCCAACTCAAATTTAGTAACCTAGCCTTGATAAAATACCACTTCTCATTACTGTAGCAAATGCCTCAAGAGAGCTTTAGATTATAAGGCCGAACCCGGCTCTCCCTTTTCCATTAAATGAAATTTTTTCTATCAGTACGGAACTTATAAAATAAATCTAAATAACAAATTTAAAATACTTCCAAAGATTTCCTATCCTTCCAGAGATATGTATTAAGAAATTTTTAGTATGTATGGGAGGCGACATGCGTCCGTTTTAATAGCTCACATTTTTTCCATGAGCAACTGAAACACTTCCAGGGATATGTGGCAAGAAAAAGTCAATTTGTACAGAAAGTGCCACGCCCCTTTTTCTTATAACCCTAATCTTCTTTCATGAGTTTAGAATTGATTTTACATACCCCAGTACCAAGTCCAGTACTCTACCATGAACACCTCTAGAGATATTCCGTATAAAAGTAAATTTTTACGGGAGGTACCATGCCGCCTTTTCGAATAACGCAAATTTTTCTCCATGAGTATGGAATTAATTTTGTATACACATCTCGGTGCCAAGTTCCTGTCCTCTGCAATAAACACCTCCAGAGATATGCAGCATAGAAAAATCAATTTGCATGGGAGTTGCCACACCACCTTTTCCAATAACTCTCATTTTTCTCCATGAGTATGGTATTAGTTACACATACATACATACATATGTATTTCCATACCAAGCTTGAGTGCTTTACCCCAAACATTTGAAGAGATATACATTATGAAACTTTCAGTCATTATGGGAGGTGCTACGCCTCTTTTCCAAAAACGTCCATTATTCTCCGTGAATATGAACATGATTTCACACAGTGTTGGCAAGCTGTTAATCTGATTAACGATTAAAAATTAACGATTAAAATGTTAATCGCGTTTGACGATTAAAATTAATTAGTCGTTATCAACTGCACGATTAATGATAACATTTTTTGAATCGTTAATCGCTGGCTGCGATTACGTTTAAATAATTTAAAACATTAATCGTTAATCCAATTAAAAATAAAATCTGATTAATTTGTCTAGTTTGTCCGAGTTTGAAACCAAACACCAGTTATAGTAATTATTTTGTGTTTTACGTTTATAAAAAGCACATAATTTAAAAAAATTATAATTATTGTTATTAGTAATACATAAACTGGGAACTTTTACAAACCTAGTTTGTAAAACGTTTGTTGGTATATATCTTAATGAAAATGCACACCAAATTGCTTAGATGGATGAGAAAACCCGACTTAGCCATACCGGATTAACTTGCTTTGTGTGCACAGGGAAATTCCAGCATAACTTAATTAATCACCAAACCTACTTGATCAAATTAAGAGTTAATGATTAAAAATTAATTTTTTAATCGCGGTCACGATTAACTGTTTAGCCAGATTAAAATTAATCATGATTAACTGTAATCAGATTGAATTTAATCGAATTAACTAACTGATTAAAACATCAATCGATTAATGCCATCACTGATTTCACATAGATATCACTATACCAAGTTTCAGTTCTCTCCCACAAATACTTCCAGAGATATGTATGTAATATGAGAATTCCAATTTGTATAAGAGGGGCCTTGAGTTATCGGACTTACTTTCAGTCTAAGACCATCCTTCCGAAATCCGTAGTAAGTGTACTCAATTTCGTTCTGATCGGAAAAACGGTTCGGTTCCAGGTCATAAACCATCTTTGAGCAAAATTTCATTTTCAAACAGGTGGCAATTCTTAAGAAGGTAGCCTAATTTCCAGTCTAGGTCATAAGCTATCTGTGTGCAAAGTTTCATGCAAATCAGTTCAGTCATTTATGCGTATTAATTTAATTAAACTTTCCTAATACGTGATAACTCTTAAAATAGTAGCCTATTTTCCAACATAGGTCATAAGCTATCTCTGTGCGAAATGCCATGCAAATCTGTTCAGTCGTTTCCGCGTATTAATTTAATTCAAACTTTTTTAACAGGTGGCAACTCTCCCAAAAAATTAGCCTATTTTCCACTGTAGGTCATAAGCTATCTGCTTGCAAAATTTCATGCAAATCCGTTCAGACTTTTCCGCTTCATAATTTAATTAAACTTTTTTAGCAGGTGGTAACTCTTAAAAAAAGTAGCCTATTTTTCAACCTAGCTCATAAGCTATCTGTGTGAAAACTTCCATGCAAATCAGTTCACTCATTTCCGCGTATTAATTAAATTAAACATTTCTAACAGGTGGCAACTCTTAAAAAAATTAGCCTACTTTCTAACCTAGGTCATAATCTATCTGTGTGCAAAATTTCATGCAAATCCGTTTAGTCGTTTCCGCGTATTAATTTAATTAAACTTCTTTAACAGGTGGCAACTCTTCCAAAAAATTAGCCTATTTTCTACTGTAGGTCATAAGCTATCTTCTTGCAAAATTTCATGCAAATCCATTGAGTCGTTTCCACGTATTAATTGTATGAAACTTTTTTAACAGGTGGCAACTCTTAAGAAAAGTAGCCTATTTTCCACTGTAGGTCATAAGCTATCTGTGTGCAAATTTTCATGCAAATCCATTCAGTCGTTCCCGCATATTAAATAAATTAAACTTTTTTAACATAAAAAATAGCCTATTAACCAATCTGGCCCATAAGCTATCTGCGTACAAAACTTCATGCAAATCCGTTCAGTCGTTTTCGCGTGATGATTTCCCAAACATCCAAACATACAAACTTTCACATTTATAATATTAGTAAGATAAGATTAGTAAGATATATCACATGATCCACTGATCAGATCCTAACCAGATTAGTATGGGACCAACTCTGAGACACTACCGAATTATCGAAATCGGTTGACGTGGTCCACAGTTACATATCTACATACATAAAAAAAAACAAGTAATTTTTAGCACAAAAAAACCGACTTCAACTCTCATATACAAAAAATATATATATATATATAT
>NW_023458556.1:64925144-64927906 GCF_013731165.1 Rhagoletis pomonella
TCGACAGGCAAGCCTCCGAGTTTCGAATAAAATGAAAAATTTGAAATGGAAGTTATACGAGCGAGAAGAATGACGTCACACTATCTTATTTTAAAATTCGCCTTTAATATTTCTATAAGATAGCCGAGTGTCAGAAAAAATGCGAGAAAGTGGTTTTGTTTAATGCGCTAAGGAATTTTCCCAACTATATTTTAATTTTGTAAGAAAGCGCGATCAATATTTGACCAATTAATACAGTTGGTATGCAAAAAAAAACACATATAATAAAATCACCAAAGCGTCTACTTTCAATTAGTTCTCTTCTTATACATACAAAATTTGTACATGAAATCAACCACAAAGTTAGCAAGGAGAGGTGAACGTTAGCGGTTGTCGTTATGCCTATTCTAGGTATTTATAATTACTTTTTAAATTAATGAGTACATTACCAACTAAAAACACTTAATTTATGCTTGCGAACCCAAACCTACAAATTGTTTTATACTTTATGGAAAGTACGAAAAACGGAAGAAAAAGCCAAGCAATTTTTCTCCTTTTTTACGACCTTAAAATGCGTTGCCGTAATAGACATGCCAAAAAAGTTAAGTTACTGACTACCCTTGTTATTGTTACACAGAAATTAGCTTTCCTTTCAGAAGTATAACTTCTTATGGACATATGAAAATAAAAGCGAAAGTAAGTACATTTACAATTAACAGAATGAAAATTACGATGAATCATCATTTTATTGTAACAATTGTATGAAGGCAATGGTATTCGGAAATAGATTTCTACATAGTATATTCAATCAACTTAAATTAATACCATATTCCTCATTTGACAATCCAGTCATGCTTCTATAGAATTAATCTCATTTCATCAAATTTTTGTTATCTTCTTTGAGTGCCATCTCAGGAGAATTGAACTCATTTTCCTTATTTACATCATCGGGCTTTTCTTTGTGTAAGCTCAGCATCTTAATTGCCTTTAATTAAATAATAGCTTACATCCTGTAGCATAGTGGATTTCAATATAGAAAACATACGTAAGTAAGTGTACGCTTTTGTATACTTAAGGGTATGAACTTTCCACATCAGCGTATTAGCGCTTTAGTTATTGTCCCTTAATAAGTCAGTTAAATTTTATTAATTGTGATTTTATTTGATTTCGGTATAATAATGTCATCTGAGTGGGAATCTGCTTGGTAATGTCTTATGGAGATTAGCCACACCTCCTCATTTGACTTCTTTTTTGTGATTAAGCGGATTAGAACCATGGCCAACGCTCTACCCACATAGCTTAGTTCGTCCCATGCAAACTGTGGTTGATTCTTCTCATTTTTCATTGTCAACCCAACCACAATAAAAAGGATAGTTGTAATACATATTTAATTTCATAAACAGATTCTGGTGTACACTTTTAAGTTTCTAGCTGGCTATAGCCAATTAACGAATACAGTATGTAATTTAATTTGAATCACTAAAAAGAGGTAGGAGGCGATCAGATACGCAAACGAATACACTGTGCAATAATTTTAGGGTTATGAAATCTAACGGGGAAGCGACCAACACAGGTCGATAGTACTGGAGTATGGTAACAAAACTTTAATATCGTTTTGAAAAGTTAGGTCGCTTTTAAAAGCTTTAGCCGCTAAAACTTGAACTGTGTCAGTTATCAATTCGTCGTAACAATTTTTAAGTATTTACCGCATAACTTTGGAATACGTTAACCGATTTACTTATATAATTCTCGAAACACGTAAACTGAATTTTGGCTCATAGATTACGGCCCTGTATACCGTTTTTCTAGATAAGGTCATTTACGCAAGATATTTTCATTTTAAATTTGTATTGTGAATGAAAAATGGCAAACTTTAACAGCGGGAAAAAATTAAAAATAAATAAAAATCAAATGAAAATGCATAATAATCTATTTTTTAGGAAATATGACTAGGAAGAAATGATACTCAGACGCTAAGTTTGAACTGTTAATGAAATGAAATATATGTATATTTCTGTGGAAATTATTACGCATTTTCATTTGACGACTTACACCGTTATTTATCGATCAATATTTTTCGTTGGTAGCTTGATGTTTTTGTAAAAGAACGGGCTTTAATAGTTGATTTCCACCAAGCCTTAACTGCAGTTTATACCTATTGGGAAAAAGTATATTACAACCAGAGGGGGTAATTCCACCTATTAAGTAGAAGCAAACAAAAGGAAAAAAGCAAAATTTAAGAAATAAACCTTGCCGATCACCCCATGTTGGAGTTCTTGGAACTTATCTGAACTCTTAACTGCAGTTAGGCCTTTGGTAGAAATAGGCTATAACACAGATCTAAAGAATAAAAAAAAAATTTTTATTTTTTTTCCCCTCTTAAAGTTTGCATATTATTACATTACAACGCTTTTATCAACTTGCAATGTTGTGTGTCCAGAAACTTTCAATGTTGTGGATCCAGAAACTTTCAATGTTGTGTGTCCGACACCATAAAACTTTAGCTTTGAAAAGTTCCTATAAAAAAGCATAGTGCATAGGGCGACATCTGTAGTGAATAGGGCGAGGTAGATGACATCTAGATGTCGCCCTATGTACTACGTTTGCTACAACGGAAATAGACGACACGCCATTTCTTTAAATAAAATTAATTGGTGCTCGTTTGTATGTACATACACATGTAAATGCATGTGTGTGTACCTTTCTATTAATATCGTTGAATTATTTTAATATCTCTTGCAAAATTTTATTCAGACAGGACTAAAAAGTAGAAAATAAATAAT
>NW_023458556.1:64928006-64929214 GCF_013731165.1 Rhagoletis pomonella
ACTATCCTAAGATAAAACCTTAGCGAATTGAACTCCTACTTGGTTTCATATATTTTTTAATAACTAATCTTTAATATGGACCACACTAATAGCTTCTTTTCATATAAAAATTCGTACGTTCCCACCCGTGACAAACGTTTTTTTTATAATAAAGCCATAATTTTTGTTGCAGGTTTTGCTTTTTTTGTATTCGTGGTTCTTTGTTTTATTATAAGACATCAAGTTCCCACAGAAAAGTGAAATGAATACGCAGAGTTTCGTAAAATATATTTGCTCCAAAAGGCAGCTCTTTTTTTGTCCCACCCGTGACAGAATAAATAACTCAGATTTTTTCCATATAAAAGTAAGCTGGAATTTTTTCCGTATTTTGTAATAACTCATATAATAGTCAATTGGGTGTAACTTTATCAAAACGTAGAATTATTGAGAACCTTATACTTAAAATTTAAACAAGAAAGAACATTTTTTCTGCACAAATGTCTCACCCGTGACGGTCGAATCGCCCTTTAGGATTCATTTCAAGTTTTTACATAACGTTCGAACTTGCTTGAACTGTACTGTAAAAAGTAGGTAATTATAGTTGGCATGTTTCAGATAATGTTTGATATGCGCAAGAAATTAATACAACAACAAGTAATTTTTAGCAAAAAAAAACCGACTTCAACTCTCATATACAAAAAATATATATATATATATCTCATGATCCACTGATCGGATCTTAACCAGATTAGTATGGGACCACCTCGAAATCGGTTGACGTGGTCCAAAGTTATGCGGTAACATACATAAAAAAAAAACAAAAAAAAAATATTCCGACGACCTGATAACCTCCTCCTTTTTTGGAAGTCGGTTAAAAAATATTCCGATGAACTGATAACCTCCTCCTTTTTTGGAAGTCGGTTAAAAAGTAGGTAATTATAGTTGACATGGTTCAGATAATGTTTGATATGCGCAAGAAATTAATACAACAACAAGTAATTTTTAGCAAAAAAAACCGACTTTAACTCTCATATAAAAAAAAATATATATATATATATACTTATATCTCATGATCCACTGATCGGATCTTAACCTGATTAGTATGTAGTATTATTTCGTGGTTCAAAGTTATGCGGTAACATACATAAAAAAAAATAAAAAAATATTCCGACGAACAGATAACCTCCTCCTTTTTTGGAAGTCGGTTAAAAAGAGCGATCGTTTTATGG
>NW_023458556.1:64929314-64931871 GCF_013731165.1 Rhagoletis pomonella
CCTCCTCCTTTTTTGGAAGTCGGTTAAAAAGAGCGATCGTTTTATGGGAATATCGGCGAGTCGTTACTTACCAATTGCCATAATATGATGGAGTATAATTTATTTAAAAAGAGTGCTGACATTTTTTGGTCGGGTGTTCAGTTTAATAACGGCAAATTTATATAATTGAATGGCTTTTGCCTACAACTTACAATTCTTTTTTATCAATTTACTGACAGTGTAAAAGAGTTTTGCACTCAAGACATCGAGTTGGATACTCTTTTGTCAGTATCTTAAAAGTTTTTGCATAGGTGAAAAAAGTAAATTAAACCATGAGGAAATATGGATGAAGTCTTTAAATAGTGGTACGCTTCCACAGTGTGAAAATGTGTATTTTTTTTTTCAATACCACACTCAAACGAGCAACTGATAGGGATCTTATGAAATGAAATGTAAAGAATTATTTGCCAGTTAAAACACTGAGAGTGGAATTGATCTCATTATTGCCATTCAAAAATGTCATAAATATTAATAATTCATTGACTCCTGGATACAATTATATTATAGGGGTATTTTATACTACATGTTAATGTGTACATTATGTAAAAATAAATAATATTTTTATTTTCTATGAACTACAGTTCAAATATTGGGTAGGTTCAGAAGGCGCAGCAGTTGAGCCCAACCGTTGCTAAAAAATTCAGTGATCGTTATGCGTCTTCTGAACGGCTTGATACATTAGCTGTCAAATTCAACTCTCAAAGGTACACACCAACATGTTGTCTCAAATGATCAGAAAAATATTACGATCATCTAACACGCAACTGTTCAGTTGATCAGAAGTACACAACAACGCGTTTAGAAGGTGCAATCGCAACAGTTACTGAGCTGTTGCGCCTTCTGAACGTGCCCATTAATAAAAACAAGTACTCTGCCGTTTTAAAGTATTTTCTGTTACTTAAATTCATAATTTTGTTTTGAATAACAGTGTACTGAAAAGTATTAATTTTTGGGGCATGATAAAATCTAAGATGCTGATTTCGCGCAAAAAAATCTGGCAAACCTAGTTCTAGGCGATTTTTAGCACTCACTGGGATGGTATTTCAGGAAAGAAAAAACGGATAAATCGGGTTTTTTTATTACTCTTTTACCGGATTTCTGATACTTATGTATAAAAGATGCACCATTGTAAAGGTACTAAAAAAGCCTACACTCTACTCCACAAAACATTACCCTATCATATCCAACTAAAAAGTTATTAGAAAATTGCTCCGTGTACGCAATGCTATGCTCCAGGAAAATTAGCTTCATGTCAAATTATACCCATCTTCAAAAATAAAACGATGCTACCCCATTCTCATTTAACAAGGCTAACTATTAGGAATAATGTAAGATTTCACATCATTGTTTATGGGCAAATCTAAAAAACAGGTACACTTTCAAAACAAAAAGTAAATTTTTTTAATTTGTGGGCACACCTATGTGTTATTTATGATTATATTCGTAATCTCTTAATAAATCGATAGATACCTATAAGTGCAATTCATTTTCATCAAGTGCTTCAAAAGTTGGACGAGGAATAAATATTTTACATAGCTGAAATAGAAAACATGAGAATAAGCTGGGTTCAAATTACGCAGTGCAAGCTGTAAATTTTGAGCAAAGATTTTGAAAGTTGAAATCACTTAATTGGGACATTCTAAATAACGGTACTTGAAAATTTGAAAAAATTTTAACTATTTTATAAATAGCTCCCTCAGTTTTGAGGTTGTTTTACAAAAAATTTTGCACATAACGGTTTTTTAATTATACCTTAATTATTCCTTAAAATTACTGAAATGGGTTCACTTTAACATATAGCTCCAATACAAGTGATTACTCAGATATGTGTTTTTACGCTATAACCTAACTTCATATCTAAATAATGAATTGTATGCGTACTATATGTTAAAGTGAACCTATACTAAATGTTTACCTACTGAATGGGAATCGGTTATAGTAAACCGATTTCGATGATTTGAAAAAATTTTGAAGGTAATATTAAAGTACAAACGTGTGCAAAACTTTAGTAAAATACCTTAAAAATGAGGGAGATTTTTATAAAATAGTTAAAATTTAAGCAAAGTTTTAAGTACCGCTATCTCGAAAAGTGGAGCCAATCGCCACTGAATTTAAAAGGCTCCAATTAAGGAATAGTAACTATCAGAACCTTTCTCGAAAAAAAAATTGATTTGATACCACGCTCAAAATATTCTGACTGCAAGAAGGAGCATCATTAATTTTACACACTTCTAGAGAACATATTTTGAAGCATTTAGCAGGTATATGTAACGTTATAAGGACTAGTAGTTACAAAAATATTTAGATCGTTTCGACGTATTTTCCAAATGTGCCTTCAATTAAGATGTTTTTGGAATAAATATTACGCTCAAGGTGGCAGAATATTTTATCCTTAAAAGTATGTTTATTCTGAAAGCACACGTCTTGCTAATGTATCAATTTATTCGTAATTGTTTGTAGAATACAATACATACTAAAAAGTTTTTAAAATGAAATTTGTTTAGGCATCAAGTATACG
>NW_023458556.1:64931971-64936662 GCF_013731165.1 Rhagoletis pomonella
CAATGAAGAAAATCGATTGATAAATAAGAAATCAGTGAGTGATCAAATGAAAATGCGCAAAGTTTTTTTATGATATATGAGCAGAAAAGAGTGTTATTCATACGCCATGTACATACAATAACAATATGTGTTATTTTTGTCTTAACTTGATGTTATTACATTATAATCGAAATGGTTATGCGTTTTGTTTTGTCGTTTATTTAGTTTAGGATCTTATGAGCATAGGTGGGTACAGCCCACGATTGAGAGAAATAGAGATTGCGCCAATCGCGGTACCGCTAATCCGCTTTTTGTGATTTTGACAGAATCAGTTGTGTACGTGACGCCATCTTGGTGCAATTGTTGATTGTGAGAATACGAAACAATCAAATAACAATTTTTATATTTGTGCGTTAATATTTCTGCGTGGTTTTAAACAATTATTGAGACATTACAAAGCACAATGAAGTGTGCCGTGGCAAAGTGTAATAGTGAAAACAAAAGGAAAGCGTGCGATATAAGTTTTTTCGTTTCCTACGGACGCAAATCTGGCGAAAAAGTGGAAGCAGTTCTGCCGGTGAGGAGATGCATTACACACTAAATCGAGCTATGTGTGTATGAAGCACTTTACTAGTGAAGATATTGAAAATAATACACAGTTCGAAATGATTTTTTTATTATAAACAAAGATGCTTAAGGCAAGTATTGGGTTTACATACTTATATTAAAACAGAGGAAATTGTAGGTAGAACAAGATTAAAGCTAATAGATGTGTACATATATATCGTCGTTTAATGTACAAAACCGCGTATCGTCATTCTGCAAAACCGCGTAACTGACATTGGCTGCCAAAAATTGGATTTGCTCACACAAGCTCTTGCCTCATTCTTTATCCATTCGTCGTGACATATACCATCCAGAAATGCGATTTCTTTATAAAAGAGAGAACCAATTTGAAATATGGGTGTTTTTACGCTCTAGAAAATAATTTTTACAACTTCACATACGCGGTTTTGCATTTTGCTGATACGCGGTTTTGCATTTTGTTGATACGCGGTTTTGCACTTTAAACGACGATATGTCGCTTATGTTTGTACATTTAGACAATAGTCCGCCATAACAATTGTAATATGTTTTTCAGTATTTAATTTTAGTTTCATTTTTAACTAATATGTATTATTTATAAATGCAAATCTGTACACATATAATTGTAATTATACTTATACTCTAATAAAATAAACAAGACTATTTACATGCTTGCCTCTACATGGAACTATGCTGGCCTTCCTTTGGTGAGTTCTAATAGGTATATTTCCATGGTGAATGTAGACAGTTGCTGGTTTAGTTTGCTGGCAATGGCATACATACAAAACGTACGTACCTAATACAAAACAGTGCCCAAATTATTATAAATTTAAAAGCTCAGCTTGAATTATGTTTTACTTACATATAATAATTGTTTCCAAAGAAGCCACACTCATGCATCCTCTCGGAAATGGTACAATGGAGTTTATGGTGATTGGCTACCGTCCACAAATATAAATATGCACTCTGCATGGCTTTTTACAATGGCGAGTCCAAAAATTCACTTTGCTGCACACCTTCCTTTTGGTCTAAATGAAATTGCAAACACTGTTAATACATCCATTTTTTCATGTGCTAAAAATCGTACTTACCTAAATGGCTACATGTCCAAAATTATTGCTACGTATTCCTAATTAATTAATCTTTGTATATTTATTGATTCCTGCAAAATTGGGCCATGTAATATTAAAATTAACACATTTTTCTGCATTGTTTACATATTTTTATATGCGTTGTGGCATTTCTCTCTCGCAATTGCACCAAGATGACGTCAAGCAAAAATTACGCTCAAAAATCCTCTCTCGTTGGCGCAATCTTGTATTCTATCATTCTTGGGTAGAGCCCACTGGGCACTACCACAAACAAGCGTGAGCTAAAAGTGAGAATGTGTTAGTGTGCCCAATTCCCCTGCAAAAAATTGTGCGACTAATCGCTAAAGAGAGTATTCCGGGATTACTCTCAATCGGGTACAATTGGGCATTAATTAGTCCCAATTAGTCTCATACGGGTACTAATGGAGGTCAATTAATCTCGACTCTTCCCTTGTGGGTATAATTTGAGATCAATTAGTCCCCAACTCTACTCTACTATTAACGATTTAATGATATGTACGCTCTTAGTCAATGAAATTTCATGTGCGGCATTGGCACACAGAGAGAGTATTCGCCTAACAAAACTGAGCACCCCGGTTCGAATCTCAGCTGGCACAAATTTTTATTTTTTAAAAGTGACTAGTCGCTTTTTATACCCGTTCGGGTATAAAGGTGAACAATTAGTCTCTTCATAGGACATGCCCGAACAAAAGCGAACAGTTCATTCCATATAAAGAGATCAAAAGTGGTATTAGCCGCATGCTCCTTTGCGATTGCTCCCGGAGTCATCCCGGATTAGTCCCATTTTTTGCAGGGTCATTTTGAATGCTGTCGTGTTCTCAACGCTGCGCTCTCGCTTGTATACGTACACGCGACGCTTACGCTCTTTTAGCACCCGCTTATGAGAAACCAACAGTAGTCACCCATCATTCCAACATCCCAGAATCCTTGATATCGGTTCTCAATTAATTTCATTTGCTGGTGAAACCTTTCGCCATGCTCGTCACTTGCGTTCCCGAGATTTGCGAGAAAAAACTTAAATGGGAGTGCAGAAAATGAATTTTTAAATTTTAACGACTAGTGAAAAAAGAAAAAGTAAAGTAGGTAAATATATAATAAAATGTTATATAATTCAATTAAATAAGCTTTTAATATTCACCCATTTCCGCATAATTCTTGATTAAGTCATTCACTATCTCCTCGTAGTTTGGACTTTTGTGTTTACCGAGAAAACCAGAAACGACCACTTTGAAGGAATCCCACGCTGCTGTCTCAACTGGTGTAAATAGTCCTTTGAATTCGTCATTATTTATCAACTTTTTTATTTGTGGCTTCTGAAATATTTGGGAAAATTTGCTTCAAATAGTTGAATGCTTCGCCTTCTTTGTCCAACGCCTTAACAAAATGTTTAATGAGGCCGAGCTTGATGCGCAATGGTGGAAGAATGATTTGTTCTTTCTTTACAAGTGGGATGTATTTGATATTATCGACACCAACTGTAAATTCAACTCTCACTGGCTAATCCTTTATGCAATAGTGGTCTTTACGAGCTCGGCTATCCCATTTGCAGAGAAAGCAGCAGTATTTTGTGTAGCCACTTTTAGACCGCATAACATTCCAACGACTTTAAGATCGGCACATATTTTCCAATCATGCTCTTCATATTTGATATACTTAAGTAATTTTTCCATTGCCTCGTATGTTTCCTTCGTATTTACTACATGCGCGATCGGGATCGAAGGCTTCTTCTTGCCAATATGCAATAATACGGCCTTCATAGTCAGTTTATTTCTGTCTATGAACAATCGCTACACCTCAGAATCATATGGTTGACCAAACTGTTTGAATAAACCCGGAATGTCTTTGCAATAGCATACATTGTCTTTCTTCGTATAATGTTTGGCAAATGGTTCGTGACGATTTCTATAATATGTCACCTTAACATCACACGACACGAATTTAAATTGTTGCACACGAGAAGCATGTAGCTCAGCTTTTTCCTTGGATAATTCCAAATCTCTTATCCAATCATTTAGTTGCGCTTGTGATAGAACGTTTGTCTCGTTTTCCATTGCAAATTCATTACAACTTGATTCTTTTTAAAAATAACTCACGGTTTTTGTAGACTCTAATTATATGTTGGAAAGCAGGGACGGAAAATAATCATTATTTTTTAAATTTTAACCAAAAAAATCAACAAGCTGTAATCGTCGTAAAACAATTTTATTTATACCCACGTATTTATTTTCGCACGTCCCACTGTAATTTACAATGATTTTTATTTTTCGAGTTTAACCAATAAAGATTGAAAATAATAATTAATATTTGAGTTCTAATTTTTCGCTCAAAAGTAATTATTATTACTTGATTTCTATTTTTTCGATCAAAAATAATGATACTTTATGATTCTTATTATTTCGCTCAAAGGTAATAATTATTATTGAGTTTTATTTTTTTCACTTAAGAATAA
This sequence comes from Rhagoletis pomonella, assembly GCF_013731165.1. NCBI lineage: Eukaryota > Metazoa > Arthropoda > Insecta > Diptera > Tephritidae > Rhagoletis > Rhagoletis pomonella. The sequence continues at coordinate 64,936,097 of NW_023458556.1, forward strand.
TGATCATTCCAAAAATTAAAAGCTATACCAGCGCGATTTCCGCCGTATCCTTTTCAGAGGGAGCGACACCCTAATAAAGGAATAAGCCTCAAAATTTTCAGGTCAAAATGTCAGTAAGTTGTGTCTGTATAGCCTTTAAATTTTATGAATAATTATTATTTTTAAGTGGAAAAATAAAACTCAATAATAATTATTATCTCTGAGCGAAAAAATGAAAATCATAAAATAATCATTATTTGTGATCGAAAAAATCAAAATCAAATAATAATTATTTCCGCTGAGCAAGAAAATAAAAATCAATAATAATTATTATTTTAGAGTTAAAAAAATAAAACTCATAAAATAATGATAAAATGCTTATTTCAATTATTTTACTCATAATGATTACCGTCCCTGTTGGAAAGTGCCGAGCGAGCCTTACAGATATTATATATTGTTATTATTACATATTGTTATTGTATGTGCATGAGTAACACTCTTTTCTGCTTATATATCATAAAAAAACTTTGCGCATTTTCGTTTGATCACTCACTGATTTCTTATTTATCAATCGATTTTCTTCATTG